>NC_090665.1:2540500-2840750 GCF_013368605.1 Nyctibius grandis
CCACGCTGCGATATGGATCAGCCTGTTCCCTGATTGAAGCCAAAAATCCCATGCGATACAAATCAATGCCATTTTTTTATTTATATATATTCCCTCACAAAAAAAATTAAACCCACCCAGATTTGAAGTAATGAAAACTACTAGGTTGCATGGTAGTTTTTTTAATAAATTAATTAGGATTATTCTTAAGTTACTTGGGAGACAGTACAGCTGCAATGGTGACGGTAAGGGACAGTCACTCCTCCACCCCACGGTGGGGAACCCCACGCAAGGCTGCTGGCCCTCCCTGGGGACAGGGTGCATCATCCCTGCTCCCCTCCTTGCCTCTACTCTACACTTCTCCAAGTTTCAGAAGCATTTTTAAAAGGTGATACATCATTACAGCCAGGTGGGGGAAGTCAATATTTAGTTTGGGGTAAGGTTTTGCTCACATGACACTTCTGTGGCAATACCACCAAAGACTTTCATGTGAACTTTTATTTCGTGACTCAAGACTTCTTTAACCATGAGTTACATGTGATTAAAGATGGCTCTAATGGCTCATAGTGATAGAAAGCTTGGTTCTTGATTGACTGATTAAGCCTTTGTACAACCTGCTGAAGAACACTTTTGGTTTACTAAAGGGATCCACAAGAAACCGCTCTGATGTCCTCCAAGACCACCATGGCAGTAGAGTACGATCAGACTCAACTGCAGCGAACAGGAAGGTGCAAAGGCCAGAGGATTTCACAAATGTAATTAAAACTCAAGAAGGCTCCTTACAACTGTGTTTTGTACCAAATATTGTCATCGATGGGCTGTATCTAGGATTAGCCCAAAGCTCTGCTGTTCATCCTTCCCCCCAACGTAGATGAGCAGACCACCTGGGCTGCTTTGGGCCTACAAACTGGAAATTGAAAAGACAGTTTCCAGGCCATTGATTGAGTAGCATGCTACTCTCAAAAATCTTAATTTCTACGTAGAAGAAAACATTATTTAGTGTTATGAGGAAAGGCATTAGAACCTCAGAAAATAACTTGCAGAAGGCTCTATAAACACCTGAAATATTTTGTCATTAACTTATCTGTTCCACAGTCTAGCTTTATGTTCACCATACCTTCTGTGGAACATATTTGCTTTGCATTAATTAATAAACATAGCTTCCAATTAAAAAAAAAAGGCAACAGAACACCTATTGCACGCTCATTAGTCACTTGATTTGGCTGTAGTTAACAATATCAATTCATCTTTTTAAACCACTTCCCAGTTCCTCATGGAAACACATGCAACGTGCAGTACAAACCACCCCGCAACACAGGCATTAACATCGGAGAAGGTACTAAGCTGAGAGGCCAGATTCAAAATTACGGCTCCCTCCAGTCGCTGAGCACTTGACACGCATTAAGAGGAATATCTCCAACTGCTCTCATGGAAAAATGAGAGTTTCAGTTCAGCAGTCTAAACCCAAGTGTCCCCACAGTTAAACAAACTTCCCAGTTGATATCGAAATGGACTTCAATTAGGTACCAATTGTACAGTTCACTACGTAAAAACAATCCTTATTTTGCATTATTAATTGAAAAAATCGTTTAAAAGGTACATATTTTTGTGATCAATTGTTGGACTCGATGATCCATGTGGGTCCCTTCCAACATTCTAGGATTCTAGGATCTACAGGCCCCACGATGTTTGGTGCATTTGTATTCAGACATCTGTAACACCAGGAAGTTTTTCTCCCTGCTTCACAGATGGGGAAGTGAAACACACAAAAGTTAAATAATTACGCAAGGTCACACAGGAACTCTGCAATGGAGGTGGAGAAAAGGCTGGCTAGTGATGTAATTACCGAGCCAGTCTGCCTCTCTTGTATTCAACAAAAGCACTAGTAATGGGCTCGTGAAGTTAACGTAAGAATTAATTTATTTTGGGGAAAATACCCCGTGTAACATGATCTTAAATTAGAGTATTTTTTAAAAATATTCCAATTCTTCATTCTGAAAAATTATTTTGTGTACTTTTCTTCAATGTAACACAGTCCTGAACAAACACAAACTGCTGTTTAATTATCACAGTGAATGTTTTAAGATCAAGGTAAGTAAGAGTGACGTAATGGTAAGAGCCACCGACAGCAAGAGCCACGAGACGCTGCAGTCGTGCACCCCAGGCTTCCAGACTCCGTTTGCTCACCTGAGTCAGCGCCGAAGGAATGCGTGGAAAGCTTTCTTGCCTACACGGCAGGTTAGAAAACACTTGAGATGGTTTCAGATTCCTCCTAAGAGGAGCTGGCACTCGCAGTAACATTTTGAAACTTTAAACATATTGAAGAGGTTGAAATACTAAATCCTTTTAAAATAAGTGGGAAGAAAAGTAATTACATGAGGCATCTATTTGTGTGCAGCCTTATATTAGATTTACTACACGTATGAAACTTCTATCCTAATAGTGTGTTTTACATGTTTATATGATGTTGATAGGTAAATATAAAACCAACAGAACATTTCAGCAGGAGCAAGCATGTCAGGAGGAAATGTGGACTTTCATTAATCACCAGGCAACAGCAAAGACAGAGATCACCTCACTAATCCATGCCGATGCCCTTCAGAAGTACCCAGCTATGGCTACATGGGTTTTAGCTCTGAGAGCCAAGAGTTAAACACAAAATGTTCTGTGCTCACAGGATAGACCTTGTTAAGAAAGGAAAGCTGAAATTGAGAAGATTGTGGAGAACGACATGGTCCTGTGATCATTTATTTCGAATTTCTAGTGGTTCCTAGGGAACTGCCTACATCACAGGCAGAGGATTTTACAGTCTCTAAATAAAAACGACCCACAACCAAGTGGAAAGCCATGAAAGGATTCGTTCCCAGATTGGGAATAAAGCCTTGTACTTATTATGGAGCTTTATTTCAGCACATAAGCCCAAAAGTGGTTGCTCTTCACATCCTGAAGCCCCTCACATTACAATAAAATGTCACTCTGTATTTTTCTACTCCTCATATTTCACTGCCTATGGGAGAGATAGTTTTTAACATCTTGTATCATTAAACATTTAGCTAGATACTTACATGGTCCTCAACCCTGTGATATCTAATTTGTGCCCATCTGTCTTGAAATGATTAGGGCCTAATCTAGTGAATGTGCTGGGCTTGTATTAGACTCTTTCTGAATTATAATGATCAAACAGCAGCAAGAGTACTGGAAGATGCTCGATGTTATTGTGAGAGAAGCTGGTCCCTGTAACGGAGATCTGCAAGAGTGAGACACACAGATGTGATGAAAGCACTAGCAGGGTTGGCTCTGGTGGGGAAATTCACTACAGTTATCTGGCACTGGCTGAATATTTAAATATTTATTTTTCTCCCAGTTCTGAAACACTGCAAATATGCCACTATATGCTTACCTCTCCTCAGAGCTCACCAGATGCTATTAGACTATGTGGGGATATAACTAAAGCACACCACTAGACCCAGTTACTCTCCAAACAAAAGGGACGCTAAGATGAATTTACTTTAGTCTTCTCTAAATACCCAGGTAAAAACCAGTTTTTAAACAAGGCATCTAACAACCAAAGCCCATTTCTCAATGCTAATAATTAAGTAAAAAGCTCTTTTGTCAAAACAGCCCAGCCTGCCTCTGCGTGGGCTGACATTCCAGCAACAGAATAAGGAGGCGAAGAGAGCGAAAGCTCTGCAGGAACAATTGCCTTCTATGAAGACACCATGCAGGGCTGGAGGATTTTGTTTTTCTGCTATTTTTTGTTTCTCACACATAATGCATCATTCTTCTTTGCATTCTTTCCTTTTACTCACTGCACCCAAGCACGGCTGCTGTCTGCTGGGGAAGTGCCTGTGGTTTCTGCAGAATGTATTTGTTCTGTGGGCCCAGGACTTCATCAAATTAGCAGAGCGCTACTTACAGCTGATGACTCTATCCCGGTGAACTAATTAGAAATCCACAGTGTTAAAGCACTGTAAGGTAAGTCCTCGCTCTCTTCCCATGTGAGAACTGTTGAACATGGAACAGCTGGATGCATGGTACAAGTAGAATGCCTACACGCAGAAAACTTTACAAATAGCTACGAAACAAGGAATTGATTCATTTGGCATTAGATGTAACAAATTTAACTACACTTTTTACCACCCCCCAATTGTGTTTCACATTTGTACTACTAAGAGATAAACAAGTATAGTAAATCTACCCAGCCAATGAACAATGAGTTTTCCAGCAACGGAATAAATCAGGACTCAGCAAGCACAGTCAAGAGGTTGCTACAACAGTGAGCAGTTTATGTGCAAAGCTGACCAAAAAAGCAACATTTTTGAATATATTTTGCAGTGGCTTTTAAAAAATATTTTATTATATTACTGTTAGTACCTATTTCTGTATCAGACCCTGTTCTCTGAACTGCACTGAGCTCCTCTGTAAGGCTACACACTCATCCTATAAAATCATAGACCACAATTCACTTGAACAAAACCAGGAAATCCCCTCCCAAACCCACACGATTTGTGCAGAAATACTACACAAGAGATAAGAACAAGGAAAGGGGAATCCAGGACTCTTTCCCAGCAGAAAAAGCAATGCAGGACAGTACCACATACAAGACATGAGCTGGATCCGAGCATAGATCCAAGACTGAAAGTCTCAGCAGCTCAACCAAGGAGCAGGAGAACTCAGTATTAACACCACATCTAGTCTGAGGAAATTGATAAGCGTGTGTCGAGGTGTTGCAAAATTTAGCCCTCAGATATATAGATTGTCAGTCAAGGAAATTACAATAGTAACAATGATGGATGATCAGGGCTTGGCCATGAACACTGACATCTTAGCTCAGAGAGAACAGAGGGTGAAATTTGCCCATTTTACCTTTAGCTGTAGAAGAAGACAAAGAAGAGCTGAGAGGACAGCTTCCAGGGACTCTCACAGAATATGGGGAGAGAAAGATTAAGCCCCTGCCCCCCCAAAAAAAAGGCATGCTGAAAAAGAAGTATGAAAGAGAAGAGGGAGATAACCTAGGGCCCAGGAAAAGATGAGACATAAAAGCACTGGGAAGTCTAAACTCTGTCAATTGAGGTCACGAGTTCAGCGATAGACACAAAGAAGATCAGAGAGCCTGAAGTTTTAGAAAGAAAGATGCTGGCAAGGATGTGATAATTTGCAAAACTTGCATAAAAACATGAATGAGAATACTGAAATTGAATATAAGTTTTTGCTATAAAAATAACTGTACAAAACCAGGCTACAGAATGGACCGTAACAGTGAAGAAAGGCTAAATGAAAATTAATCTGATTTGGTTTTCCTCTCACGTTGAAGATAGATGGCAACTACTTTCAGTACCCCTCTATTTAAGGTACAGAGAGGTTGTGGAGATAGCCCTATGCACCAGAAGACAGGCAGCTCCATCATAAATACCGACTTTGGAGGGACTACTAAGCAGGCAATGAGATCCCTGGAAGTGTGCTTTGAAACCTTAGGAGCAGTATCTGAACGTTACTCCATATTCTTCACATCCTTTCCCCCCTATGTCTCACCAGACAGGCTGTATGGAGACATAGAGGCTAAAGAACATGAGGTGCTGTTGACTCAGGGGTGACAGAAGAGTGTCAAAATAAAAGCAGTGAAAGGAGCTCAGCAAGTGTTTCCGAGGGCTGCTCATGCCTTCGGACAGGACAGCTCTTCAGGTGCTCCATCAGTATTGGCATTTACCCACCTGGCACACACCGTCCTTCTCCAGTGTGGCAGACGTGGCGCAAAATTACTTTAGACAGTGGTGGGATGGGACATGACGAGTTCAAGTTTGACTGTCTCAGCTCCACCAGAAGAATGAACTCTATCTATCAGGTCGGGGCTTATGTTTTAAGCTGTTCCCCAGCCCAGCAATGCTGTAGCTCCAAGGAGAGCTGGAAAAGCCAACAGGCTGTATATCAAATGAGTGTGTCAATTCTAAGGATCAGGAGTCTCACCTCTTCCAGAGGACAGCATGCTCCACCCATACTGTCCAACAGCAGCAAATGGATGACAAATATGTGTATCTAAATACAGCACTAGAAACAGTCTCTCCTCTGCTGAAATTTTCAGATACATTTATAGCATTCAGGATTTTTTCTAAACTATCAAAACAGTTTTCATAAATGTAATTCAGTTCCTATGCCTACAGTCTCTATGTCATTACTGGTGCTCTAGCAACGTGGTTTAATCCCTCGCTCTCCAAATTCTTTATAAAACGATATGTTTACAACATATTATAATCCTTATTGACAAGCAACCCACTAAAAGCAGGATTATATTCCCAGAAGGCATATATATGAAAAAAAAAATTAGCATCTTTAGGCTCTGGAAAGAAAAACTTAAAAACAACAATAATAAAACCACACTATTTTTTCTAGAATAGTGTACTTTGAAGGTAATTGATTTTGCAGGGAATCAATTGTAAAATTAGAGGTTCATTACTTCTTAACCCCTCCAAAATGTTGGCTTCGTACCAGGTTGAATGAATTCTACGAAAATAGCAACACTAATTTAAAACCTCTCTTTTGTCTTTATAATTGTGAAGTCTTTACAATTTTCACTCCTCACACTTGTCCTCTGAAGCCATTTTCAGCGGTACAGGGATGCTTATCAAGTTGTTTATCTATCTCTCCCTCACTAACAGCTTGAATGCCGTATGTCATACAACACGGATTTAACCCAAAGACACCTCTTTTGTGGCTGGTACACAACAGATGGAAGCATAAAGTCATTAAAGTCACTGCTATTTCCACAAACTAAACGGTGATAAAGTGATACTCCTATGGATGCTTTGTCACAGGCAAGTTTTTTTAAGACAAAGTGAGAAGAGACATTCACCTTTATTTTTATAAACATAATAAGCGACTTTTTTCCCTTTCAAAGTTAATTAACACTTACTCGTGGACTGGCAGTGATCTGTGCTGGTCCTAACACATTCCCTGAGCTAAATATTGACAGTGTAGACAGTCAGTGCAATGTATTTTGGAGAAAAAACTTTAGCCTCCAAAACTTGATGCATCAATGTCATCGCTGGTTTAAAATTAAGCGTCAGCACTGGCCTAAAGAGGCTTTTTGGAGTGCAGATGAGGCAGATAAACAAACCCAGCAACTACTGTGCTCTGAAGTGGGAATACCGTAGCATTTTAAGAAATCCATCTGCTGAACTGTTTATAAGCGTTTCAGCACACACTTCTGCCCTGTCTGGCGGGATTAGCAACCACCCTTCCCTCGAGATACGTGGAGGAAAAAATTAAAACAATATTATTTATGTAACTCGTGATGACTTTCAAGTGAACTTGTGAGAGGTGAAGCATTTATTTTCCTGGCTGAATTTCTGAACTGACACTGCCAAACAGGCAAGCACTGCTACAGAGACACAAACCCTCATCTTGAACCAACCACTGTTGCTGGGGGATGCCACAACTGTCGCTAACAACAGTCTGGGGCCGTCAACAAGAGGGAAATTTCTCCTATCGTGATGACCTCTGCGATTTGGACCCTCACCATCACGGGCAGACAGGAAGATGAACACTCATCTTACACTAGAGCAAACAGCATTTTAAAAGTACTTTGCAAACACTGCTCCTCTTCAGCTCGTTTCTGAACTTATTTTTTTTTACTTTTCCATTTAAAAACATTATTAAAGCATAAATTAAGAACAGCCTGTATTTTCTCCATGGAAGTACCACATAATTTACAAACAGAATAATCTTAAAGTCATTGTCATTTTTTTTATTTTAAAAATTTTAATTATTTCCCTTTTATTTTGCTCTGCCTGATCTGAAGCAATCAGAAATATTTAGTACCAGTTACTAAACTATGCTTGCTTATCCATGTAACGCAGACTGATTCCATTGAAGAGACAGATCATATGAACCACACTTAAACAGACAAAAATACACCTTACAAAGACCCAGCCTAGACAATTACTCACCAAAAAATAAACTCCAAACCAATCACTGAACAGCTTTAGTCCCTTGGGTCTGAAACCCATCAGATCAGAGCTGATTGCCACGTACCACTCAGTTCCCTTTGCCATACAGAAGTAAAACTAATTAACCCACCTTCATTACTACAAGAAAATGCAGTGTTTAAGGCCTTATTTATAAAATTTACTGCTATTATTAGATAATCTCTGACTTTTCTCTCTGATTTTTGCTATACTAAAGAGACAACACAAACATCAAATGGAACACCTACTTTTACATTAAAGGGGTGAAAAAACAGTAAATATGGCTGAGATGATGCCAAAGAGGTCAAGAGACACGAAAGCCCATTTGGAATCACCCACATTTTCCATTACAAAATGAAAATAAAACCATAATACTGAGAATCTGTGAAGTGCAGTCACTGCGGCCAAGAGAATGAAAGCTCCCTTACTAAACAAATGTACTAATATGTCACCTCAGTAAGACTGAAATTTACTGATATGTTAAGTATTGGCTCAAATGAAGGCAGCACCTGAGCTCTAGCTTCAGCTCCTAAATAAATTTATAGCAGTATCACATTCAGGTAAACAAAAAAAGGACTAATACCCATATACAGCATGGGATACTGTGTATTTTGCAACTAGATGATGTAAAAATAATGGAATAATATGGTAGAGATTTTATTTATTATTTGGGAGTTTAACACCATCACCTTGCTTTAGAGCTGAACCAGATACGCCGTGGTCCAGCACTACACAGAAACACCATCTGAGCTCCCTCATCCTCAGCTGCGTGGAGCTCATTTATCCCCAGTAACTCCCATTCCAACCACTGGTGCAGAGACAGTCTCTTTGCCCTTCTAGTGACACAGTTTTTCTAGCAACATGTTGCTCCATTTTAGCCGCCTTCTCTCTGTAAAAGGCTACTGCTTACTTCACAAGACCATCACTAAGAGTAAACCATTTGTTAACACGAAGAATGCTGCACACATTCAAAGATGCACACACAGAGAACCAGAGCAGTGGTTTCAGCACACAAGATTTAGTTTAATGTAGGAGACAAGCTCACACCGAGGGAGGTATTTCATAGAGGAGACATTCTGCAAGCTGGTTTTAAGAGACCCCAGAACTGCCAGGTTATGGCACATCACTTGAGTTTCTATGGGTTTCACGACAGGCTGCCTAGAGTCGGTGCCAGGAGACCTGGGTACCTTTTCCAATTGAATTTATGGAGCTCAAAACACAAAGGCTTTGCAATGCTATATTTTACTTGCCTTTTAATGGCTGGAAGAAGTGCTGTTACCCCTGCTGCCAAGATTCTTCAGCTCCAAAAGTGCAACAGCTACTTTTAGATCAGAGAGTCCTCAGATCCAGCCCCCACGAAGTTTCTTCTCTATATATTATGTCTGTTTTGGAGTGTTGTAATGCCGTTAACTCTGTAATGAATATTAATACAGCCTTTGGGGAGATTTGTTCTGTCTCTACTATGCCTCGCGTATTATGAAGCACTGTTAAATCTGCAATAACAGTTTATCATATCAGAGACAAGTAATTCATTGTACCCCAGCACAATGGATGCACACACAAACCCAGGCACTCAAACACCACCTTAATTACCTCTCCTGCCTTCTTCCCATGAAATATATTCTTTCACAAGACATGAGCTATGGTTCGCTTCTGCTGCTGTAGTTTAAAAAAAACCATGCAGAAAAGCAGCACTGCGAGTCTCCCACACCTCCGTAACGTTTGTAAAGAATCAATTACTTCTCCCATAGCTTCCCAGACTGACTCACAACCACAAGCAGTTTAATGTCCAAAACCAGACATAGAAAGGAAAAAAAAAAAGAACAGAGCAAGGGACTGGCAGTGAATGCTCGTGACACCAAGGCCAGAGGAGCTATGCTGGTGTTCGGAGGCAGCGCATAGGTTTGAAAAGGAACTGGAAAAATATTTCTAACAAGACACAGGTGTAAAAACCACACGGAAAGATTGGGGGTGGGGGGGTAGAAAACAACAGAGCGTGAGTCACAGGAATACTTGAAGATTGCCCCAAGGAGTCTAACCTGTAGCACTGCCCTTGCATGGAAGAACAGGTTTTATATGTCACGTTTACACAGAAAAACAAGTGCCTGAAACTACGATTTTATGCATTGAAACCCCAGTGGTGGCCCCCACCCGTGTCCCCTCTCCTCCTTTCCCACTGGCTCTGGGGTTAGCTCACGCCTGTACATACCAGCTGGAAAAAAAAGCTTCTGTCAGTTTAGTTTCCTGAAGCTGCTCTTGACAGTCAGTGGAGCGTCAGGGCAGGAGGACGGCAAGGTTGGGGCAGCAGCGAGGGGAAACGGCCTCTTTCAGATCGGCTCGACACCCCGAACCCACATCCTGGTTACTTCTGCTGAGCAACTCGCTGTTCAGCAGACGAGCTGCGATACGTGCGCCTCGGTGAGAAGTAAAAACCACCTTTGTAGTCTCAGTCATCCCGCTGGAATAAATTAATGTATTTTTTTACTTCAGAGCTGTGAGCACAAGCACAGCTGGGTGCTGTGGCCGAGGAGAGAAGCTGGTGGAGCCCCATAACGTGCTCCCTTGCACCTCGTGCTCACCTGGGGTCAGAGCTCAGCAGCTTTGAACTAGTTGGTTGGCTTTAGCTAATTTCACTGGATAGAACACACAGCTTGTTAGAAAAAGTACTCTCATCTCGGTGGAGAAGCTCCGCAGGGTTTTATTTTGCTTGTTTGTTTGTTTGCTATGATATAGTAGGCTACAAACAACAAAAGCAAACCCCACAAAACCACACATCTTTTGGCTTAGAGAGGTATCGCCAACCGAGCTGCATAAACCCCCTCATTTCAATTCAGCTGGCTGACAGGGTTCTGGGTTTTTATTAGGACAGAACCCAGGGGGGACTGTGGAATTAGGAATGCCCCCCTTCTTTTTTTTTTAGCACAGTGAAGCTGCGGAGGAAGCGAAGTCCACGGAGAGTTAATCTAACAGCGAGACAGAAAACTTTTAACTGCAGTGTTTCGAGCGTCCAGAAAAAGAAGAAAACAAGTAGGGTAGGGAGAAGGCAGCTACGCCAGCTCAAACTGTAGATACAGGGTGAAACAGGATTTTTAAGACCTGTATTTTGATGAAGAGTAATTTAGTGCAAGCAAATTAAATGTCAATCTACCAGAACCTCTGCATATAGATGAGCCTTAAGAAAACACAGCCTAGAGTTTGTGGAAGGCTGGTGAGAGCTATTTTTGATGAGCTTGGAAAGGAACCTACTCTGTGACTCTAAATCCAAAGCAGAAAGCTATACATATGGCAAATTTCCTGGTGATACCTGGTCTAACTTTAGGCAGTATTACTCACTGCAGACTAGTGCTTGTTACACTGCCTCCAGGAACTGAAATGTTCTACCACAATTGTTTTTTCTTCTTTTTAAAAAGGTACAACATCCTCCACTAAAAGAACCACTAAAATACACGTATTTACCATATTAAAGGCTTGCTAAAGATTTCAGACAAATGTTTTAACATAAAAATTCAGAATTATTAGGACATTTTTCTTTCTACTACTATAAAAGCATTCCTGCTGCAGGTGTTTCTCAATGGCAGAGAACACCAGGGCCACTTGAAAGGCAAAGGACTCTGAGATACCTCTTCACGACGCTGGCACTGCTCTCTCATGCTGATTGCTGCCACATCTGCATCTCTAGCAGTCTAGAGCATATTTTTTGATGTAAAAGTCAAACAATTCTCTCAAGTTTTCTTAAAAAAATCCCCAAATCCACAGGACTAAGCAGAACCTGTTAAACATTTTAAGGGCACCTGTTAAATTAACATTTTAATGAAGTTTTCATCCATAGAGTTCAATTCTGTTTACTAGTAACTTGTGGATGGGGCCAAGAACTGCTAAATCAAAGCAAATTTCCCATTGTGCCTCTTGAATCCTCTTGCTGCCCTCCAGGATTCAGTGGAATAGCAGTCTGCATTTTGGACTTCCTTGTATTTCATTCTTTCATTTAATTTCATGTACATTTAAGAGTACCAACTAGTTCTTAATGCATCACAAAGAAAACTCTCCTCCTTGCAAGGCAGCCTAAGGGAGCGGTCACTTGTGACCATCCCTTGAATGCGTTGTCACATATTCAAGACGCTGTATGGAGCGTTATTATTTTTTTCTCCTTTTTTAAGACTATTATTTTTTTCTCCTTTATCAAACTGCTGAGCACTGAAGAAAACTGCTTGTGCCCAGTCAAAATACTGTCAAATTACAGATGAGTTCTGTTTCAACTTGGTTTTACTTTATGAAAAAAATAAGATTAATATAACCTATTTCAATTTCTTTTCCCAGACAGACTTGCTCTGCTAGCAAGTGTCCTTCAGTTGGCATTGCATTCCCAAGCAGTGTATTTCCATGTCTCTCAATCTTAGAATAAGTTATTTTCTTGCAACACAGCTGCTCAGTTGATAAATTAAAGAAATAGTCTCATGTTCAGCATAGAAGAGTCTTTCAACCAGAAGCACACTGCTGCACAATGTTAGTTCAGAAATTCAAAACAGTAATAATCGTCTGTTCTTGGCACAGTAAATAAAAATCAAATTCAGACTGAAAACCTATAGTTATTAGAGATTAACAGCCTTTATAATATGGCAAAAGTTTCTCTTCTACCTTCCAACGTGTAAAGAATTGAAAGTCAGTTTTTCAAACATAACTTTTCAAAAAGAGAATGTGCACTGAACTCTGGAGGACACCATTGCATCAGTATTTACCACGGGATGGTCATTACCTCAAAACCAGACTAAAGCCTTACAGGATTAAGGAAGATCAAATCATCACAGGGCATGAGTATGACTATATCCAGATTTAAAAACTGCATTATTTCTCTAAAGAGAAGTCATATATTAAGACGGGATTAATTTAAGGTTGGACTAATAAATCCAATAATAAATACAAAAATTATTTTAAAGGATCATGTTTAGAATAGATACTCAAAATATTTTGAAAGCAAAAATGTGGTTACTACAATGAAAGAATTAGTGAAACAAATTGTTGTATAGCAGCACTTCATCTCAATGGCAGATATAATATACACAGCAAATGCTCAACCTCTGACGTGCTAACACAGCTTCACAGAGGTACTATAAAAACATTCCCTATTTGTTCACTTGGAACAATTTAAAATAACAGATCTTCAGGATCCTCTTGGCTAATAAAGACCTAAACACCATTAACGAACACAGATTCTTCTTCATCTTCTAGACGGCCCACATTGACTTCTCCATTCCCAACATTTGGCTCTGATACATTTTGTTGGTGAGCAGATGTAGCCTTAAAATAGCAAATTTTCAGTGAGACCTCTTGTTCTTTTTCAGTTGGTGAAGTATCACCATGTTTCCTTCAAGCATTCTTATCTTTTTGCTAAAGAAATCTCCACCTTTTCTTTAAGATGGAAGAGAACTTTGTTATTTGGGTCCTCTCTCATACTTTACACGTGTTTCATGGCCTCTGTTTTCCTATGTTAGCACACATTAGCTCAACAGTCTTTGACCGAGTTCCTGCAGAGCGAGACCGCTGTCCACCCAAGGCGTTCCCCTGACACAATACATACTTGTCATTCCAGTCATCGTCTGTCAGCCAAACAAGGACTGAAAACACCATCTGGGAGAAGCAGGAGAAGACGGACTACTAGTCCTGGACATCCTAACAAAAAGCAGAAACGAATTTGATACAGCTGCACAACGCGCAGTTCGTATCCTCTGTAGGCTCTTCCTCATCTCTCTCCTTACGTACTCGCACATGCTAAATCTTTTCTTTTTCGTCTCAAAGTTCTGTTTCCATTTCATCTAGATGAATGCCTTGCAATTAAAGAAGTCTTGAGAACTTTAATCTGCAGTGGGAAAGGCAGCAGTCGCATCAGGATTACAACCAGGGAGCGATGAATTATTCAGCTGACATAAATCTACAATTTTTACTGTAAGGGCAATTTAAAAAATTGATGAACTTCACTTTTAGGGCAGTTTTAAGCAACCTTTATGAAGTGGGAGCAAAAAGTTACTCCAACAAACTCTCCCATCTCCTCCTCTGTTAAATCCAGCCTGCATTGACACAGCAAGGATTATGGGCTAACCCTCTCCTACAGTCAAGTCACAAGCAAGTTGTATACCTATAAGCGACGAAAGCAACATGTCACTGATCTTAAACATATACACATGTAAGAGCAGATTTAATTTTAAAGAAGACCTCTCTTAGCTGTTAATAAACCTCTATTAACTATACGTTCAGGATATGAAACATTTATGGTTATTATCTGCTTTCAACTTTAAAAGAACAGCGACATTTCAGAGCCTGACCTCCTACTATTTATGTACACATTATGACCAAACGCAGAATGTTTCTCTTCACGCTTGATTCATTAAATGAGTATGTATGCAAATTCCTTCTCCAGAAGAAGGGGAATTACTAACTGTGATGAAATCCAGCTCCAGTGCTGGCTAGTGCTTTGCAAGTTTCCCTGCTCATGTTCCAAAACCATCTAAATCCAGATTGACAAGTTCAGATTGGAATTCAGTTTTCAAGACAGGATACGATGCTTTAAAACCTATACTTAAAAAGCTGTATATAAAATAACAAAACCAATATCCACAGAGTGAGTAATTAGTACTAAATTCTCTTATACAGTAGAATCTGAAACAGCACTTTTATCTCCTCTTACTCGTGAGAAATCCCAATCCCATCCTAATGAACAATGATCTGGTTTCACGCACAAATACCAAGTATGAACTCCCGCAAGAGCTAACAAATATTTTATTTAAGCAGTTAAACATTTCAACGTTGTTGTTGGGAAAAATGAAGAGGAATTCAGTAGGTCTGGTGGAGACAGCGGAAGATATATTTATACTGAAGATAATCTATACTACTGAGCTGAAGTGTTAATTTTAAACAGCTTCTTTGCATATCGCGAGCATGTGGCTGTTTTAAGATGGAGACCCACAGCTACACGAGCCATGGTACTCAAGCTCGTTCAAACAAGCTTGCACATGCCCCAGTCACAGCGGTGATGGTGGTACAGGCATGCCTCAGTCTCCAAACTGTCATAACCTGAGACAGTTGTGCATTCTGTTGCAGTATTTCTCCTCTTCTTAAGAAATATCTAAAATGTTTCACTTTTCTTTTTTAAACTTTTTTTCAAGTTCATGCAAATAAGGGATCATTAACACGTTTACCCAGTCCAAGTGGTTCAAATGGTCTCCAAGATTGAAAACTGTCACATTTGAAATAGGAAGGTTGCACAACAGGGACAGGTCAAAGACCACGAACTTCATTTAGTGGCACCACTGGCCTGGTAGCTCTTACTGAAGCACAGGGAACCCTGATAACTCCTAAAGCAGCCGGGATACTTCTCTAATTTATCAACCTAAAGCACCACAGCTAGAGAGAGGAAAAACTGCAGAGCACTTATGGAGCACTGCCAGCACCACACCACTGCTGGAGTTCCCTCCAGGCGTCTGTGCACCTCTGTATGCCCACGGGAATCCGGGACCAGGGCTTTGATTAATTTTCTTCCTATAAAGACTGTTTCATGACAGTCTCTTGAACTCTGACTTTGAATGAGTGCTGGGGTATTACGGCTTAATGATTGAAGTAGAGAAGGCACTGGTGATGCATTTTGAAACTTGTTTATTGGGGAATCTAGATTCTCTGGCAGCTCAGGGCCCGGGCATTAGCTCATTCCTACCACTACTCACTTCTCCCTACAAAGTATTCACATATTTGCGCCTTATGAGCACTCATCATCTCTCTCTCTTTTTTTTAAGAGTATCTCGCTAATTCTTACGGCACCAAAATAATGCCTGTAGGTTCCTTCCAGCGGGGTGGAGTTGTTGAAGCTATAGGGCAATAACAAGATCCCTGTTCAGCTGGGGTACACACGCACTTTCTTCATTTGGTTCATTTGATTTCTTCTCCTCATGTGGCCATACAGAGGCACGGTAAAACACAGACACCCCACTCCCATTTCAATTCATTCAATTTCCTTTTACTGTTCCCAGCTCATCCCTCTTCGCCTCAAAACGCCCCTCACTGCTAAGGGCAATTTTCTTGTGGTACAGCACTTTAATTCAAGAAAGATCAGGCAGTCTTAAATGTTTTATTAACGTAATTTTGAAAGTCAAAACCAAAAACACTTAACTAGATCTTCTGGGGCATTTTTATGAAAAGAATAAAAACCTGCTATGTTCCCTATTTTAACTTCTCTTTCCTTATTTAAATCAGAAAACACTACTCATACTCACTTCCAGCCTCTTAGAAGTTGGTCTCCTGGATCAAAAGCAGCAGCTTCCAGAAGATTTTAGCCTTCCAGGGAATTTATTTAACTCTCAACACCAGCAAATTAGCGAGAAGAAAGAGTACTGCCTCAGGAACCCACACTGCAACACCTGCAGCAGTTAAATTGCAAGCAATAGATTGCTTGCAGTGACTCTCCTTTATGTTGCTCAAGAGAGGACAAACTATGCCAAGTTTTCAAGTCTTACCATTAGCTCCCTACACGGAAAGACTCTTCTTGGCAAAGAAATGGAACACCAAGACCCCTTCCAGAGAAGCAGGTGAGCACAGAGATTATGTTCATCTTCTCCCCTTACGCAGTACCATAGAGAAGGGTTGGAAGCTGTGGGGGTTTATTCAGTTAAACGGTTACGTGCTTGAGTCTCCTGAAACTGCCAGGCAGAACCCCTCCAGCTCCAGAGACCACTGATGAAGTGCCAGACTCGCAGGTCATGCGCGTGATGAGTTTGTGACATCCACAGTGAGTTTCAGCTATCAAATCAGCCACCGGGCCTGGGAGTTCACCAGCGAGAAACCAGCTGTGCTCCTCACCCTTGTCATGTCATGTCTAACAGCTGGTCATCCTCTCACACTCGTGCCTTGTCATTTACATCATTTTTTAAACCAAAAATTCTGTTTCACAACAAAATGCTGAAAGAATTCATTTACAATATGACACACAGTAGCACAGCGCTTGTCCCAGTTCAAATCCGGGTTTCTCACAGTGACAGGGACACGTCAGTAACGTTATTTTGGCACGAAAGACGACCACTAAGAGCCACAGGACCAACGGGAAAGAAGCATTGATGCTGCTGGGTCTTAGGTTCCATTACTTTCTTGATAACCACATTAAAAAACGAAACTGAAGACTGCAAAACCCAGCAGGTAGGTGATGGCGTTAATTAAATAACGGAAGGCACACAGTTAATGATGTCGGTGTCCGACGGAGAGAAAAAAGGAGCAGTTGCACCTGGAGAAGGAGAGGGGGGACTATAAAGTTCTATTTTCGTTGTGTTACTGACTTGTATCCAATCAGCCAAAGGACATAAGCAGAAATTTAAGCCTGTAAAATAATCTGAAAACACCTGTTCACAGAGGTATAATATGTTTTCCTGACACACTTCTGAAATACTTTGAATCAGAAGCACAGTGAGGTTGACTCAAAGCCAGTGTGACAGACAAAATGCTAAAAGTTTTCAATTTGTACATAAAAAAATTTCTCAATTAAATGGTGTTTGTCATTGAAATTGTATTTAGCTCTCCTATCAATTGGGAGTGCTGGGAAACTCGGCAACAAAACATTCCAGTAAAAATCTCTCTCTTCACTATAATAGGTTTGAGGTTATGGCCTTTCATATTATTCATCAACATGATTTTCATGCTCCTTCACAGTCAGGTTTTTCCTTGAGATGCACCACCCACATGCCAAAAAAGCTTTTAAAATCTACATTTGAAACAACTAATTCCAATATGCAGCTGGATACACTTCCTTTTGGCTCTTCTGCCATGGCATCACAATGTTGTTTATAGTTTATTAGAAGCAGCTCTCTCAACTGCCAGTCTTGAACGTTTACACGAACACTTTAGAATATACAAACTCCCAACTCAAAGTTGCAACTTAAAAGTGCGGAGTGAAACGCCCAACACATCCCAAGTGATACTCTAATTTACTCGGAGTATTTTTCTAGTGATCACACGCAGACCTGAAGCACAAACCAGTATGCAGCTACCGTCTTGAGCTGCTGTATGTCACCACCAGGCAGACTAACACTGTTCTTTACAAGCAGGCAGGTAAGTTACATAAAAGTTGCTTTTTTTAAAAAAAAAAAGCACATTATTTAAAAATAAAACTATTAACAAAATGTATATCTCAGAGGCTGAGAATATAATCTGTCACCTTAATAGGATAACTAATTAAAATAATAGATTAGAAATGGCACATCCTTGCCTCTGAAGGTTAAAGAGAAATACGGTTACTGAACTGGTAATATCAGGGTACCACCTCCTACCAGTGCCACTTGGACAAAGGCTTTGAGCAGATTTAGATGAGGACACCAACACCCTAGCAAAGAACACCTTACAGGATAGCAGGTTCTCCTAAGCAGGAAAAAAAGCGGAGTTGACATTATTGACTATCTGATCATCATTCTCTTTGAAGAGGTTAGTTTGATAGGTAGAATTAGCTCCAATTCCTGTCTATCCTGCTCTAATTCAAGTTACAACTGGAGCCTGAGGAGACAGTACCTGACCTCAGCATGGACAATCTGGCCACGGAGTCCAGGTCTCGGGAGGAGATGCTTGATAAGAGTGCCTCCATCACAAAACCGACCTTAAAAGTCCCAGAAGTGCGTCTCAAATTAATTCACCCTCCAGAGGCTTAAAAATTTGCGTACAGCTAGCTCTAGATGCAAATCAGTCAGTAACTTCTAACAAATGTAGATACATTATTTGGCCTCTCATTTAGTTTTTTGTTCTGCTTTTATTTACAGTTACGATATCCACACAAAAACATGGCAAAAAAAGCCCCTCAAATAAATAATGGATAGCAAATACCATTCTCCTTTTCAGAAACAATACAAAATATTGTGAATTGGTATATCAGGATACATAATTGCTAAAATAAATACTAAAGCAAAAAAAGAATTCAGGTTGCCGATTTAAATGCCTGTCAATTTAAACCATCACAGAAAGTGCTTATTTAAAGCACTGATTGAAATAATTCCATCCCGGAGGCAGGAGATTGCTCCTGCCCTCAAAGTTAAAAATAATATCACCATTAACCTCAGCAACAATTTTCTAATTGCCAAAGATTACAAATCTTTTATGCAACATTCATCCACAGAGGATTCAATCACTCTACTTTGCGTTCCAAAACCACTATCGTAATAGTAGTTGTAAGGCAAATCCCTTTTAAAAAAAGTCAAACTTATGTGATGTATTTTATACGAAAGCATAAAACATTTTGCAAGGTGAAAAAGTCTGGCATATCAATCTCTTTGTATATTAATGTTGCACCTCACGTTACTATTTATGCATGAAACACAAGCAAGAAGAGGGGCTGCTTGGAGCTCTTTGACATGTCCATGCCAATTAGCACTACGAAACAGGCAGCTGGCCCTACATTTTGTTCTCTGAGTCCTGAGCAATAAGGACTGTCGAGACATGCCAGCAAACCGGTGACCAGCAGTAGGAACAAAGAGGGCAAAGTTTAGTTTTCGGAGCACCCAGAGTTACAAAACTCTTAGTGCTCTTTCAAGAGCCATAAAGAAACGCTGCCAAAATGCAGGCTCCTGCTCTCTGTTTCTCTCAAACATGCAGAGGGAGATAAACCAGCATTCATCCTAAAACACAGAACTGACCCTTACACATACATCTCTCAGGTTTTGGATCTCACACAGCACCTAAACAATGGCACATTGAAACCGATAGTAGTTTTCCTGTGGCCGCCTAGTGATCTTGCTAGGACAGGTTGTTATTAAATACGTCCAGTCTTACAGCAGTCTACAATTAAGGCAAGCTACTACACAAAAACACACTACTCTCCCTTTTCTCTTCTACTCACATTCTTGTCTTCAAGTCCCAAGCTCCACTTCTTGTCTCCCTCACCCCCTTCCTGCCTTGGGAGTCCCTGCGCCTTGTTATTCCAGTAAGAACACTGGACGCTTGCAATTGCACGGCCAGAAAAGGTAGCAAGAGGTTTTTTTTCAAGCAGTTACTAAAAATTTACTTTCCTTGTCACAGTTTGGAGTTAACTGCATCTGCAAGCACATAGCACAGGGCCACTCGCCTTCACCTCTCTCACAGCCAAGTGGGCTTAGTCCTCACATTAGCAGCTGCGATCAGGTGTGCTGAGCATCATGATCCCAGTATCAGGTGATCATTATCATAAGCCTTTAACAACAAAATCTTGTCTAATCTCAATTACAGAAGAACAGGAGTTATAACACAACCATCTACATGTACCGTAACCCTCAGTCAGTTTGGTGTCTCCCAGTTAACACCACTTTGGGGAAATGATGTTCAGTCTCCTGCCCAACATTGCTGCTTGTGAACTAGAAACTGGTTTTGTCTACTCTGTAGTTATTTTCCTACTTCTCCCTGCATGATTTCTTCCACACCAATAAAGGGGCCAAACTTAGCATGGTCAGGAGTAAAGATCTAACAAATACACTAGCTTTGTTCAGTGGGATCATCCAGACTCTTGTCCAACTTCCCGGCTTCTCAGCAGAAATAAACCCACTGTAACCACATCACCTACATGTCAGATTAAAAAAACATTAAAAGCACCTTCACCAGCCTACGTAATGTCCTATAAGTCTTTAAAAAGTCCTAGATAATTTAAAAAAGCAACTAGAAAAATTAGGAAAAAAAACATTCACACTCAAATACAAGAAAGTAGATGAAAGCTCAGGGCTATAGACATTAAGAAAACTAAGGAGACCAGCATGTTTAGTCCTCCCCTTCCTCCTACTCCTACACTAAGTTTCCATTCCTGAAGCACGCAGCCTTGGATAGACATTTTATATAATGCTGATCACAATCAGATATTTCAATACCTCAGCTTCAGCATCTGTTTGGAGAAAACATACATTTCAGGGGAAGTACTGGAAGTGTGGTGCAGTTCATGTGTAGACTACCTGCAAATAAATCATGTTCCCACTTAAAATGCAAGTTTAAAGAAGTGCAAGTGAGCCGTGGCACACCAGAGAACTATATTACGGGCCACGCGCTTTCACTTATCAGAAGAAATGTTTCATACCCTCCAGCAGTTTTCTATCTGGTAGAGAACAAAAAAGTAAAGAGATTTATTATATTAAAAAGCATATTGATTGAAAGCAGTACTGTGTGACAGTTTCAGCTATTCTAACAGAACTTAATAAAATCAAATGTTTACCCCTGAAGGGGATTTTGAAAAAAAACCAAGCTTTTTTAACATTTATGACAATGAGAAAATTTGCAAGGGATAACATTTTAGCACTGAAAATAAATGCAAATAAATGTTCATTTCTCCAGGGGAGCTTTGGGGTTTGCCGACGTGACGTGCTATGGATAATTGCATTGTGGTTTAGCAGTTAAAACGCGTCCTTTGATTGTCTGGCTGGAGATGTCAGCTGCTCACACAGCTGTGAATCAGACAAGGTCGGAGATGATGAGAGCAGGCGATGTTTCAGCATCATGGTCAATTTGTATCAGCAGCAGTAGGACTGGTACTCCGTGATGCCACGCAGCTCTCACAAGTTCTTTCTGGCACCCAACCAAAAGGATGCTTCTTCCTTTCCCCTTGTCCACTTTGCTTATCACACAACAGCTCGGATCCTGCTCTCCCCAGAGCCCGAGCCCCTGTCCCAGCTCAGTGCCACGTGTAACCACCCAACAGCTACTTTTCTGGAATGACTTTTCTACAAGGGTAGAAAGGAAGGTAGATTTTTCCATTCAGATTATTTTATGGCGTGCAAATTACTCTAGACCTGAAAGCTGAGTCGTTACAAGTACTTCATGTTCTTTCTATTTCTTGAGCGTAACCAAGATGGTTCACTTATACCAGATCAGGAACAGCTTTGCCACCTAAATATCAGGCCTTATGGCATGAATGGGCAGTTATTTAAACTACAATTTACACACTCTCATCAGTCTCCCCCATTTACCCTGGCTCGATTTATTAGTATCCTGGCATCTGCAAACCTTTCTTCTTGTAAACTGCAAGGAAATTTACTTTTTTTAAGGCTACGCTGCTTTGAAATTAAATCTCTACACTTGGCAGTAAGTTTTAAACTGCTTTAATAAAAATACTAGCTGAAGCGTTTAACACTAGCTAAACACCACGAGTAAAAGCATACAAACAGCCCAAAAGAAAGACATTCTCCAACCTGTTGCAACTACTGATTCTGCATACAACTTACAACGGCTCAGAGCTGTCTGTATGTACATCGTTGGCAGGATGGAAACCTCCTTTTGGACTTGCCTTATCTGTCGCCTTTGTTGTCTTATTACCTTCAGGGTGAAGTGAAACTCTACAGGGCTAATAAAGACAAAGGGTCATTAAATCTTCATTATCTTCTTTTACATGGAAGATCTCTTGGGCTGGCCGTGAGCCAGAGAAAGTGGTCTGTCCAGCTGGCCTGGTGTCTAGTAACAAGAGTCACTGATGGTGAACACTGAGGATAAGTGAACCTGACGAGGAAGTCAGCAACCAAAGGCAACTGATAGCTATAAAAGCTGTTTTAAAGAAAAAAAGCCTCACTCACACCTACTCCCTGTTTCGGAAGGCGGTGGCACAGGGCATACATTCCCCAACTTGTTACAGAGGTTTTCAAACTGGGGCACTCAGGCACACTGCTAGGAACATGCAGATCATTTTAATCAGCATGGATGTGCGACACGGTATGAGCAGCAACAGGTCCCAGTATTGCTTGTCTTTGGCACCCGAGATGCAGGCTGAGCACCCCAGCAAAGGCAGCTACTGCCGACACGCGCCGCTGCACAGCTCCTCCTGGGTCTGCTTGGGTCCCAGCACACGCAAGGACCCACCTGGTGCAAAGACCTACAGGCTGGCATGGGCAAACAGCACACAGCTTGTTGAGGTAGAGCATCCCCTGAATGGATGAAGGTGTAAGGTTCAGGGGATGCTCAGGTACAAAAGCATGGTCACAACATTGCCTGGACAGCAGGGGACAAGGGTGTGCAGGGGAGGAGGCTTGCTGTGCAGGGGCACGGAGTAGGGAGGGTGGCAGCAGAGTTGAAAGGGTGCGTGAGTTCACTTAAAGTTTTTAACAAACACTACAGTGAAGAAGTGGAGCTAGAGGCATTTGACTTTCTGAGCATAATTATAGCAGCTGCTGCCCTTAAATTAGTTTTGGGAACTCTCCTTTCAAGGGCATGGATTCAAACCAAAGGCACTACAGAAGGAGCATATGAGAATTTTGTTCCTTTTTCCAGATCTATCGGTATCTATGCTGTGCTTAAAGGGAAGAGCAAGTCCTGAACCTCAAGACCCAAGAAACATTAGTGCCAGTTACCTTTGGATTTCCTTTCTGGGTCACAAAACTTGACCGATCTCACACATGACCATTTCCAAAGAGACCAGCAAGTCCAAAGGCTCCTGGGGATGGGGGGAAGGTGCAGCACTGCGTGAAAGTTCACCTCAGTGAAGGCAGTACCTCTGTGCTGAGGAAGCATGTGAGATGGGCCAGGTGAAGGAGGACAGGGCTGAAGGGTCTTGAGAGCTAGGGAAAATTCAGAGGTGCCAGATCCAGTGCATGGGAACCCAGCAACTAGTACAGGGCCTTCCTACAGGGCCAAGACTGCTGTAGAGAATTGCAGCCAGCAGCAAAAACTAGACAGCAGCAAAACAAAGCAGGAGATTGTTTAAAAAGTGAAACTTCCAGAAGTCAAAACTCAGTTTTAAGGAGCAATTTACACCATAAATATTTGGATCTCTAACAACAGGAAGGAAGGAGAAATACTACTCTAGTCCGAAAGAGCTACTGAAAGCATGACACTCAAGACAGAGCTAGAGCAATCTGCTGTTTTAACTAACCCCAAATGACAGAAGAATCCGAATTTTCTTTCTCACACACTATTAAACACAAAAATGTCCAAGTTCCTGACCTGTAGAACAGAATCGATCAAAATCCTACTGCCCCAAAACTGCATTTAAATTTGTTTATTATACACCCAGGCTGGACACCAGGTTAAGCAGGACTAGCTAACAAGTCTTCACCATTGCCTGTGTTGCGTGGTAAGCAGTATCAGCAGCACAAATCAGCACATTTTTAAGCAATTTAAGATGTTGCTCATTTCCGAGCCTTGATCCCTCTTTAGGGATTGCTTATATATATCTAAGGACGTGGCCCCTGGAGCACTACCGCGAGGTATCAAGTTCAAAAGCGTCAGGCACTCCAACAACTGCAGCCTGAACATTCCTGTTCAGTAGCTGTGAAATATCCTCCCCATCCACGGCGATGGATAAGCTGAGCATCGACCACGGAGCAAGAGCGCACACACAAACGCTTCCTATGGAGCAGCCCGAGTTACTCAAGTTCACGGAGAAACTTAAATGACTTTCAGAATCTGAAAGCATCTAGGAATCAAAACTGATTTAATTAAACCAGCGGCAAGCACTTGGCTGCCTGTGTGCCCAAACACAGAAGCACCAATTCAAGCTAAGCTGGCAGACTACATTTAAAATTAATTGACTTTTGGATTTTTATAAAAATTGAAAAAGACTCAATCCTACGCTCAATGATACAGCTGTGAATGGCAGTGATAAGAGTTCCTACTTCCAATTACATATTTTTACACCATTTTAATCAATTTTAAGTCACAGTTTTGTGACTTAAATGCGCATAGAGTGTAGACCTAAAATCAAATAAGCGTGGTTTTGCAGGGTGAAAATCATAACCCTGTAACATGATATCCAAGAATCAAAACTTGGATAAACTAAACACAATGACAGAAATGTTCCTATATATCATTTTGGCTTATATTTTAGGCCACTGGTGGAATTTATAAGCAGATTTGAGACTTGCATATCAACATGACCTCACCTATGTAAATATTTATTCAAACATTTAGGCGCTTTGCAGAGGATTTTAGATTAGAAACTGAAGGAAATTACTATAAAAGGAAAACCACCCCAGCAGTTTCTTTTTAAAAACTGCAAAGCCTCAAAGACTTCACCTTACAACTAGGCTACAACATCCATAAAAACTCCAAGCTGTTGTTTGATTTATTCTTATATTTTATGAAGTCTCAAACCATTAATCCTTAATGGCCTTTACTCCAAAGTATGATGGATAAGTTTTCATCACTAAGTTTGCTTAAGGAGTTCAGTATCAGAGGAACAGGTTTTGAATTAGAATTAGATCCATATAAGTTTAGAAAAAAAAAAAACACCAAAATTGTTAGTTTTCTCTTCTCTGAACACAGCATTTCCAGGCCTTACCTCAGCATTCACGTTTCCATAGTCTCCCACAACACTAGTAAGGACTCTCACCATTATCTTCTGACCTTTCCCTTTTTTCGTCTTTGTAAGTTAATCAGTAACCAGAGACTTCTGCCAACAGTTCCTGCTACTGATGTCGAGGTCCTGTGGCACACAAAGTACTTAGTGATTGTGTATGTGTTTACACACATTAGCCCTTTACACAGCAAATTCCCTCTTTTCCCATTTAAGCTCCCCAATCTTTCCCTACGCTATGAATAAAAATAAAAAGTGTATTTCACACACTGCATCACTACATCAGCAACACTAAAACCCAATTATGTCATGCAAAATACTCTTATCCACACCTACAGATCATAAGGAACAAGCCTTGCCATGTTCCTATTGAAGGAGGCTAAGAGAAATAAAAAGAGCAATACATTTTTTATGAGACAGTTACTGAGCTTTAATTTCTCACTGTCGTTACCCACATCAGTTTACGACTGAAAACAAGCACAGGCAGCATATAAGGTACGATCTATTACTATAATTATTTTTAAAGTCTTCATCTCATAGGGTTAGGAAAAAACAATATGCGACGTAGCCATAACCATAAAACTGCAGACGGTAGCTGAGCTACTTTGTTCTTGTCTAATACTGAGATCTCATTAAACTGAGTGCTTAAACCTTAAATATTTGAGAAAAGAACTCATTAGTAAATGCTAGTTAGTTAAATAATTCTGATTAAGCATCCATCCTTTCCTGTGCTCAGCTTTCAAGCTCGTTGTTTGTTATTTTGTCATTTATGTAGTTTGCTACTTCTCAATCTTTCAGCCTAGACAGCCCCAAAACTTCTAAATAAAGGTAAAAGGGAAGGCGGGGGGGGGGGGGGGGGGGGGGGGGAGCAATCTTTAAGCCTTATAAAGAAGCTGATGAGAGAACAAACACTTTCTTCTCTTCTTTTTTGGTTCTAAGTTAGATCACCTTGAAGACTCCTTTGGCCAAAGTCATTCAGTGAGACAACAGGCAGAAACTTTTCTTCATTCTTTCTAAGTCTACTTCTTTGCCCTCTACCTGTTCTGCATCATCATCATCATTATTATTATTATTATTATTATTATTATTATTATTATTATTCAGTCTTCAAGAAACTAACTTTTTACAAAAGGAAGACTGCACCATGTATCGAGTTTTATCTGTGAAATATTATTGCCTTTAACAAGTAATTGCAGCAGCACACCAGATTCTTAGCTGTAACACAGAGCATTAATAATTATTTTTGCTTATTGCTTTCTCATCACGCCAGCCACAAAATTTAATGGCTGCCAACCTTTTCAGGCCAAAATTGTAAGATGGAAGAGGAAATGACATAACAGAAAAGTAGAATTTATGCAAAATGTTGGCAAGATTTAAGCAAAACCCAGAAATCTTCACAAATTAGCACTACACAGTAATTCATGTTACTTGAATCATGCTTCTGTATCCTTCCACTTCAGCATGATATGGAGGAAGTAATTAATGGAGACACACTCCCTTGTATATAGCTGGAAAGAATTAATCTAGCACCTCATTTGTGGTATTGTCTATTTGGAAAAACAGTTTTTCCCCATATAGAACAGTTTGTTTCACATGTAACTCCAGAGATTAGCAGTTCTTTGTTCTTTAAATACACAAAGAAATTTAATGGGAGCCCATACGGAAAATTTAATCTTCACAATAGCTTTGCTACGTATCTAGGTAAAAATGTTCCACAGAGTCATTTATCTTTTAAAAAAAATTAAAATAAAATAAGACATCCAGAAAACCAATTCAAATAGAGACCTGAAATTTAGTATTATGTACTAAAGATTAAACAAGAGCATTAATTTTTGCTTTTCTCCCCCCCCGTCCCACCCCTTTTCTACTCAAAACCACAAAACCTGCTTAGAATAACACCTATTTTTCATACTTAATTTTTTGCTGTATGTACAGCACACAGCTCATGCTCTTTTGATCAGCTTTATATAAAATCTAAAGCTTGAAACTAGTTATGTCCTCAATGAGTAGGCACCTATTTTTGTAGGAGTAAAGGCCACTAAGAACATCTGGGGATTTCATTAGACAGATAAATTAGAGATACTAGATACATGTATTTTTAAAATATTAACTTTAGTAAGGTTTGGAGAGACATCTGCTAAAACTTTGAAAATGACAAAGCCTCATACTTTGTCACTGAATAAATTCTGAGCAATCAGAATACAAAAGACAAACGAGCTTTCCACAGATCCAGTGTTATCATTCCTTTATCTTATGGATGTAATTCCAGGATCCACAACAAAATAAACAATCAAAAAATATATATAAGGCACATTATCATTTAGCTCTTCTCTGTGTTGGTTTTGGATTATTTAACATACTGAGCTTGCAATCAAGTGTTGGGCAAGATACACATATGATACAAAAATCAAAGAAAGAAGATCCCCCTTTCACACTGCCAAAGTCTAAGCGTGTATATGACACTTCTACCTGTAACAATCTCAGAACAGTGTTTAAAAACATGACACAGATATTCCTGCAAACTTGTTTTGGCTGATCAGTTCAGACAAGGAAAACTGGGAGTTTAAACAAAGGGGAAGGCAGCACAAGACAGAGCACAAGCACCTTCCGTCCACAGCCTCAGAAGACAGGAGAGCCAGATGTACCAAATACACTGCTCAGAGCTATCAGTCCTTCAGAAGACACACACACATTTCTACCTGTGTTCCTCGAAGGCCAGGCAGAGGGAACTGGCACAACTACGCCAGTAAGAGCTGGCACAACTGTGCCCCAATTGAAATCAGACATAAAAAGGAAAACTGGGTTCAATCACAATCAGAATTTTTAATGAAGCCAACAATTGTCAATATCCAAAGTATTGTCATTATTTTAAAGGGGGCAAAACGCTAGATACCAGCAGGACAGACGACTGACTCCCTTTACAACTGTGCAGGCAGCAGAAGAGCAGCTTTTTCATTACGTGCCTCAGGCCTGGATTTTTCAGGCAGCACTTACAGGTTCAGAGGGGCAGCAGCTGCCATCCTTGTGCTCCATTAGTGCCTGGTCAGTGCCAATGCTTTTCTAGGAAGGACTTGGATTGCTTGATCTGTGAAAGCAGCTGGAGGAACACCCAGGCTCTCTCGCTGCCTTCCGCCTCCTCAGCAGGAGCACTTATGTGAAAAACTTCAACATTTCTCTTCAGCTTCCACCACCTCAGCAAAACCTGTAAGGTAATCTCATACCCAGCATAACGGTTGCTTGAGATAATTTGTCACACAAGGACAAATTCTTTGTCCTTTTCCACAGTTAGGAAACACGTGCTTTGTGCTATACAAAAAGCTACGTGGCAGCACCACAACCCTAAATGAAGAGGAAGCTATAGCTTTAACATTTGTCATCTGTAATAAATGAAGCACCTCATCAAGCTGTAATACTAATTACATAGCACAACCTAAAGGAAATCACCCTGCCTAAAAAAGTTAGAGGTTAAACACCACAAAGTTTCAAAATGACAGTTTTTCTGGCTTTCCACTAGGGAGGGGACAGTATGACAGCACAGTTGCAACGACTTAAAAACTACACGCCATTCACAAACACGATACTCATTCTCAGTAACTCACTGGCCTTCACAAGAGGGTGAATTACTGTGAAGACACGATTTTACACATACCAACTCTAAGGCTGCACACACGCCTGCTTTAAGAGGGCTCCTCTGTAAGCACTGCTGATGAGCACAGCTCCTGACAGGAGGGGGAGACCAGCCCTGTGCCAAAATCACATCACACCACACTTCGCTGTAACAAAAGATGACTCCAGGGAGTTTGTGCTCATCATCGTTATTCCATGCACGTTAAGAGCCACCTCCGACAGCTTTTACTTCAATTAAACCTTTACTACTCTAAAGGACAGAGGGCATATAAACACATTTATACCGAACTGATCGTGAAAGAGAAAGTGAATGGAGTATCGCTCCCTCTCCCTATTTAGAGACTTCCCCCCCCCCCCCCCAAAAAAAAAGAGGCAAGGAACAACCCCCCAAACAATATCTCAAGATAACCACACAAACCTGGTGGGCGAGAACACATCCATTCCTCGCCCTGTAACCATCCTCCCCCACCACCCCCCCTTTCTTTTTGTTTTTTTTTTTTTCCAGCTGAGCACTTGCCTCTCCTCCGTGCCCATCAAATATCCCGAAGATGGAGGGGTGAGTCTTGTTCACCAGGTCAGTGATTACTTCGAACCTGTCCTCCATGTGATCCCTCCGGCCTTGGATGGAGTAGACAGCCACGTTGTGGCTCTTGAACTCCCAGGTCTTGGAGAACTCTGCGTCCAGCACGTCCAGCCCCCCGAGCCTGTCATTCTGCATGATCTCGGCCACCTTGCCCTTCACCATCTTCACCGCATCCCTGCTGGACTTAACAATGGTTTTCACCTCATCCGTGTGGAAGAAATAACTCCACAGGGCCAGGCTGATGCACAGCAAGAACAGGGTCTCCGGTCTAAGCAAGAAGTAACGCATGATCCGACCCAGCAGAGACAGCAAAGTCATTGTATCCTCTATCATTTATTATCGAGACCGTGTATCCCCACACCATGCAACGCGCACCCCGGCGGCTGGGATGGCTCGGAGCCGGGGCGGCCAGTCAGTGCATGCTCCGCTGGGGCGCAGCCGGCGGGCGGGCAGCGCCGACTCCCGCGCCCCGCCGCTCCCTCCTCCGGGCAGCGGCCTCGGGGGGGCCGCTCCGCCGCTGCCGGGCGGCGGCCACCGGAGCGTCCCGGCTCCGCGGCGCCCCGTCCCTCCTGCGGGGGAGCCGCGCCGGCAGGAGCGGCTCGGAGCGGGCCCAGCCCGGCTCGGCTCGGCTCGGCAGGCTCCGCCGGTGCCGCACGCCCCGCGGCCGCAGCCCCCCTCAGAGCCCGAGCCCGCCGCGGGCGCCCCTAGGCCGCTGCTCCGCCTCAGGGCCCCGCGGGAGGCCGCCGCGCTCCGCCGCTCTCGCAGCTCGCCCCGCCGCGTCGCGGAGCCAGCGGCCGGTCGCAGCGAGGAGGTGCCTGGCAGGGCCGCCCGCGGGTACCTGTCTGCCGTGTCCCCCACGCCTTGCGCCGTCCCTCCCCCGGGGCGGAGCGCCGCCGCCGCCGCCGCCTCCTCCTCCTCGCCCGGCCCCCGCTGCCCGCCTACAAGCCCCGGCGGCCTTCGCGCGGGGGCGCCGGCACGGGCTGGCGGGGGCGGCGCGGAGGCTTCTGGGACTCGTAGTCCAGCGGCGCCCGCGGAGCCGGGCCCGGGGGGAGGCGGGCGGCGGTGCGGGGCCGCGCCGGGGGGCTGCGGGGGGCTGACGGGTGCCAACCGGTGCGGGAAGAGCAGCGCTGCCCGGGGTGGCACAGCCAGCGCGGCCTCTCGTCAGGGAGGACCGGGGCGGCAAAGGCGCGGCTGCGGCTGACCGTGCTGCGGAGCCGCGGCGACCCGAGCGGCCACCCCTGCTCCTGCTGAAACCCCTGGGAAAGCGAGGAACAAAACGCTGCTGCGGTGGTTCTGGGGGACAATCGTACAAGGCTGTCACGCAGCCTCCAGATACATTCATGGGCTCGCAGGCGAAGGGGAACCAAAGTAGGAATGTCTCAGTGATTAAAACTGGAAGTAGAGTTTGCCTAGAGAGCATTTTAATGGAAAAAAAACCCCAATACTCAAAACGTGCATTCTCTTTCACCCATTTCTGTAAGTCATCGTTTTTCTGCTAACTGATAAGCAGTGCAAATTACACTCAGTGACTGTGTGAGCTCAAGCTCGCTGGAATATAAACCATTCAGCGCAGTGCCTGAGCTGGAGTGATTTTCAGCCAGCTGGCAGACTGGGGGGCTGAAAACTGACAAAACTCATCACCCAGCCTCAGAGAGTAAGACAGCTGATATAACAGTCAAACACGTAAGAGTGGTGTTGAAAATGAATTAGCAAACCACAAAACCAGTCTGAAATTTTGAGTGAAAAATATAATAAGCTGCCTTTGAGCCAAGGCTGAGTGTTCAGGTATGTGCCTTCCAAGTCTTCCGGCAGCTGCCACTTCCTCAGGAATTTTGTTGGCCCAGAAGTCACACGTAAATGTACATAAACTATTGGCTTGGTAGTTTCTTCAAAGATCAGCTTAAGGAAATTACATAAACCCGACCTGGTTAACCCAAAGCTCATGATTTAAATCTTTTTGTGTCTGATCCTTACATCCAACTCTGAGAAGCGGGAAAGCTAATGACAGATATATGTAACGATGATACTGCTCTAAGTCTTAGAGGTACAGAACACTTTATCAGTGTCTCAAAGGACTATCCAAAGTTGTACATTTAAGGCTTGAAGAAACTCTTACCTTTATCTTCCCATCTGTCACTATCTGCTTGAGTTGAGCCGCGGGGTCTTCACCTGAAAAGCCAAAATATGCGCCCGTGAGTTCGGTAATATGGTAATAACACCACAGACGCGTGCCTTAGTGTGCCTGGGACACTTGTATTACAGCACAGATCCCTCAGCACAGGCAATTTGTCTCTGTATGTGTGCCCTCAGAGAGCTAATTTCTTCTCCCTGGCTTTCTGCTGTATCTGCTCCAGCAACTCCCTTTTCAGTTGTTCATTGTACTGGCTGGGAGCCGTATGTGGCCGCCAAGCAAGATTGGCTCTGTAATGGTTGTGTTTGTTTTTAACAACAGTGTTATGGCTTCTTTTAATTCTATTTAATTTCATGTTTCATGAAAGATAAATAAATGTAAAAATGTGGAGAATACTGCTCACTACTGCCGACTAATTCATTATTTAATCATCATTTTAATTAAATATAAGTGTGTATGTACTGTCAGGGAACAGTGACTTGTATGAAAGCTGTGTTTCACTGATGGCAATAGGGAACAGGCAAAGTCTTGTTCTGCTAAACAGATGCAATGGGGCAGCAACTGTCATCGTGACAGGGCCATCTCAAAGTAATCCGTGCAAATACTTAGCCCTATAAATGGAACCGTCCACTAAATAAACGCTAATAATCCAGGTATTAAGTACAAGTTCTACCCCAACATACCACTAAGTGCAAAATTCAAAGCAACGCTGAGACAGCCCAGTGGTCTGATCCAGAGTGAGCCAAAAAAACCCACTTACAGGTTTTATTCCACACTCCACGGCTGAATCCTGTGCTGCTGACTCCTGCAAATCTCCCCAGAGGGGAAACAGAACTTCAAGATCCAAACACAGTCTTTTAAACACTGGAGATCGATAATAAAAACTTCATAAATATTTGGGATATCAGTTGTCATTGAAGGATTTCTTTTTGGTTTTGCTGGGGGGAGGACTCTGACTTTTGTTCATTTGTGAAAGGAATGCAAAGGCATCACTGAGCCAGCTTCACAAATAATTACACACTGTGTAATTGAACTTGAACAGGTGGAAAAAACATTTCTTGCTCAACAGCTCCTCCTGTTGCTTACACGTAGCACGAAGCTATCGAGGCAGAATTTGTTTCCATGCATTGGCTACAGAAGCAAATAATCTGCCAAAATAAACATGTATTCATCGTCTATTTAGTGTTATAATACAACATTCAATTTTCATTTACAGGCAATTTTCATGGTACCGAGAATGAAAATACAGAATAAGATATTGGCAAAAGCACTCACTTTTTGCTAGTCTGCACAGTACCAAACTGTTCGCGTTATCATCTCTTGCTTATAACACAAACCCGATGTTTTTGATTGTAAGAAGCCTCATTGTGTAAAGATACTTACAAGGATAACTTAAATAATAATAACAATAAAAATGATTTCATTTACTCTAGTTGCAAACTGAATTTACTATTATTTTGCCCCGGGGATGAACAGTGAAGGTACGATATTGAATGGGTCACCAGCTTTACTGGACAATTTTACTAACATGAAGCATGTAGTTTGATGGAAATTTCCTCATCAAACAACTACCAAAATCTGTAAAATTTCTGTTCTATAATATCCTCGGATGCTAAAATGTGGAGTATGCTTCTGATATTAGTTACTGTATTCTGCTGCCTATTTGAAAAGTCGTCTCAGGATTTTCAGATTCAAACAAACAGTGTTGTTAGCATAAATCAGAAGTGCACACTCATGTAGCTTACTGCAGGGTTAGTCCTTTCATTGCAGGTCAGAACACTGAAACTTCTACCAAAATATTCCCAGAAGCCTACAGAGCCATCTCCCTTTTCTTCTGCTAACACATAAAAAAATAACAGAAAAAACAGTACCAATGATAACTGTAAAACTGTCTTTTTGCATGTCAGGAGTAAAACCTCTCATGCTTTTCTTTTCAGATGTTGTAAAGAAACAAATTCTAGAATATTCAGGATGTTCTTTGGCCATGACAGACAGCTCTCCAGAGGAATAACAGTATAGCAATATCATAAACTGCTTTCTACAATAGTTCTGATAACAGATAAATAAAGTTTTAGTTTTTCTGCCAGTTATTTTTATCCTTTCTTGCAATCTCAGTTGATATAACAACAATTTCTAATGTTGTTTCCAGAATTTTATGTTGCAGTAAATGCCAAGCACTGCAGGTAAATTCTGCCTTCTCCCTAGTAATCCCATGAGAAATCTTATTATAGGAATTTTGCTCATCTTGCATCTCTGTTGAAGAGGAACATTTGCAGATGTGGAATGAAAACAGCAATTTTCCACACAAGTTGTTCTTTTCTGTTTCCCATGATTGTCAATTCCCATTCCTTATTATAGCACGTCTTGGTGTGTAAAGTCTGATTTTCGTTTATTTCCTGGCAACATAAAGGGACCTTAGTGTCAGTAAGAATGAGAGTCACAGCATGCAGGGAGATTTCTGGAAAACAGAGTGTCATGTTTTAGCAACATCTTTTATTTAAATATAAGATTCTGCTATGGAACAGTGTGCACCAAACCACAACAGTGAAGCAGTGGGTCGCTGTGCAGCTGAAGCACATCCTGGGTATATTTGGAAGGTTAAACGCGTGCAGGTACCTGCACGCAGACAGATGACATGAGAATGGAAATCCCAGATGTGGCTTACCGATGTTAGGGCATATAATTTCTGATTATAAGTATATAATTCAGTATAATTTATACCCGAAGCTAACAGTATTTCAAGAAAACAAAAATCCAAACGCCTGCCACTGCAAGTTCCCAAGTAAACTAAGGGGTGTTGTTTATTAGTGTTCACACGTTCTCATTTACTTTTAATATCAGAGCCAAACTACCCTGTGATACACACAATCAAGAAAAGATGCCAATACTCATTTTATGGAAAAATTTAACCAGGGATGTATTTCAGAAGGAAATTCTGGAGTCTTATCAACTTACAGGACCTTGAACTAATACAGTTCTAGAATGGCAAGAAAAATTTGGCTATTGTAGGTGAAAAGTAAAACATTTTTCTGACAGTGAGCTCACAGGCTAATGTAAAGACAATCTGCAACTGGTGTAAGGAAATGGGATGGAAAGAAGCATATAGGAACACGATGTGATTCTGGTCTCGGTAGTTATACAGGTACCAGGTCATCCAAATATATAAAAGGTTCACGAAGAAACTATAATACTGACAGTGACAATGAAATGTGAACAAAAAGCTGAAGCTCTGTTCCCACTGAAGTCAGTGGGAGGCTGCCTTGGACCTTGGTGGGAGCACGATCCCCAAATTTTCATTCTGAGTCCACCTCTCAAGAGCACGACATACACTTGGAAATTCTCACTGGTTTATTCTGCGGTTTCCCTGGTTAGGCTCTCTGTATCATAATTATTCCAAACACATTTTTCCCTGTCAGTTTCCAGAGATGAACTCCCTGAGAATTGGAGCATGACTGAAATATGGCCAAAAAAGGCCAGCAGATGAAGCCGAGGATGATCCTGACTGACAAAGCTGCTATCTAAAGTATTCTTTCATTTAAAGAGCAGCATAACTTTGCATCGGTACTGAGTGAAGTTATATTTGGAAACGTTTGTAAAGTATTTGCCGGTGAATTAATGCATCACAAACTTAGCACTTTTGAGAACTCCTCCAAAATATGCAAGAAAATATAAATAGAAGCTAAGCAATTTGAAATCACTTCGAATTAGCTACAACCTGGCAGCATTCTTATTAAATCTTTCTCAGATTTGAACATAAATTGATAAAAATCAACAACAAAGCAATCTTAACTTTCTTCTTCATTAATTTTTACTTGGTTTAGCAGATGTTTCTTGTCTTTGTTGTAGACAATTTAATTTGCATTAAGCAAGAGACCACAAATTTGATTTATACATTTTCATTCCTTGCATTTTTACACAAAGCATTATGGGCTGCATTCTGGACTAGACCCTTAGGTCAGCCAAGCTAGGCTTGTACCAAAACTGAGATGAGAGGGGAACTGAGGTTACAGATGCCTTTTTTTTGTGATTTACTCTAAAACTAAAATTAACTGTGGACTCAGCTGACTGCACAATTCAAAACAGATCCCCAGTCGCACTCAGTTCCATGACTCTTCAAGAGGTTGGTTACAGCCACGGTGAACATCAAAAGTGCAGCAGTGATCCAACCCTGACACCTTCCCTTGACCGTACTCTTAATATACCCTAAAAAGTTAAGCCTTCTAAAAGGCATGATAGAGATAACTCAGCTCTGGGCTACTTAAGATTTCCTTAAGCAAGCCAGGTAAATTGGTTTTCTGACTGCTTTATGGTCCCTGAATGGCACGAAGCAGGCAGCCCGTGTTCCTTTTGTCTCTGGGAATGTGATTGATTCTCACAGACTGCTTCATTTTCATATGCAGCCTCAGGGACGGGCTCCTTGTGCTCAGTTCAAAAGGCTCACTTATTTTGCCAGATTTTGGTGATGGAGGTAGAGAAATATTCAAACAAGGATGGTGGAAGAATTTTTTTATTGGGGTATGGAGAATTTATTAAGACTTTCCCAGTTTTTTAAATTATAGTGTTTGTATTCATGCCCAGTGAAATTTGCTTGAAATGGGTCTGTCGATAAAAAAAGATGAAGCATTCACACCTCTAGGGCTGAAAGGGGGTATGTTTTTTATAAGTGTCAGGAAAAGGAAGAGACTCAGACTTTCTCTAAAGAGCCGGCACAGAAAAATGAAGGAGCATTGCTGATGGCCACTGGATACAGTCAGAATCTTCCTCCAGGAGAAATACAAAAGCACAGAAAGAAATACAAAAGTAACTAAAAAAAATCAGAAGTGTTAGGGACACTCGCAGAAGAAGACTTTAAAAACATTCTGTGTTAGGTAATAGGGAAAAGCTGATTAGGGATATTTAGATGTCTGTGCTCCACTGAGTCATACAAGAAGGTTTGGGTTCATAAGAACTGGATGCAGTGAGGAAAGGGATAATTCCCACACACAACTTCTATGCAAGGATGTTTTAAGTGGTATCTATTCTTCTCATGTGCCTGCAGTGACAAACACATTTCTTTTTGTTTGTTCTCCGTCTTCTCATGGCCAATATGTCTAGTGCGACCCAAACGGCATGGCTGGCACTAAAATAGCTGCAGGGGTTGGTACCTTCAGCTGTCAGAACTGTCTCTCCTTCCTTCCCACTTTGTGAAATATACATATCACAGCACCATATGCTTCCCCGTCATGCAGATTTGCTGCATAGGAGCTGTATTTTAATGGGAAAAATCATCTGTCTACAAGAGAATTTTATGACTATGGTTTAATTTTCTTTTATATCTACTTCTTTTTCCCCCTCCAATTGCCACATCAGTCCTAGGTCTCCTGAGGCACCAGACTGTGAAGCTGACACCAGATGAGGGAATGAGTTTCAAACAGCTGCGGGCTTCCCTACTGCTGCTTCCAGCTATCGAGGATTCATTTCTGCACGTGCATACAGAAAAAGGTGGTGACAGCAAAACAATACGAAATTCAGCTTCCTTCCCTGCAGGCTCCACTGCTTTCAGCATTCTCACAGCTCACAAAATTTGCCACAATCACAGTGTCTGTTTAGAGAGGGCACAATGACTGGCAGCTGCCTTCAGCTGATGAAAAAGAAGTGAACAAAGGATGAGAGAGCGCGTAGAAGGAATGGAATGTATTTACACAGATCCCTCTCCAGGAGGCTGTTTATCAGATGTTATGACCTGATTTATTTATAGTTAATGACTTCTCCAAAAACATTGTTCTCTGCTGACCTTCATGCTTAAATTGAAAGTCAGGAGACCTACTCTGCCAAGTAAATGAAATAGTTTTAAACTAAAATACAGGTGAAAAAAGCTTCTTGCTGTATTGTGAATGCATTGTTAACTACTGTATCTCATGCTTTTTTACCTTGTTATCATTGCTGGTCACTATGGATAGCTGGCATTCTCCAGAATACCAGTAAACCTGGTACGTGAAGAGGAAATAACCACAACTGGATTTAACGTGGAAGCTGAGGACACTTAGCTAGTAATGCCATCAGTTGCTTATACTGTCAGCTCCTCACACAGGGGTGCTGTCTCTCCGTGGCCTGTGCAATGCCCAGTCCATTAGTAATGCTCCACAAATAAGGAACCGGGATTTGCACTTTTGCCGGCTTACATAATTACTCATTGCTGCCTACAAAAATACAGAAAGCCATGAACAGGCTGTTTCACCCCACCAGATCCTGCCTCTTCTGACTGTCAAACCTACTCACACTAACACGTTAGAGCTCGGCCTACAGAACTGAGGCGTTTGCACCCAGAGGGGATTGTGCCCTTTCTTTGGTCACCACCTCTGCTATCCCAAGTAGCTTCCAACAGCAAACGTAACGAGGTTCAGTATGGAAAATGCCATGCTGAAGCCACCTGTGCCCCAAAGAGACAGCAGATTCACCTCACGCTGCCACAAAGCCCCGTGCTGTGGGACTGCAGACGCCTGTTTTACAGTTGGCTCATCACGGCCAGCAATGCCTGTCATCGCTTTCCAACGGGGATGCTTCGGGAGTCAGAGTGTGTCCTGTCACCTTTTCCTCTTGCAATGCTAATGAGACTCTGCGCTCTGCAAGTGCACAGCAGAGACACAAAAGATGTTGATGAATCTTGTTTGTTGTTGCCCAGAGGAGTTACAAAGGAGACCTTTGCAGTAAATGGAAAGTGATGCTGTTTGCTGGAGGGATGATACGGTATTTCACGTGCTTGCTATGTCTCGAGCTCTTGCTGGAGTAGGGAGGGGAAGGATTTGCTCCCTTCCTTGATGCACAGTTCGTAGTCCTGCTGCTGTTCCTGCAGCTGTGCATCTCTGGCTTCCCCTTGTGCCCATGTGCTCCTGGTTCCACTTATCCCCTGGGTAGGTGCTGGGGTGGCTCAGGGAGGCCAACGCCACCACAGCTTGACTTGACCTGATACAGAAAAAGGGCATCAACTACACTCTGCTCTGTCACCAGAAGTGACAGCACAAGGCAGCAGCACCCCTTCCTCTGTGGACTCTCATAACATTTCTACTTTAACTTTTAAGTGTAATTAATCCTGTGCTTTGGAAGTAAAACCAGATAACTGCATGCAGATAAAACAGTTTCTCCTTTCTGCTCCTTGCTGTAATGGAAAAAGTAAAGTATTCAAAAAATAATTTCACAGCTTGGCTAAGCATTAACTAACAGCACTTTCTCTGTAACAAATACATGATGCTATGGATTTGGTAATGGAACAGGAGATGGCTGATGCACTTATATGAGAGGAACCGGGCTACCAGCCAAAATGTGAGCTCTGCTAGTTGTGTTGCCAATCAGGAGCAACAGGAATTAATTCCTGAATGCAATGAGGATAGTACGTGAGGACAGAAAAGCAAAATATTGCATAATGTGCACAATCTGTGGGCTGTGTGCATATTCATCTTTCTTCTGTTGCTTTTCTTTATCTGTCTTTCTAGATCTGAAAATTCATAAAAGTCTTCAATCACAAAGCTCTTCGGAAGTGAAGTAAGCTGTATTTACAACCCAGCTCCTGTGTAAAAGATCGTAGACCCTGACTCTTTCAGTGCCTTTGAGCCTGGCACCTTTTAAAGAGTTTCCTTCAGCAAGGGTTGGTTCAATCAGTACACATGGAACAGTAGAACCACAGTGAAAAAACTAAATGCCCATATACTCTAATCCCATAATGATTGTGACGTGAGACATATTACTTGTAGAAATTACTTTGAGATATTTTTATCTTCATAAGTTTTCTATCCGAAACTACCAGTAACAAGCACTCTCAAGAAAATCTGCACTGCTGAGGTATAAGGAGCAGTCTGAGAAACGCACGATATCAAGCTGAAGCAGTAGCAGTAAATGTTGGCTTGTGTAAAATACAGATTTGAGACACCACACAAAGGTCCCTTACAGTGAGTTTTAATCCAAGAGCTGAGAAGATGTAAGGGAGTTCAAGTACTTGTCCAGCAGATTTCATGGCATGTACTAAAGGCCTCTAACCCCAATAAAATGGCTTCTTAAGTCTTTGAGAAGTCTCACATTGACAGACATCGAGACAGCAGTGGCAATACAGAGAGCAAGTCAGGCAGAACCTCTCCAAAGTGAGAAACCCTCATTTTGAATGAAGATATAGACTTTAAACTTTGGCTAAGTTATGTTGGGGTGAAGCAGTATGTATTTGAAACTGCAGTTGCCATTTTCTAAACCTGCTCTGTTACTTCCTTAAGGTTAATATGTTCAGTTAGTCTTTACTCCTTTATAATACCAAGAGACATTTAATGAAGTCTTATGTCTTAAAATCATTTTCTCCAAATAGCCGAGTTCTGCTGAAAAATCTAAAATTAAAGGCTTTTTAACTGTGACCCTGCTCTAGAATGGCAGTTCAGCACGTAAATAGTCTCACTGACCTTCAGCCTACACTCTGCTATATGCAGCTCTCCTGAATTTATCTTAGGAATGTACGTACTACTGGAATCAATGGGACTAGCTATAAGGGTAAGGATACAACTGTCTGTGGTATTTGTTTCAAAGCGAAGGACCTCACCGTTATCTGCCATTGTAGCACGGTGCATAAATGAGAAAATGGAAAAATCACACAGGGAGAATAAGTACAACGTGCTGTACTGTTAAGGCAAACATCGATAAACTGATGAAAGACCTGAAGAAGGGTTTATAATAGTTCTTTCCACACCTCCTGTACTGCTGTTAAATACTAGTTCTTTTCACAGAATTTATTTTGACAGTAATTTGCTTAACTATTTAATAAATTCAATAGCTGCGTGTTTAAAAGTACAAATAGCGCAATTTTGCTGTTGCGCTGTTGAACTGTGTTTTGTTGCATTTAACTCCTGACACATATGAAAGGTTGTAGAAAGAACAGAGGGTAAAGGTATGGCTACACTGGACTTCTCAGTGGCACAAGCAGTTTGAGAGGCTGCCACTGTCACGCTGTGATTCTCTGCTTTCTCGCTGTGCCTGCACAGTTCCTTAACACCACTCTGTTTCCCGACAGCCTGAGGATCTAGTTTTAAAAATTGCCCATGATTATTGTTCTTTATATTGGATCTTTTAAAATATTTTAAAAGGGTATTGAAAATATCAGGGTTGCTATAAATATCTCTTCAAGGAATTACTGACATTTGTTTTATGGTTTCCATAAAAAATAAATTTGTCATTGAAACATTTGAAAATTATGACACTTTTTTTTGTGAAAAACTGTTTCCCTGGCCATCTCTTAAATAAAAATCATTTGAAAGAACTCCAAATAGTTCTGCATTAAATGTATTCAGGTGAAATGTCACATATGGATATGACAACTGAATCCAATCTCTTCCGTGAGATGCAAATTTCTTAATGACTTGTAGAGAGACACTGGTATCATTTAACCACATCTAAATCTCTGTCTAATATATTTCTTTCTGTTAGAATCAGCGGCAGAATTGTAGCTAAAATGACTATTTTGTGTACTCGGAGCTCTCCCTTTCTCTGGCCATTTGAAGGCTATGGGTACACTGATAAATAGCCTTCCTTGGAAGCATACTTACTGAGTGAACTCAGCACATGACAAGAAGCAGGAGAGCAACAACTGTTACATTTATATTAGCAACACGGAGGAGGATCTCAACATAGAAGTAGCAGTGACACAAACTATGGATAATTTTGCCCTTTGTTTTCAAAATGGGCTTTGTTTTCTCTCACCCTCAAGTGATATTTTACAGAGGTTCTCTAGGGTTGCCTTCTGGAATGAAGAAAATATGGCTGAAAGGATTTAATTTATCTTTAAAATAAGATCCAGTATGTCATCCAGACAGGAAAGGAAGCCAGAGATGAATGTTTGATATAAAAATTTATGAAACATGAAATAGGCTTTAATAGTAAGTCTGTGAAGTCTTGAAACAATAGGTCTCTCTAGAGTGGCAGAGTCCTGTTTTTATGGTGCTTTGATAGGTGGGAAGGTGATAAAGTGTTGTGTATGAGAAAAGAATTAAATCCATGAAGATTCCAAAGCTACACTCTGGATACTAATTCCAGCTGGGAAATGTTCCTGTTTAGTTAGACTGTAAAGGTTAACAGTAAATACAATCTTGCATCTGCAGATGTCTGGTTTATTTTTCTTCTATGATATGACTTACCAGTGACCTTATGTCATCCATCATTTGATGATTATGTCTGCATTTTCCAGTAAAAACTGTTCTTCCTTTTTTTGATTAAATTAGACTTTGAGCTCAGATTTTGATTTATATGGAGTAGCAATGCCTCATTCTTCCAGGGCTGAAAATGTCCTCATTTAAGATCAGATCAGAAGATGGGATTAAAGCCTTTTACAATTTTGAATGGAATCAGTCCTTTTAGGCCAGTCACTACACTTCTGTTATTAATCACAAAGATGGATGTGTATAAAAGAAGATATTTTTACATCTATACTAAAATTCTCAAAATTCTACATGACAAATGGCTGCTAATAAGAGAAGGATATAAAGAGAAAAGCAAAGAGAGATGTTAAAAATGAGACCTTCTGGCTCAAAGACCCACTGCTTTTGTAGTTTGCAGCTGTGAAGGGGCACTGAGGGAGCTAAGGCAGATCAAAGATTAAAACTCAAGAATCCCAGTTCTTATTAATTTATGATTTAGCAAATAACTATCATATTTAATGAAGCATCCACCTTTTAGGTATGTACATACAAGATAGCATCCCTCTGGCAGTGCTTGATTACACTGAAAACAAAGCTACAGAACAGAAACCTCTTTGCTGATCCATACGTGAGCTGGATGAAATAGTATGAAACAGTTTTCAGAAGACAGCAATAAAATCTAAGAAATTTCACACAAAACAGTATTTTATAGAAATACTGTTAAAGCTGACAAGTAAAAATTTCATAACAGAAGAAATACCCAACTAACATCGTTGTACCACTAGTACAATACGTACCCTTCTGCCACTCGTGTGTGTGCATGTGAACAGAGTGTGTAATAACAGTCACACAGACTTTGCATTGCTGTAAATTATAAGCTATGAATATATTTATTTTCATTTTTTCTTCATGTATTTCTAGAATAGTTCTAATTATTCTTCAGATTTTATTTTTGTCAGTTCTGATTTGGGAATTACACTGAAAATAAATTCCTGTTTCTTATGCCATAGTCCTAGAGAAACTAGGACACACGTAAAAGAAGTAGTTAAATAAAGAGAATTCATATAGAGGAAAAGGTCTGAACCTCTGTCAAAATCATATGAATGAAGAAGCAGCATCACTGATTATCTTGGCAGTGCAGAAATGCAGACGACTCATTTTCTAATAGAAAATACATAAAGATTAAGAAAAATCTGCCTTAAATTCTCATTCGAAATTAATCAATTTCATTACTCAGAAATTACAGGAATAAAACATCAGGTGGATCCACTTTTCTGATAGATGCTACTGCAAAGTATAGATGGCCATAGCTAACTTTTTTAAGTTATCTGAAGGTTTCAAATTCATGTGTCCTGGAGAACAATGAACTGTAACATAGTTAAGCAAAATATGCACTTCTGTGTATTTTAGCCTTCTAATTTTATCAAGCTTCTTGCATAAAAAGATTGGATGAGAAGTAAATGCAGTCAGAGAAATTAATGCACACAGAGGAGATACAAATTTTATGTATTTGGGTTCTTTGTAGACAATTTAAACATTGTTTATAAGTGTTAAGATTTTCTTTGAAATAATAAACTTCTACTCCTCTGGCTAGGGAAACTAATTTTGAATGTAAATTGCTGCATTCTGTGCAATTTCCACTGTCTAACTCTCTCATACATGCAAATCTCTTTCATGTAGGACAGTATTCTTCAGTCCAAGAATAAATAGTTTCTCTCCATCCTAATTACCCCTGAAAGCAAGCCTTTTCCCCTTCATGTGCCACGGTAGAAACTAAGCTTGATAAAGAGTTCTGGGCAAAGGTGAAGGGCCGCTGCTTGGGGTCCATATATAGCTTTAATGAGCAATATGAATGTCTTAAAGCAGAAACTCTTTTATCTGCTGGTTTCACTTCTAAAACACAGGATTAATTCTAACATTTCTGCTCACTTCTCTAGTTCCTAGGAGTCAGCAATTAAGAAAACAAATGATTTCCTGAGTCTTCAATTGTCTTCTCTGCTCTTCCTATAGTAGATTAAATTTCACTGAAAGTCATCTTCTTTGGGTGAAGAAAGGCACCCACGAAAGGCACCCATGAGGCAGTCTGGGCTAATATCTTAGCAAAAGATAAACTTCTAGCAATCTTTCCATTATTATACATAATCTATACTACCTTTTTCCTGTCAGAGGTACATGGCATATTCTTCTTCCTCATAGTTATACAGGACCAGAGATTGAAACAGAATTTTAAAAGTGTACGGATAAAGAAAATTTAGTTTAAATAAAATTAGAAATAGTTTCAATTTGGTGACATTGACAAAGACCTTTTGAAATATGTTTTAGATAAAGCACATATAGGCAGATTGATGTGCCCTTTTGGAGAAAAAGTATGTATTATTTGGATGGATTATTCAGTTTTCTCAAGCTTTCTTCTTGCAGTGGTTTTACTTTTTACACCATGTATTCAAATCCAAGCAGAATTTTACCAACTAGGAATTCACTGAAACAGTAAGTACCCGAATGACCATACCATTTCTACTCCAGTATCTATAGCTCAAAGCTATTTACATATCTAAAACCTCTTCAAGACAGTTGGGAGTGATGCATTAAATAACTTGGTAACTCTAATTTCAGTTTCTTATCCTGCCAAATTGTTCATGTCCACAATTGTGGCCATGTGCTATGTTCCTCAGAAGGCCCATTCCCTTGAGCACAGTTATACATACTGAGGAGCAAACACCTCCGCCTCGGGTTTGATGAGGCAAGGAAGGATCTATGCTAAAATGGCAATAGTCTACACAATTAAAGAAAACAATGCTGAAAAAATGAGGAAGACACAAATTTTATTCCAGTAAAAGTACCTGTGCCTAGACAGAAAGGAGAGCATTTCTTAACAGACACATTTGAATGCCATGTACTTTTAAAAGCAATTACAGAATAGACTGCAATACTTCCTAGTACTGTAATTCCTCTGGAGACCCCTCTGTCGCAGTCAAAGAATACACTGAACGTTCTCAAATTTGCCTTTTCAAAGGATCACTTACACAAGGCTGGAACTGTTTTTTCCTCATAACACTCTTAATTATCTGATGTCTGTAGAAAACGTATGATTAGATTTTACTGGGGATTTTCTCTTCTTTAGCTAATTTAGATTTTACTCACCAAGTGTATGGCTATGCTGAAAAGAAACATGGCGAAATGGTGGGCACCGGTTACCTGACGCGCTCTGCTCTGAGGGCGGCCGCCGGCCCCACGGCCCTGGCACACGGCTGCTCGCTTCACCTGAGGTGAGAGACACAGACAGTCCTTCAGGGAAGAGGCTCGTCTAAGTAAAACTATGTCTAGTTTAGCATATGTGGAATGAAATATAAGCTAAAAAATCCCCCAAGGCATTCACATAGCGCCATTGGTGCTAGAGAAGCGGAGAGGGTCTGGGCTGGAAGAGTCGTGAGAAGGTGGGTGCAGCAACAACCCTGAACCCTGTGTAAGAGGAATTTCTGGGATCTGTGTGATTGTTCTTACTCTGTCGCTGTCGCGGACACAATTTGTCGTCTCAACACTGTGCCCACACGGAGTTTTTCCTGTCACGATAGGCGCACAGCCTGGCCTGTCCTTCCCGCCCGGCCTTGCCCCGGGACTCCCGGCCCCAGCGGCCCGCAAGGGAGGTGGTGGCTCCGTGGCGCGGCGGCTGCTGGGGCTTGTAGGCAGCTGCCGCCTCGTCGGGGCCTTGCGGGGCCGCCGCTGCCGGCTGTGCGGGGCGAGGGGAGCGGTGCGGAGCATCAGCGCGGGGCGCGGGGCGGGCCGGTACCCGCGGGCAGCCCGGCGGGGCGCTGAGGGGTGTGAGGGGTCGGCGGGAAGGCTGAGGAGGCCGGAGGGCCACGGGGCTGCGGCGAGCAGCGGGGCGGGCGGTGAGGAGATTTTGCACGGCCACCCTTGTCCCCTCGTTTGTAACCAACAGCTGACATCTGAGGGCGTTTCGGTTTGTTTTTGTTTTTGTTTTTTTCCCCCCTTTGGGTTTGTTTTATGGCAATGAGCACTTGGTGGCTCCTGCTTGCCCCTGGGCTCCTGCTTCGCAGGGACACTGTGCCCCTCAGCAGCCGACTGGCAGGGCTTTTTCCCCAGAGCAAGGCCGGGTCTCCTGATGACGGCTGGATGAGGAGCTGTACTGTGCTGAAATACCGAATTCAGCTTTGAGAACTTTTTTTTGGGGTGGTAAAAGCTTCAGGTAGGCTTTAGATGCCACAACTGAAATTAGTTAAAGAGGATGTGAGTGAGAATTCATTATTCTTGCCCAGGAAGGGACACTCCTTTTGGTAACTACCTGCTTTAGTTATAACAAGAGAAAAACACTGAGCTTATCCTTTCTTCTTGCATATTTTCTTAAAAAAACATATTTTTAGTTGCTTGTCCTTCCTCCCGAAAAACCAGCTCCTTGGACCTCACCCTATGCTAATTTTCTTCCAGAGAAATCGTCTGTACAGTGCACCAGTTCTGGTGGATTCTTAGCCCTTGCTAAGTATGTGTTGACACCTGGGAGAACCAAGCACACAGCTATTATCCTTTTGATGCTCCGTGAGTGGAATGTTCTTTTGCATATTCCAAACCTAGTGCACTGTGTTTCCTGTGGTTTCAGCATTAGATGGGGGAGGGTTTCATGCTGCAATGATCTAAAATTAATTGTTGCCTGTGAAAGAGCCCTTTTTGTTTGTTTTGCAACTGGGCTAAGTCATGAAGGCTTTGGGATTCCCTCAATGCCTGTGACAGAATCGGGCAGCTGAGTGTCTTCCTGGAAAAGGGATGAAGCATTGATGGAGCACGTAAGGACTGCAGCTGTTGCCATCCTGAGCCTATGTATAGAAACCGTCTCCTCCACACACATGTGGGAGACAACTGTATTTGCTGGCAGCACAACTGAAGTTTGCAGTAGCTTTTTTGTCATCTCCCAAGACTCAGTTGCTGCAGGAGTACTTGGGAGTCAGCTTCAGAGTTCTTAATTAAAGGTGGAATTTCATTGAAGTATGTAGTTGAAATATTTACTCAGACTGTTCACCAGAGGTGCATATACTTCCAATCTGGGTGAGGAGGGAGAAGAAAGAGGAGATGGCAGTGCAGGAGGATGTGATGTCCCTGACCAGTGCTAATGCAAAGTCCCTGATTCCCATCCCGTGCCACGCTACCGTGGTGTCACTTTTAGCAGGGCATTCTGAAGTAATTTTCTGTATACCTGACAAATAGGCTAATGGCAGGAAGTATGATTCTAGAATAATATACAGAATAAACAAGCGGGTTGAGGAAATGCACTTTTTTTTCCCCAAGTCCTATGTTAGTAAAGTCTTCCATAGTATTTGACAGAGCTATGCTTATTATGACTCTCATTGTGCATATGATTTGCTGTATGCTTGTAAAAGTGTCTGAAATAAAGAAGAACCTCAGCTATTTCTGTACTAAAAGCCAAATGAAATTTCTTCTCACTGCTTCAGTCAGTTCTTCATATAAAGTGTGCTAAAAGTCTGCAAGACAGCTAGGGTTATATCACCCGATTTTGAAGTAAAACTACAGAATGAACCTAGAAATTAGAGAACGGGAGAATCTTGGTCTTAGGAGAACTCCCAGTTTAATCAGCTCCTCGCCCCACACTGGGCTCCATCTGTGCAGCTTGCAGCCATGGCTTTGTACAGTTCTAGATTTTAAACTCCTTGTAGGTAGCTTTTCCTTTTCAGTGATATTTGCTTTGCACCTGAAGCAACATCAGTTACGTGCTGAGTGATACCACAGCATGGGCAACACTGGGGAAAAGAACTGAAACTGATAAATATTGCTAACAGCCTAGAGAAACAGGAGGGAGAAAGCAGAGCTTAGCGGCTCAGGGGAGGAACACATAGCTTCCCTTATCTTTTCTGTTCCTAAATGACCCATCCTCAATTCAGAAAGGGATGTGAAAGCATGCCAGGAACAGGAACAAGGCACAGCCTAAAGCTGGAAAATGTGCTGAATTTGAACCCCTCTTAGAGAAGAGTCCCTGACCTCAGTGAGAGACCAGCCATGCGAGGACTGTCACAGCAGACTGCCCCATGAGAATGTGCTTTATTTACTGCTGGGACATTGGGGCAGAAGAAACTTCCTTTGCTGGAGTTTTCTGTGCATCAGTGGTAGCTAAATAAAAAATTACATGAGTAAGATAAGAAAATTGCAACTGGGAAGGTCTGGGTTCACTGCACTTCACAACTGATATGCTTAACTGTCCAACTTTTATGAAACGCTCAGTTTGTGACATTAAATGGTACGATATCATCTTGAAGTTGGAATAGTCTGTGCCTAATCCTTCTGGGCCAACTACACGTGTTCCTTGTGCTTTTGGAGATCACTAGCCTCCATAGTTTTTACTTATTAATTAGTTAATTATCTGTCTTGATGTAGAATTAAAAAAGTTCCTGAACTGGTCTAGCCAGGTGTGGGGAAGCATGCTGAGAAATCATATGACTTTTGCAGACAACAATGCAATCATTAAAATATGTTATTTGCATGTTTACAAACGTCAGTAAGTCAAGCCCCTGTAAGCTGGAGCCAGGACACATTCCTCATCAAGACACATTCCTCATCTAGTTGTTACATGGTGTCATACAGCCTGATTCCAGGCGTGATACCGCTCCAGACAAACCTGTCATCTGGTGTGGGATTTGTGGAGCTGCGTGCCAGGTATTTTACACCGTGCAGAACAGAGCCTTTCTAGAAATTGGCCTGTTCTACACTATAGGGAGATTTTTCTCCTTTCCAAGAACAGTAGTGTATACTCTGTAGGTTCTTTGGTGCAGCTTGATTGTATTGGCAAGTCAGGCCAGCAACTTGCTATACGAGCCACTCCTTCTTGCTGGGTTTCTTTCCCTATGCCATGAAGCTGGTGCTCAGGTGTCTTGAGGACACAGGATGCCTATCAGAGGCTGCAGATGTTTATAGGAGGAGGTTGGCACCACTGTTTGTGATCACATTGCTTACCCCAGGGTGTGGTTCTGTAGCAGGTTAAGCTCATCTTTGCCTGGGCTGCCTTGGCCTGCCCAACCTCCCACCATCTCCCTGCCCTTGTCATGAGTTTCCATCGCGTCCCTTCCTCCAGCACCTGCAGTTGTGTGGTCCGGTTGTGCGCAGACCGAGGACGCTGGCACATCTTTGTCCTGCCAGGCCTAACTAGTTCCCCGACGTGCCCTCCCTGCCAGCATGAGGGAAAGGGCAGGAAGGGGTTGCCGAGCCAAGCAGAACCACGTTATGGACTTGAATCTGCAGGCAGAAGAGCTTGTACTTTCTTTCCAAACAGTGCTGAAGCCAAAAGGGATCAAAGAAACTCAAGTATATTATTATGACAAAAGAAACTTGCCTGTGCCTTACTTTGTGCGGAGAGGCAGATGGGGTAGGGTAGAGAGAAAGCTCTCCTGATCACCTTGACTTTCTGCTTCAATTATTTCCCAGTGTCTTAATTTCAAGCAGGCAGATAAACGACTTACCACAGTGTATAGGTGTGAGGCAGAGATATTTCAGGCATTTTTAGCTTGGTCTTCTAAGGAAATGAGGCTTATTTTCTTTCATTACCTCTATCTCTCTATACTCCCACATACCATACTTTTAAACCCATGGCCAATTTCAGTTAAATCCGGAAAAGAAGTACTGATCTCAAAGATATAAATTTTGACAAAAGAGATGATCAAGAAGAGAAAAGCAGCATTATTACATAGTCCTTACAAGACAGCAGAGAAGCCACACAGAAGGCCATTCTGAAGCCAAATGCAGAGCAAATGCCCCAGTATGGGTTTACACCTTATTAGACATCAGAGGATCCTATTATAAGGCATGAAATAATAGGGAAAAAAACCCTTATTTCTGCTTATGGAGATAATCTGCTAAATTCTGTATCAACCAGAAGTCGCTGCTTTTCCATATGGGGAACCTCACTGAACTTAAAAAAAGGGGGCTCGTAATTTCCTTTAGTGCAGTGATAATTTGAATGTTTCTGGTTTGCTTTTTTAATTCATGTTTCCCTTGCTTGGAACAATTATTGCTGTGTCGCTATATGGCTTTTATATGGCTGTGTTTGAGCTTGTTTGTCTGGAAACCACAGTGAGAAGCAGTAAAAAGAGGTTTTCAAATTTAATTGTGTGGGCAACATGATCAAGAGACCTGAAAACAAGGGACCAGCCCCTCTGGGACAGAGTGCTATGCAGGAGAGTCTCTTTCCTGCTCTTCAGAGTAAGATCTTTGCAAAAAAATGCTTTCTCCATACATCTGCAGTCATCCATCACAGCAACTTATGTAGCAGTATGCTTTTGTCTGGGTTTTTTTGGTTGTTGTTCTTGTTGGGTTTTTGTTTTTTTGTTTAAGTCTTGAAGACTATTTCTATTTCTTCTCGGTGTGGCGTAAAGTATCTTCAAGGACATAGGCTAAAACTGCCTTATAAGTTAGGCATTTCAGGCAAATTTTGTATTCTGAGTGAACCTATACACATCTGATTACAAATTGTGAAAGGTATTGATGAGTTCTTATTTCCCCTTGGGGCAGAAGCTGGGAGAAGCAGCAGGAGTGGCTGCTCGGAAAGTGAGGAGGAGAGGATGCCCGGGGGCTTTACCTATCACCCTCCAAGATCTGCTGACAGCATCACGTTGGGAATGGATTCTGCTTACCCCAATGTTTTGTTGCTGTGAAATCGCCTGATCTTCTGCCCTGTCACCGATCATCTCTTTCACAATGGCTCTCAGCTGTCAGGTAAAAACTTCTTGAAGCTATTGGAACTAAAGCAAACCCAGCCAAGTCTCACTTCCTGCTTTGTTTCAGCTCGGGGAATTTGTTATTGAAAGAACTAGTGGAGAATTATTGAAAAGCATGAAAACAACTGTACAGTTTTGCACTTGAGAATGGCAGAAGTACCTATCTGAGTTTGCCTGGCTTTTATGCAGAAGTTTTTCAGAGAGGATTCAGAGAGCACTGAGGTGACAGCCCTGCCTGCGGCTGCCCTGGTAGTCAGTGCTCTGCTGCTGCATCTTGATGCTGCGGAAGAGGCTGATCCACCTTGCAGGGAAGGTGAGTAACATGAAGCAGGGATGCTGGCCTGCCAAGGCTGTGGGCACTGTGGTAGTCAAATGTTGTTTCTCCTGTGTATACGTTGTTTTTCACCAACATTTTCATGGAAAAGAAAAAAGCAACTAAAAAGTTCCTCGTCCCACCCCTCCATACTCCATTGAAATACGTAGCTTAAAAAGTCTGGTTGAAAATAGAAACTCTTGAGATAATAATCCTGCAGCACTACTCCAGAGCAATTGTATTTCACATTTGATGAGTCCATTCTCTAGACCCCAGCCTAGGTTATATCTTCCAGATGTAGTGGTTCGTCCAGCGTGGGAGATGCATTCCTGTGGCAGAGCCTCGCTCTGCAGGAGAAAGGTAGGGCATGGGGCATATCGGCTACTGCCAGGGGCAGTGGTTTGCCATGTCTGAACTGTCTATGGAAAGCAGACAGTTTTTAAACAGAAAACTTTATTTTGTTGAAAACCATGGGGAAAACAAAAAGTTTAGGGAATAGCTCAGCATTTATGAATAGATGAGCTCAGGCTGTGTTTGGTAAGGACGGGAAGAACGAAGGTGTGGCTCAGATGCCTTAGACATTGCTTGTGGTATATTCTCCCAAAATGAAGCTGATTCACATTTGGAAATGATTTGACTGCAGGCAGATAGTTTAGAACATAATGTATGATGCAGATTTCTACCTATTTTACTTGCCCAATTAGATCATTAAAATGCCTCAAGCATTTGTGGCTTGGTTTTATTGTGTAGCATTTTTAAGAGAAACTCGCCATCTTTTCCTTGCAGAAACCTTGTCCACAAATTCTCTCCACCCTGGGATTTCTGGATGAGGACGGCCGAGGTGTGTATATGGGGCTGGGAGATACCGACGCAGAGAAAACTGGGAACTCTCTGAAAGTGGTAATAATCAAAGGTTGCAGGAGGTGGTGGCTTCACTGGAGACTTTCCTTTAATTGAGCTACATTTTTGTGGCTACTTAACTCTGACACCATATTTTTGCAGGGACATTAAATTGCACCTTGTAGGAACTTTGGCAGCCTGCATCATAAAGTCCCACAGAAGCAGAGATATTGTTTGAGATTTGAAATTAGGGAAGGCACTAATTGTAAACATTTTTTGCTGGTTGTCCTAAATAGTATTTCAGCCTTGTATGTACCTCCCTACCTGCACTTCAACTCTGACTTTGTACAAATTATCAAATTAATGCTGTCATGAGAGTGTGGTAACGAGCCAGACGGCTGTCCTTGTTGCATAATGCAGAGGAGTTTTTAGCAATAGCGAAGAAGGGCGGGGTATGGAGGACACACTCTGTAATTGAGGATCAAAGCTAATTGTTTCTGCTTCTCAGTCCATAGAGGAGCTGTTCAGCTGTGAGAGGCAGAAGTGTCAGGAAGCATCTCTCACCTGGACATTTTGTCATCAGGGAGAAGTGAAGTGGTAAGTTCTACTTTTTTCAAAATCCATTTTTTGTAAGAAAAGTCTTTCCTCAAAGTAGCTTGGCAACACATTTGATGATGAGAAGCCGAAGTATAATCTAGATTTAGTAACAAATGCAAGAAATGTACAGAAATGTGACAGAGTAAGGATATTACTAAAAGTAGTTAATAATTCTTAACTACAGAAGCATTATCTAGTTTATCTCACCTGTCGGGCAGAAAAGAGGTGGGGAAGCTATGGGAGTAAAATGGAAAAGGTGAGGCAAAATTTTTCTAAAAACTTAGGAAGTTGCTTTTGTTAGGATAAAATCCCACTCTCTATGAAGTTGCATTTAATTTCTGTGGAATAAGTTTTTTTCCACAGATCTTGACACCACAAGAAGTTCTTAATTTTCTAATTAAAAAGAAGGGAATCACAGTTTCTATTATGTCTCCTCTTATTTGCCAAACGACAGGAGGCACCAATAACTGAAATAGTCCTGTTTTCCCTTTACCTCTCCAGTTCTGTATACTGGTCACTATATAGGGTAACACTCAATAATTATTAGCATTAATTTGAATACAAAGCTTTAAAATAAATGTATATGTTTTCATTCTGGCAACAGATCAATTCAAACTCTGTTGCAGAAGAAGCTGGATAATCTGTCTATAGTTTCCTTTTATTGTAGCTCTGTATGTGTGGTATTCTGTATACTCCCAGTTTGCATTGCAGCAGCAGCTGAAGCATAAGACATAAAATTTGGTCTGCAGTAGCAGAAATCAGACCTCTAGCCAAGTTCTACGTCAAAATCCATGAGTGGTGAAGGAGGGAGGGTTTGAAGTGCTTTTTGAATTAAGCTGTTTCAACAGAGTCTTAAATAATCCAGTGGAAGGCAAAGTTATGAAAGCAGAGTTTGGCTTGGAGAACAGAATTGCAACAATTATTGGGTAACCAATTTCTGGAAAAAAGAGGCATCGTGGAGCCTGCTAGGTAAATAATGGTGCCCAGTACACAGTGGTCTAAACTGGACCGTGATGCTCAGAACTGAATGTAGGAAAGGCAGAAGGAATACAAATGAAGCCTTTTATGGGATGGGGTAAAACAATGACTCATGCTAGTTTGTTACTATCTGATCATGTTTTATGCTTTCAAATGTATTTGTAATCTTGGAATTTTAGATCTCTTGTGTTTTTAAAACATCATTTACTAAAAATGGTCAGTATGAGCAAATGAGTAGCATGGAGTTGCTGCTCATATGATGTTTTTATATATTTTTTTCTTTTTTTTTTTTTGGTAAGGTTTCTGTTTCTACTAATTATCCTTTATTGTAACAGGGAAGGCTTTCAGAAGCGGCACAAAGTTGAAGATGGATATTAAGAGCATGAAGAACTATCTCTTTTGGCTGTACTGCCAGTTTGAACTGATCACCTGCAGCTACCTCATGGAGCCCTGGGAAAAACTGCTCTTCTACACTTTCAACATTGCTGTGTTAGTTACGGTATTATACACTGCTTACATCTTTGTCCCTGTCCACATTCACACGGCTTTTCAGTTCTTCTTGCACTTATTTGGAAACCAACATGAAAATACTGTTTCTATCGTGAAGTAACATTGGCAACCTGACACTGACTTTTGGATCAAATAAGTGTTTTTCTTAACACTCTGTTTTTGTTTAGAAACAGGTTCAGGGTGTGTGCAAACCCTGTTTTATTCTGCAGTATCTCTTCATGTTCTTCTGTATTCTGGGACTCTCTGACAGCAAATTATTTTGCCAAAACAATTTCAGTCAGTCCTTGTTTTTGTCGTTTGACTGACTGCTTCTTAGAGAGCTTTTTTCAATTTTAAAGACTGGCTGGAGTTACGAAGGTGGGTTTGGTACAGAAACAACTGTGCTGCGTATTTTGTTATTCCAGGGAGAGCTGCTTGGTTATGGAGAGTTTTCATCTTGAGAAATTATGTGGCATACATTTGTTCTTGTCTGCCATGGCTTTGCTGACAGGGGAGATGTGTACAGGAAAGGTTTTGCACAGTACAACTATAAGCTGCTTCTCTAAGCTTGGTATGTATATATTTATAGGATGATTTTATTTTTTATTTAGTTTCCTCAGTTATTTAATACAGTGAATTACATGACTGGTTCATCATCATTATGCAAATAATGCTGTTGATTTATTAAAAATACGGGGATTTACTTAAATGAAAATTTGTAATAAAATTCTAATTTTCTTGGACTTCAAAAAAGATCATATTTGTTTCATTTTTAGAAGACTGGTAAAGCATGCATATCATATACAGAACAGGAAACTACATATTGAGTTGTGGTAGGGACATTTAAGTTGAAAACCAATAAAAACTCTACCTAAAATACATCTTTCCTTTTGTCCTAAACTCCTTATTCCCCCTCTTTTACCTCCTTTTATACTCTACCTGTTGAGTAGTGTCTGAAACATGAACTCTTGAGACTGCAGACTTTGTAACTGATGTGCTGGGCACCCTGTAATTGGCTTTGTTTCCACATCCGTGTTTTTTAAGCTTCAGCCTTAGAAACACAAGATGTTTGTGCTACAGTGGATGTTGACTGGAGCTGGCCAGGGATGAAGTACCAATACAATTAACTTGGCAACTAGAATCGGTGTTCTGTATCATCCCAGGAGAAGAACAGAGTTGTAGCAGGGCACGTACAGGATAATATAAATGCAACTTTGCTTCCACCCACACTGAGGTGAGTTTTCTTACATCTTTCCAGCCTAGAGCTGCTCCTAGAATGTCTTCTCCTTCAAGAGAACAGGATGTTATTAGGAAGTGACTTACTAAATGAGATTTGGTCGTAGGCCAAATGAGACGAAGCGAAGACACTAATTATGTTATTTGTCATCTTCACATGAGATTCAGTCACTTTCCCAATTTATAATTAGGGGAAAATAAGATAGGATATGAAAATAGTTTATTCAGGAAAATGACGGCAGCTGAGCTTAAACTTACAACTCTTTTGACAGTACCCAAGTAATATCTAAGTTTGTAAAAACAATCTTCTATTTAATGCTTTCAGATTGGAATCCAGTTGTACATTTTATTAAAGTAATAAAATAGCTAAAGTAGTAAATATCTTACATCTGCTCCTAGCAGCTTTCACGCTCTGTATGTATCTTGCATTTATCGATGTTTAGGAACGGAAGATGAAAACATAGATTTTAGTTATGTCAATTATTGAACTATTTATGAAGACAATAATTTTGTTTCAAAACTATAATGTAGGTAAGTAAATGCAGTATTTTGCAATGTATGTGCTGGAGAGACGTGCACATACTGCATTATATCCCTGTGCAGAAAGCTCAGTGGATAGGCAGGCGGCCATAGCTGTGTTTACACTAAATTACAGTCGAAGACTATACAAGTATTTGTCGACGTTAAGGAATCTGACATCAGGCTGCAGAAGTAGGAACTCTTACCCTGGGCGTGCTTTTGTTTATTGCTGCCCTTTCCCCGTCTCTCCAGCGCGAACCCACTTGGTGTTTGTTGTGGTTGCCTGCAGTGCCTGGTGCCTCTTTCGCACAGCCGGCGTAGGATCGTGGCTGCTGAGCTGCCCTGCTTGCATGGGGCAGACCTGCGGCGGGCACCGGCTCCTGTGTGTCTGCTAGTCACACCGATGCCCTTGCAGCTCTTCGTGCCATTCCGCAGCAGCAAAGATCTCAGCTCGGCTGTGTCAGTCGGAGAGAGCCAGGAAAGCACCAAAGAGCAAAGAAGGAAACAAAGGGCCAAGTGGCTGCTGAAAAAAAGCCAACTTCTTGATTAATTTTACTGATTACAGTCTTGTCCCTGCGTGTCACCAAGCCTCTCATCTACAGAATCGGATTTAAAATATTACATGCAAACACCACCTTGCAATTTCAGTTTTGAAACACCAACCTGCTTGGGCAGGTTCCCTATTGGAAGCTGTGCTCTGACCAGCACCTCGAGCTGTTGAATTGGTAGAATAAGGCCACGGCTCCAGATTTGCTGATGTCAGGCCTGCGCATGCTCATCTGGCAAAGTAAATTTGATCAAGGACAGGCACTGGTAGAATTTGGTGTCTATCAAACTAGCCGTGCACTCGATACAGTGTTTATCCCAGCTGTGTAAGAACAGATGCTATCTGACATGGAATAAAGACTACTGTAACAGCCCACTTCAACGTTTTGCAAGTTTTTTTTCCATCAGCAGAGTTTGTACTGGCTCAGGTCTGCACTGAGTGGCCACAACATTTGTTTTTTATGGTGATAAGTGTTGCAAATCCAGATTCACTATCGCATGGCTGAAGCAGAAAGCATTCCAAGAGGAACAGCAAATGGAATATTCCCTGCAATTCCTGCCTGCACTCCCTTCTCTGAGGACACCTGCACCAAGTTCAGTTCCCAGTGACTTCTTGTTAGCACTGGTAGCATTTCCATCCCACTTTGCCCAAGTTTCTTGCACAACCAAGAGCAAGCGAAGTTTTTTTGATAAACTTTCTCATATAGACCAGCTGTCTGCAGACAGTTCTGGCACAGAGACACTCATACCGACAGAGGCTACCTGAGTAGGAGGTTGTTTGTTAGGTACCAGGGTGGGTGGTTAGTCTCCTAAGCCTTGCCAGAGGAGCTGCTTGCTTAACAGGAGAAGAGCAAATCCTTAACGCCAATGCCTGATGCTGATAGCTGCTGAATCCACACACCTGCTTTCCACTGTCCATGTGGGCTGAGCGTTTGGGTGTGTGCGCATGGGAGAAGAGATGGTTGGTTGCAGTTGCTGTTTGCAGGGTTTTGTCATCAATGGGATGCATGAATAAGAGGTGCTGGTTGCTCTCTCCTAGGCCTGTTGATCACAGCGTACACTTGTGTATGAGGTACGTGCTGCTTAGTGACTTTCTGTCAATAAAGGAGTTAATTGTAGTATTTGCAAATGTGGACTTAACCCTGCAGCCTGAATTTGACCAAGTTAGTTTCTGACGTGTAACCAATCTGATACTTGAACAGCATTTCCACTCCCCACCTCTGTGAACAGATCTGACCTCCCTGTCCACGCTTTCATACAGGGGAAGTGTCTGTCGCTGTGGTACTAGACATTAACAAGGAAAGGGAGGGTGATGTGGAGCACCATTCAGATCACTGTTTCGCTGACTTTTTAAAAGGAATCTCATATTTAAATGGCACAACTTACCAATGCTGGTTCAGCAAGAGTTGAAACTAAAGAACAAAATAATAAATGTTGCTAAAATAAAACAGCTCAGGCTGTTCAGTATGAACTGTTTGATCTTTACAGCTGTAATACATAATGGTAGATTCACAGCGTCCTCATTATGAAGGTTTATTATTGTAGGAGTGTTATAGCTTATCTCTCATTAAACTATAATCTGTATTTTATCGATACAAAGAGTTTAAACTTCCTAAAGGCAATGAAGATGATGATTTTGTTTGTGCAGAACTTCACCTCCTCTGCTACTGATTACGTCTAACAGTTTTTGGAGGCCTTAGATAAGTTCATGCTCCTTGTTGTTACTTTTATTGTTTTTGCTGCTATGATGTATGCATTTTGTCTATGCTACGATTTACATCTGAGCATAATTTGAGTTCTTATCTTAGCTATTAATTATCTGACTTGAAAATCCTGTTTCTAAGATGAACCAGCACTTAATAGCCTCTGCATCCCGCAGAATGGATTCCTTTTCATCTTGCATGTATTTGTTTAGAACAATGTTGAGTTTACAGCAGATCTGTTTCCTTTTACAAAGCTTGACCTTAAATTCCTCGGTCCTGCTTGGCTGAAACTTTCTGCCTAACTTTCCTGCTCAGCTGAAACTAATTCATGCAACAGCTTAGTTATAGTTGTCTTTGTTATAGAAAATTACTTCTTTCTATATTGGTGACACTTCCAGTATACAGTGTAAATGCTGTATAGAATAGTATTTACATATAAATTTTTCTAGATATTTTTCAGAGGGAAAAAGGTAAGAATGTGAAAGTATGAATGCTCGCCTGCTAATACCGGGTACGAACCATCCCCCAGCCTGCAGGCAGAGCATCACCCCAGGCTGCTGGGGGGTCTCGGCTCCTCCCTCAGCTCTAGTTTGGAGGGACACATGCTTGATTAGAGACAAATGAAACCTTTTTGTTGCTTCCCACTGCGTGTTGCATTAAAAGCCAGTATAACACTTGAACTTGACCTTTGATTATTTTTAAAAATTATATTATAAACCTACATTAAAAGAATTTGGTTTTGAGATTAAATAATCCTGTATGCATCTTGCATCCTGTCAGAGTGCAGGGAATGATTGCAGGAATGATTGCTCTCATCAGTGCTTGTACGAGCACTTCCAGCACGCTGGCTCCAGCACCTCCTTCTCAGAGCACCAGCTTCTGCAAATCCTCAGCTTTGGGACTAACTCTGTGTGTGCTGCGTTGGGAACCTGCACGCCTGCCTCTGGCTGAGGCTTCCACCAGGGAACCTCAGATCTAGACAGTGCAACACGAAGTGCCTGAACACCTTCCCTCCTTGGGGGATTCGGGGCACCTAAAGGACCTAATTCTGGATTATTTTCAATATAATCATTCACCTTTTAAGGAGAAGTCCAAAACAAACCTAGGGCTTCAAATGACTTTGAGGGTTTTCTCTTCTGCTGCATTCATACTGGCTTAAATATGTCAAGCTTTCATACATTAGCATAAATTCATTTCAGCAGAGGTATGGGTTAAAAATTGCAGCCCTTTATATCTCAGATCCGCCCTACAAAAAGGTCTGAACTAACATACTAATAACAAAGGTGTTAATCATCATCGTTACAGCCCATGCACCATGAAGTCCCATCATACTAAGCGGTATACAACCAACCTGCCAAATAACATACAGCTTAAATAGTTTGTCTTACAAAACTTGCCACTGCACACAGATTATTTTAAAATAGTCTTTCAAGTCTTTTCAGTCCTTGGCACATCTGAAACTTTTTCTTAGTTGATGTGAAAAGGTACATTAGTTGGGGATTTGTGTCATACGTAATTGTTTCATTTTATAAAACTGAATATTCCCATTACACAAAGGCACTTCTCTTTCTTTACGATTATACTTTCTTTTTCGTCATGGGACTGAAATCCTGACAAGTTTTGAACTTGATCTCCTGTTTCTTACATGTCTTAACCAGGTTCCCATCCTGAGCTTACAATGAAGGTGAAGTACAGAAAGCGTCGGTAAATTCTGAAGGCAATAATGTTCTTTGCTACGCGATTATGTTTTGGAATGAGCTATGGCAAACACTGCCAAAACCCCTCTGACACCCAACATGTGAGTCTCACCCCTATATTTAACTGTTCTGGGAGAATGCAGCTAAAATAAGGGGCCCTGGCAAAGTGTAGAGACAAATATGCCAGCAGAAGGAGCAGTTTGCCAAGAATAAATCCTTTAACGTCAAGATTAAAGCAGCTTTTGTCTTATTTTTCCTTAGGTTGGTGTAATTTTGAACTGAAGTGAAAATACTAGGAACTCCATCGGCATAAACAAGTTTTTCAGAGTTTACAGCCATCTCTTCTTTAGCACAGCTGAACAGATTGCTTTTGGGGCCACGACCACGAAGCAGTAGTGACATCAGGTGGACTATCACATCAATCACAGGCACATCTCCACTTCCCTGTGGCAACTTCTACAGAAGAATGGGCAAGTGCCTGCCACGGCTGATGCCTCCTGACTGAAGCGAGACCCGTGCCTCTCACCAAGACGTTGCAGCCTTTCAGGCAAAGTGTATTTGGCCGTGCCTAGGAGGATCCTTACAACACAGCCAGCACTTTGCTTCCATCTTCAGCACGTTTCAGTTGTTACAGAAAGAAAAATGACTTTGTACAACAGTCCTTACCTACATCAGATTGCTGGCAACTTGATGGCAGGCAATGTCTCCTAGATGGACCATTGGCTACACACTGCGTGGTCCTCATTTGTGAGGACCTAACCCTGCTCTCTCTCCTGCGCCCAGCGGAGCTGCTGCTGTCGCCAGCCTGGGAAGGATCAGATCCAGCCCCTCCCCAGGACAAGCCTAAAACGTGCTGGGTTACAGGAGCGGCAAAGGCCAGCGGAGTGTTGCCCCGCAGCTCCTAAACCCGCACTGAGTGTCCAGGAACGGATGTGAGAGGATGTAGAATTGATACGGGAACTAATCTAAGGTTTGGGGCAGAGAGAGATACACATCCACAGACACCCATGTTTTTCCAAAGTGGTCTGAGAGAACGAACACTACCTTATATGCGTAGGTTTTCCCAAACACACGTGCTGTGCCAAATCTGGTACACACACGTGTGCATATATTCACATCCCAACAGCAACTCCCCTCCTCTCCAAGCAAACCAGTGGGACGTTACGCTTCAACTCTTCCGATTCAAAGTTTGGGTGCAAACTAATCATTAAGCAGTTATGAGTTAAAATCCTGAAGCAACTTCTGTCTGTATCAAAGGAGAGGAGCTTTAAACTGTGGCTCAATCCACAGAGAAGGGATTTTCAGCAGGAGATGCAGGGTGAGTGGCAGCCTTTTAGCTGTTGTGAATTAAGTACCTTTTGTCAAATTACTGACCCGGAGTCAGTGAGAAGCCCTTGGCAAACATCCCATTTGCTGGTACACCACCTAAGCCTCTTTTGGCTCCCAACTGTTTCAATGTTAAAGGGACACTGTAAACTTGAGAACCTAAAATTAGAACTAACTTTGGTTTCAAGTACACGCAGCTTACCCGCTCATTGAGAGCTGATACTACGTGTTACCAGCTAGCAAACAAACGCACAAAAAGCCAAGCAATATTCTCAGATTTATGACTTGTTGGCCTAGCAGCCGTGGCATGAGATCTTTCCAGCCAAGGTTCTTGCTGAAAGATGCTTGAAACCTAATGCAGACTGGCAACAGACCACAGGGCCGGGGGGGGAAGGAAGAGGGACATCTCCAGTGACAAACAAGACAGCAATACATCTGCAATTACTGAGAGACACTGAAGGAAAACATTAGAGAGGAAGGAAAAGGGTGGATCAAAACAGCACAGTTTAAACAAGCTTTTTTCACAACTCCCCCCTCACCTGCCACCGACAGGAAGGTTATTACCAAACTACACAAGATAACGGCCTGATCATTCTTACCTGTGTCACAAAAACCACAACCCAAAACACGTCCAGACACGGAATGCATTCATTGGCTACAGGTTACACACTGAAGTTCTTCATTTCCACAGATTTGGCCAAATGGTGACTAGGATTGAGTTTATCTACATGTCCCCAGCACTACTGGCAGGTGTAGCTACTCTAAAGTATGTATAATAAAACGTTTTTATTGTTCTCATTTGAGCTGTACAGATCCTTGATAGCAGAATCATTAATACCCTGTTAGATGAATCCTACACATCTCTATTTTTTCCAACTTTAGATTACCAGTATTTCTCTCCTTTACATATGCCATTTATTTTGAACGTTTTTTTTCCCCAAAGTTAAAAAAACACCATGGCATAACCAACCACTCTTGCTATGCTATGCTTCCATATTTACATTGAGTTAAATCCATGTACTTTCATAGAAACTCTTAGTAAAATTTCTGTTGAACCACCTTTGTGCAGTGAAGTGTATTAAAACCAGATGAATATAAGTATGTCACGTCCTCCTACACCACCTAAGTCCTCTTTGGGCTTGCAGCAGAGAGAAATTTGATTTTAAAGTTAACAAAATAATGACAGACCAAAAATACCTGTATAGTTTTTTAATAGTTCATACCTGGTGTATTAATTAGACATTATGCATATTGCTTTTAATCCCCTGATACAGGCATGGAATACAGTACAATATTGACTATACTTAACAGAGGTTTCCAATCTTTCTGATCAAGGGCTGCATCTTCAATCAATTTACAGGGAAGTTTTTTTGTGTACACACCACGTGTATTTGGAGTTCCCTTACCAAAGGAACAGAACATACATTCTTGAGCTTCTCCAAAATATTGTTATATGGAATAATCTAGCAATATCATAAAAGGCTTCAAACCGTTGTGCCGAAAAGATTCAGGCAGGAAAAATCCTTCCCATGTGGAGAAAGGAAAGCAGTAAGCAGTGGGTAGGTGCTCTACCTACAAATCTACCAAACTAGAATAAAATCTCTCCCTGTGGACATCCTTCCTTACCAGCTGCCCTCAGCACAGGGCAATGATTACTCCCAGTACATAACCCTGAAGTTACTCAGCTGGTCTTTACACTGCAGAAGTTGCAAGGAGTGAGCACTCAGGGATGGGAGGAACTTGTGGAACTTAGATTGCAATACTTGCATCAGAAATTTAAGTTTAATTGCTGATTCTCTAGAAGATTAGATATAAAATATGAATTCAGGACCATTATTAAGGCGTATAGTGGTAGTTACTGCATTACTTTTCATGTCCATGTGATCAGTTTGTAATGTTTACTTATGTTTTGAGTACTTTTTCCTCACTAAGGGAATATTTACTGCATTGACTAATGCACTATTCTTATTCTGTCATCATATTTGCTCCCTCCCCACCAGTAGCATCCTGGGAAATATGGAGATCCTCGAGCATTTCAGCCAGACTGATTCGTGGAGGGCCATCGTCGTCTGTGTCGCTCTCTACTGGAATGTCTGCATCTATAAAAGCAACAGGAAAAAAAACAACAAACAGCTAAGCAAAGAAAACAAACCCCAAACCCCCTGAACAACCCCAAGGAGGGAGGGGGAAAAAAAAACCAAAACCCCAGAACAAGCAACAAACCACAGAACCAAAACCCAAACAAATCCCCCCTAAAAACCAACAATCCCACAGCAACTGCTCTCATTGAAGGGGCTGAATTATGTGTCAAATCCTTCACCCAGCAGAGTTTTTGGGTTAGAAAATATGCTTCTCTCTCTCATGTTAAATGCAAGCAAACTAAAACCACTAACATCCATTCAGTGCATGTGAAATACACTGAATACCTGAAGCTATTACATTACAGCATTTCTCTAGGCCTGAGTAGTTCAAAGAACCAAGGGAACTTCAGTAAAAATATTTTCACTCAAATAATCATGATCTAGTTACGTGCAATTAAATGGTTAAAAAGGCCTTACTTCTGTAAATGTTGACATTCTTCCTTATGGCTTCATCTTCTTCGAGGTCTTCAAGGAAGTCTTGGTATTGTCTGTAAAAGATGCTTAATGTATTTATTCCCTTTTCCTTTGGATTTATGCAAATTTAGAAAACAAAATAAAATCAAATAAATCCCTAAGGAAGGCCTGCAGCCTGCAGTCCTCCAGACATGCCTTCTGATAGCATTCCTACATTTCCAACTCATTCTTTCTGCGTTTTTATTAGCATCTATTAGTTTGCAAATAATTTAATTTGCCTGTCGTCATTTACTCTAATTGCCTCATTTTTCCTACTCAGTTATTTCATTGTTTCATTCCCTATTCAGAATCTGCTGTTGCTGTATCAGCTTCGTCCCTGAACAAACCAGCGACAAGCATGTTTTCACAGAAGTGTCCCTTTACCTAGAGAGACACCAACTGCAAGCTACAGACACAACGCTTCTGATATTACTCATCTTATGATTTAAGCTTTCCTTGGAAAAAACATGCAAATAGTTTTTATATTTTGCAACAGCAAACCTGAAAAACCTGCAGCGTTCTCTTTAAGACGTCAGGATTTAGTCTGTTTCCACACCCCCCCATCCCATTGTCCTCAGTATCCATGTTCCCTGAAAACTTAGCAGCCAACATAGCATAAGGGTAAGTCAGGAGGGACTGAAAAGCTTCCCAGCAGATACCGAACCTTTCGTCATCTGTATCCGTGCCTTCTCTGTCCCTTTCTAGCTCTTTCAGCCTCCAGTTTCTGCGACGCTGGCGTTTGGTACGGTCATAGCTCTTCTTTATTAATACCTAGAGACAACCAGCACGTGTTTACACATACACACCTCCAATACCACTGACAATGCTCTTTCAAAATCCAAAACACCCCCCAAATCTAGACTTGGGCAACTGTAAAATCTGAAGAAACGGTAGAGTCAGTCTGGCACTCAGAATTTTTATATAGAATTTCTATAGCATTTATCAATTCAAAACTTTACAAACACTTTGGATTATGTCCTGAAGAGGCAGATACACACTGGAGCTGTAATACAGTCTTCACCACACAGTGCATGGTATTTTGAACAAAACCAACAGAGTAAGGTAAGTTAAAGTAAATGTATTATTTAACCCCCACTCGAAAATTTAACAAGTGAGAAAGTAATTCTCAAAATTAGATGCTATTCAAATGTCAGTATTAATATTCCCCCTTCCTTTACGCACTACAGAACTAGTAAGTATTCATTATAAAATCATATTCCCTAATACCCCTGGGTAATGCAGAGAACTTTGTACACAGAAAAAAAAATGGTCTTACCACATCAGGAATAGCGTGTGGGTTCATCTTATTGGCAAACTCGTCATTTAAGTTGCAGTTCGCCAAGTCGAATCTAAAATGAAAATAGTTATTTTATCCTTTTATGTAAGTCTACAAAATTGAACTCAAGGTATCATCTATTTGGATTAAAGAGCAGCATAGTGTAAGTTACAGCTCCTAAGATAAACGTTTCCAAATGAAGTACAGAGCAAATAAAAAATCCACGTCAATACAGAGCTGTCGTAACTATGAGTAACACTGAGAAGCTGCTGGTCCCAAATTCTGTTCAGTAGCACTCCCCAGCCCCCTGAACCCAAACACCAACATCCACTGAGGTTCTGCTGGGCTTACAACAGCTCCAATGACATTCATGTTTACGCCTGTTTGAGAATCTCCTCATTTGCCTCATCTTAGAAAAATTTCACATTTGTCGTTGCTGCATACGATACTATCAACAAAACCAACTTGTCTCATATTTTAAAAATCCCTCCCATCTGTTTGTGTCTGAACTGTCATTCCAATCTGCACTCTAAAGTCAATGCTTCAGGTCTCTTACTACTGACAGTCTGTTCACAGGAGAACTTCTGCTAGAAATATTACGACCACCTCTTCATGGCCAAGAGGAAAGATTCTATCCCTTTTGCTGATTTCATTTAGAAATCAGAACAGTTCAAAATGTTTTTCATAAGCCTGCAGAGAATCCAGGGAATTTAGTCATTAAATAATCATTTAATAAAAAACAAGAAACAGAACAGACCCCAAGACAAGGTCGCCGGGATTCAGAACGTGCCCCAGGTGAGTACAGCAGAAATACTGACGATCTGTATTCAGCTCCGAGGTCTTCTGCACCCAGGCTTCAGCCAGCGTGTGCTTGAGGAATGAAAAAGAAAACACGCTCGTAATCAAACGCAGCTTAACTTGCTGTGCTATTAAAACACTTGCACTGCTATGTTACCGTTTTAAATTAGATTTGTAATTAAACTTGTATTTCTACATCAGGTATCCAACGTATTGCTTGCTACTCCTCATCTCTCATCTTCACAAAAGTAAGGAAATGGACACGCCAATCGCTTTTCACAAGGATTCCACGAAGGCTGCTTCTATAACTAGACAGGGTTTTTTGTGGTGTTTTTTTTTTAGCTTCATAACTTTCAACCACGTATAGCTTTTGACTGAGAAGAAAATGTTTGGCACTGATTCATTAATTCTGATTAAAAAGAAATGCTTCTATACTTCAACAAAAACAATTTAATAATAGAAGAGTTGCAAAGCTAATATAAAATAATTGAAACAACGATAGTAACAAGTAGTTTAAACTCTTCAACAGAAAAGGATTTCTGAAAGTGGAATTCACATGATACCTGTGCAATTTCCAAACCAAAATGCTGCCAGTATCTTCCTGAGAAGAACTTTTGCCAGTGGCAAGACACAGAAAAGCATATAGGTGACTTTGCAAAGTCGAACGATTCAAAACAGACGTTCAGCTGAGTAGGGAGGGCAGGGAGAGGAAGGCCCAAGACACTGAATCCCACAGAGAGGAACTCTTACCTTGTTTGATCTCGCCCCTGCACCTGCACCTTTTTTCTTTTCTTGAACCCTATTGATATCCACAATGATAAATTCCTCTAGCTGTCTGGGGTGGAACAAGCCATTGAAAGGGTGGCGCCAGTAGGTATTTCCATCAATTTCAGCAACTGGAAAAAAAAGCACCAGCACGGGCGATCACAAGGGAGAGAAATTCTTGCAAAGAAATTAAAACAAAAAGGAACCACTAGGCAAAATTAAGGCAACTGACGAACACTTTTTGTTCAAGTTTGTTATCGTAACACAAGTGTTTAGGATGTGACCCATACTGCAAACTCGTGCAACAACAGCAGTTAATCTGTGACAGCCAAATCACATATTGTGTGTCTGAAGCACAGACTTTATTCACAAGAATCATTCTCCTGGATGTCTCCTTGTATTTTGTTGGTAGAGCTTACCAGCAAATACCAGCCAAAGCACAGTGCTTCTGGTACCAATGTGGCTAGAATCGTAATCCAGAGAAAAATTAGATGCCATCTAATTTTAGAGGAATATCCCTGAGAAATGTAAGTGCTTAGCAGAGACCTAGAACATCCACGAACCTAACACTGACCCTGCACTTTTTGCCTACGAAACTATGGAAATCAAGCTGAGAGAACTATGTCTTAGTGCACTATTAATTTTCTACGTCAGTGATTGCACAGATACATTTACAACATTAAGGTCTAAAAATAGATGAGTTCATGAAAACAAAAAAAGTAAAAATAATTGTGCCAGCAGAAAAATCAGCTGCTGTAGTGCAGAAAAGCAGCCCCAACTTACTCTGCAGAGTGCTAGGATCGATGAGGTGGATGGTACTTGTTACTCTAACGCACACACAGATCTGGCTCATGTTACCAAGACTCTGCGCCAGTTTTGGTGACAGACATACAACGTTGTCCTGCATACAAACAGAAAATAATTTGCAGTCACATTTCCTTAATTTTTAACCAAGGCTTTAGAGAAATCTGGAATAAAATTTTTAAACTTTGTATTTTCAGTTCTCCACCCAATATCACCCACTAACTTCCTCAAGACAGCTGCTATTTGCACTCTCCGTGCTTCGTGGAGAGCAAACCCCTCCATCCCCCCAAACACACAATAAATCAGGCCTCCAGCACCAAAGCCAAACTCCACCCACTTCATACAATACCCTGAAGACGAAACAGAGAGCAGCTACCTTGCATATGGGAACAATTTCCACAGAGAAAGTGCTTTTGTAATTGTAGACATTACTGTGAATATCATGTGAGATCAAACGTTGGGATGATTTTGATCTATAAAACATAAAACAGAGCCTTCAGGCAGCAAGAAGGACATTACACGAAACAGGAGATAATCAGCAATGAAAGTACACATCTATGTACTACAAATCCCAAAATTAAGGAAATAGAAAAATGCATAAGGGTTAGTTTTACAATGGCTAAGTGGAAAACACAGGACTTCTGTAGAAGGGATTTTGTCTGGTTTAACTAGAATACAGGTTCCTTACACTTTCACTTACAAAATTCTTTAAAAGTGAAGGATCAAAGACATTTCCCAAAAGCTTCTGAGTATTCAAGGCAATGAAGGTAAATGATGTACCTAGATGGAACTGTACACTGAAGGAAGTCTACCATCTTCTGGGCCTGTTGCTTTGAAGAATAATAAAAATCCAGACCATCTTAAAGAAAAGAAAGCTTGATGAACTTATCTATTCCAATTACTATGTTTTTTTTCAAGTACAATATATAGGCTTAAGTAATCTGCTGCTTATCTGTACATAGCTACTAGCACAAGCACTCTCACAACACAGGTTACCCTATTCCACCCCAAGGCTAACAAGCCACCTCATTTTACCGTGGATTTCTTTGATGCGAAGTGTATTTTGATGAAGCCTGTGTTTTAAAATCAGCTGCTCCAAATAGTAGAAAGTCTTCTTGTGAGGAGTCTAAAACCAAGCAAAGATAAAATTATCCAGGTTACTTAAGAATCATCTAGTGCAGTATCTCTGAAGAATAAATATTTCTATCAAGAGATCATCTAGGGAAGGAACGGTTCAAAGTCTATTCCAAGTAACCAAAAAGATTTCAGAGATGTGCTCTACTCATACCAAATTAGCAACCAGTTACACAAAAATGAGAGACAGAAGCTTTAAATAAAGATACAGTTTTCTTCAAAGAAGATTTAAATATTTATAAACAATCTGTACCACTGTTTCTAACGCTGCCTTAAAATACAGAAAGGTGTTTAGCAATTCACACAAGATCCTCCTGCCAGCTGCCATTTAAAAAGAATATGCTAATAATACTGGACAGCAGAAAGTTTTTCTAACTAAGATCAGTAAGAAAAAAAAAATGAACACAAAATGTATTACTGTGGCAGTGTGCGAGTGTGAGTACATCTTTTTCTGAGAAAATCAAAAAATCATCCAAAGATTTGTCCGCCTGACTGTTCCGCTGTGAACAAATGAAAATTCATTTTGTTTCTACCTTTTGTCTGACTTGCACTACAGCCTTCCAGAAATCCTTAGCTTCAATCCTATGACAGTCTTCACACATTTCAGACTGAACTATATATTCCACCACAAATACTTGCTGAAGAACTGCTCCATTTATCACCTGCAAAACAAAAGTTGAAAAGGTTTCAAGATAAGCCAGTAAACACATGCTGGGTTTTACCAAAGAGAATCACTGATCTAAAATGCAATGTTAATACCCCAGTTACCTCTTTCTGCACAGTCAGTTTCAGCTTCAGCCTCTTCGAATGTGGCTCTGTCCAAATAAAACCTGCATCAATCAGCCGGACCTGCCAGTGGGAAAGAAGAACAACTCAGCTACTGCCAGCAGTTGTACTAGTACGTGTGTTAAAAACATGCAGCTCTACCAGAAAACACAAGTTTATGGTATAGTTCATTGTTCCTCAACCAAGGGAGGAAGTAAATAACCTTAATTAAAACCATATGTATCAGTATATCAAACCCAATTAATAATGCTTAGTTAGAACACACTCTGATCTACCTAAAATAACGGGGACGGAACCTCGCAGGCTGTCACGTACAACACACTATTCAACAGTATCTCTGGATGCCAGGTAATGATCAAGTTGGAGAACATAATGGTTTCTTCAGGACTTAAAAGCCAATTTAATCTCTAAAACTAAGAAATGTGCAAATTTACTACAGCAAAAGACATTTTATACATTTAAATGTTCGCCCAATAGCAAGAAGCTCGATAAGGCAAACTGATTCAAACCTTGATCAGTGCAGTAACAAAACAATTTTTTGCCTAAAACATTCTCTCAGACTTTTTCCTCTGATAAGATTCTGAAAGGAAGAGATACTTTATTCACTTAAACATGTGATTTTGAATTTAGCCTATATACAGACCCCTGCAACTCTTTTTCATATCACAGTTAACCAGTAAGAAGCAGCATTGTATAAATAATTTTAAAAATCTGCAAAAAGAAAACTGTGATATTAAGGTGCATTAAAAACATGTTCAGTTAATTATGTGCAACTCCCATCTATATAGTAACAATTTTGCAGTACACTGTACGCTTTGTAGTCACAGAATTGCACTGCAACAGCCTCCTCAACATGCTTGGAAATTTTTTGTTAGAGCCTTTGTTACTGAATCCTCCAGAATTCTAGCAGAGAGTTATATGAGATCAGATTGTCATTCTCTATACTTAACACAAATCAGTCAATAAGCCCTACACAAGTACAAACAGCTGCTTCGGAAGGATCAAACCCTAAGTTAGCAGGACCTCATTTTATGCAATACCAATAGATGTGCTATGAAATACCAACAGAATTAGCTACTCACCCTGCTCAGTGAAGCTTTGATTTTTTTAAGACACAAAGCCAGAAGCTCTCTTGATTCTAAGGTGCACTGAATCCATGTTCCTGGAGGCTGAAGGTACCTAAGATACAGGATGCATCGTACAGCACGTGAAGCTGCTTCAGCAAATTACATCAGTCAAAAGTCAAGCAGTTGTTTACCCAGCTTTCAGTTTTAATAACTATGCAGCTACAGCTTTTGCCTCCCTAAGCATTAGGATTCATGCATTCCAGGTGCATTCACACTTTTACCACCATCCTCACCTCCTTATGAGGAGTGTCTGAGGGAACTGGGGTTATCTGAAGAAAAGGAGGCCGAGGGGAGACCTTATTGCTCTCTACAACTACCTGAAAGGAGGTTGTAGCAAGGTGGGGTTGGTCTCTTCTCCCTGGTAACAAGTGATAGGAAAGAGGAAATGGCCCTAAGTTGCGCCAGGGGAGGTTTAGATTGGAGATCAGGAAAATTTCTTCACTGAAAGGGTTGCCAAGCACTGGCACAGGCTGCCCAGGGCAGTGGTGGAGTCACCATCCCTAGAGAGATTTAAAAGCCGTGTAGATGTGGTGCTGAGGGACATGGGTTAGTGGTGGGCTGGGCAGTGCTGGGTTAATGGATGGACTTGATGATCTTAAAGATCCCTTCCAACCAAGATGATGATTCAATTTGCCTACATTTTTTTCTTTCAAGGACTATAAACTTCCTCATTTAAATCTTCTACACCCTACATACCAACACCTTTCCATTTCCCCCAGGGAAGAAACACAGGAACGTGCTGGAAAATGGTAAGGGACCTGCTGAACCCACGCAGGGGTGCCGCAGGCCCCGGCCCCGGGGGCCCGCTGCCCCTCCGGCCGCCCACCCACCTTTCGCACTGCTTGCAGAAGTGGAGGGTGCCCTGCTTGGGGATGCCCTCGGTGATGTCCACCTGCGCCCGCAGGCACCCCACGCACATGTTGGCCGGGTTGGGCGGGATGGGCACGCCGCACTGGCAGCACAGGCTGCAACGCAGGGAGGAAAAGTCAGTCACGAACAGCACCGCAGAGGCCACCGCGACAGCAACCGAAGGTGCGTGTATGTTCTATTTAATTGTTTTTTTTTTTTTTGTTCAGAATAGTTGTGGCCCAGGAGAGCCGTCACCCGCACCCGCACCCCCACCCCGGTTTATGGCCGCCCGCGTCCCTCCCGCCGCGGCACCGGGCGGGCAGAGCCCTCCCCCGCCTCCCCTCCCGGAGCCCGGCCGCCGCCACCGCTTACATGTGGCCCTGGGTGGGGGCCGCCGGCCCCTTCATGTACTCCATGGCGGCGGCGATACACGCGGCCCCGGTTCCGGGCGTGAGGGGAAGGGGCGGAGGGAGGCGGTCCCGCGAGAGGCGGGCGGCGGGAGGCAGGGCCGCAACATGGCGGCGCCCGGGGCCTGAGGGCGGGCGGGTGCCGCTTGCGAATAGCATTGCAATTAATGACTCTGTAAACGTAAATTAATTTTTATTTGAAAACAATGGGATTTGATCTATCCATCTCCCCTCCGCTGCGGCGCGAGCCCCTGCTGTTGTTGCAGCAAATGGCGGCAGCGGGGTACGACCTCGGCGGCTTGTTGTAGTCCTGCTTTGGCCGATAGATTTACGTCCTCATTTATTTTTTTTTAATAGAAATGTGCTGCATTCGTTTATTAGCATTATCTGACAGGTATCGCACATCCGCAAATCCTGCTGAAAAGGGTGCGAACTGGTGCTGGCAGCAATGCCCGAGCAGGGGGCCCTTTCCAGCAGTAATTCGTAAAAGGTTTCAGCTGATTTATCTTCGAGAAATACTGCTTTGAAGCAATTTTATTATAGTTTTCACCTGTTTGTCAACTGTGCATGAACATCTCCAAATACTCTTTAAGTATATTTTAAAAGGAATTCCTGATGTTGGTAGAGTAATAGGGATGTTTGGCATTAAATTTCTATTAGTTTCAGTGTTGATTTTGAAAAGACTCTTACCTTCCTGTCTCAGAGTTAACATCTGCCAGCAAGTTCTCATCCCTTTGTAGAAACAGGTAAAGCGAAGTGCCTGAACTTCTCCCTTTGTTTAGTCTCCCTGTATTTGAGCAATGATAATCACATTTTTTTCTGAGAACATACATTATATACAGTAGATTATGTCATGGTGCAAATGCTTGTAAATGAAGAAATAACTGTTCTGGCTAAGGATTCAGTTTTGATTTGAAATCATTATCACGCATGAATGAGTAAGGATTCTCATCTTGTCACTGATTTATAAAGGATTTAACTACAATAACTATTAGATGCCTTTAATTTGCTGTTAGGACTTAATGTGAAACTACCCCCAGGACCAAGTGGCAGTTGCGAGTTTCTGAAGGGAGAATGCAGTTTCAATAGTAGAATCCCAGGACATTATCCTAACTGATGTCAGTAATCTACTGATGACTTTTTCATGATGGCCAGTTCTTAGCAAAGCCTTGCTGGATTTTGAGAAAATGTATTTAAAGTTACATTTTACAGAAATAAGATATTTTACAATTTTTAAGAGTTCACCTTCCAGACGCGTGCTTGTCTCCCAGTACAAGAAAGACTTGATATAGTGGAGTGAGTTCAGCAGCAGCCACCAAGACAGTTCAGGCTGGAGCCCTTTCCCCATGGGTGAGTGAAGGGACCAGGGCTGGCTCAGCCTGCAGCAGAGACTGCTTTGAGGGAACCTAGGAGCAGCCACCCAGACTGATGAGGAGGTCGTGGAGAAGAAGGAGCCAGGCTCTTTCCAGTGATGCATGGTGGGTGGATGAGAGGCAACAAGCATAAGTTGAAACAAGAAAGATTCAGAGTGGTTTAAGGAAAAACTTTTTCACCATGAGGACAGTTGGGAACTGGAGCAGGTTGTCTGTGGAGTTGTGCGGTCTCTGTCCTTGGAGGGTGTCAAGCCTAAACTGGTTAAAACACTAAAAAAGAGAGAGAAAGATGGAGGGGCTGCATTTCAAGCCAGTCTGGCTGTGCTGCTGTGTGCGTGCTCTTGGCTTCATTCTCATTCTCAGTGAATCAGCTGTGCACTGCTTACTGGCATATATAACACAGGAGTAAGAAAGTGGCAATAACTGCTTACCTTCCTGAAAAAAAACCTACAGGAATTCTACTTCTAATGTGGGCCGAGGCTTTGAGTGTTTTTTTTGTTTCCCTGCAAATGTCTCTGGAGCTGTTACCTAAAGTGCAAGATGGTAACTCATCAGGACATTTCGGTTTTCACAGCTCTATTTCATTTCCCTTTTCACCCAGGAGCTGCAGGAGTTACAGGACTGTGTACAGGCACTGCTGTGAATTTAAAGGTGGCTTTGTAAATTCTGGCAGCTCGGGGGATAAAGCTGTCAGGTCTCCACCACCAGCTCCTCTAGTACTAATGATGGAGAGTGGGAAGGGTGAGGGTGAAAAATGTTGTTCCCCCTTCTGTGATGGCTGCTGTCTAAAACTATATTGGCATTTCAATGTATGATTGGTTAGGTGGAGTTGTTAATTACTCCTTGGCATTCCCCAAGGTCAGAAGCACGGCAGGCAGGATGCATAAGTTTTTATTTTACATGTTTATTTCGCAGAATTTGGGGATGTAAAATGATTTAAATATTTTGTCACTTTTTTCCATTTGGATTTACGGGCTAGGATGAGAGTGTCTGGGAAATAAATAGTATGAGAAGTGTGTACTTCTAATTCCAGTTAGAGAATCAGATAATATGAATTAAAATATGTAGAAAAAAATCACATAGAAATACAGAATTTATTGTGTACAGTACACACATCTCATTTATAGAACTAATAATTAGAACGGTTGTATAATTAATTCAGTTATCAGTCTATATACTTTATTACATCCTAGAATGAACCTTTTCACTCTTCCATTAGTTTTATCACTATCAACAGCTGTAGCAAGTTTTTTTAAGTGCCATTTTACCCTGATTCATCTCTTCCAAGAGGCACATGTATTTCAATAAACATTATTTTTAATCCCAAAACCAGCCATCAGAATGATTTGTAGAAATGGAGACAGTATAGAGGAAGAGCTTTTCTGGATGGGCAGTGGCTGAAGGTGTGAGTGGCTGTTAGTGAAAAATCTTTTTTTTTCCATATTGGTGTCCCTTGGGGGAGCTCCTGACCCGGTCCTTTGCACCAGGAAAGGATTTGTGTGATACATAAGGAAAGCAAGCACACCACTTAAAAGCAGTTTTAATACAGGTTTGCTCTCATTCTTACATGGAGATGACTGGGCCCTTGAGTAAAGAGCTGTACATAGTTTGTGTGAAAGCTCAAGTGCCAAGGCATGAAAAGCCAGGACAGCGTTGGTGGAGGTGTGCCAGCCAGAACAGCTGGCTCATGACAGCTTAATTTTCAGTAGAAATGACAATAAATAGAAGCATAGAATGCTAAATTCATGGGAAGGATATTCCTGTGATTAATTTAACAGACACCTGAGGTCACTATTCCCTCACGTAAACTGGCTCTAGGAAAGGAGGTGGTGGAGCTACCAGAGAAGCTCCTGGGACCTCTTGTCCAGTTAGAGCTGCTCTGACCTTCCAACAAAGAGGTTTTGTTGTGGTCTGGGCTAATGTTTGCAAGAGCTGTGTTAATTTAAATGTAAAAGTCGCAAGAGTTTAAGAAGACAAGCAAACATAGTATATTATGCATTTTTTTTAATTATTCACTGTTAAATAAATTTGGGATTCAGATCAGTGTGCACAAAGGCATTCAGCACCACCAAGTCACAAGTTAATAAAAATACCCTAATTTAACTGTAGAATTATTCTGCCAACATTAAGATGGATACATGAGAAGGGTTGTGTAATAACAATGAAACACCTCTATGCTCTTACCAACATCAAATTTTGTTTTTAAGAGGATCGTGATGACACCTAGTCTGTATTTTTCGTTATTGAGGTCCTGATCGCTCTTCTCTGCTGTTTCTCCTGTGCAGCTTTGCATTTGCAGCCACAGATGCCTCTAACCCCCCAGTTAAGGTTTTCCCCAGGCCTTGCCACATGGCCAGTTCCTGGAGGAAAGCTCTCCTTGCCTTTTGTTGACTGCAGCTGTGAAGTTGCAACCTAATAATTTCAACAACGCAGCACGTGCAGAGCTGTGCTCCGGCAGAGGTACCCCTGTTTCAGCTTGTCTTCTGTGGTCTCAAGGAGTGATATGAATGGGAGGAATAACATTAGCTAATTCCAGTGGGACACGACATTTCCAGGGGGTGTTTTCTGTGAGATAATCTGCACTAAATTTACTGGGATAATGCTCCAATTATTTTCCAGTTCTTGCCTCTTTCTTCAGTTCCTTGTGAGGAATCCAATTAGCAATCCAATTTAGAGGACGAGCCACAAACATTATTACTGCTGAACTTCAGAGGCAGGAACAAAGAGCTGAAAGGAAACTTCTTTAAAATAGCTTTGCAGCAGCCATCAGCATATTGTGATGCTCCACTTTCAGCTGATCGGTAGATAAAACTTGTGCGTTGCATCATCAGGCTTTGATGTGCTTTGCCACAGCACATGTATCTGTGGTTTAGTTTCCTTTTAACTAGGTAAGGTGGTGCCTGGAACTTGCAGATAGGACATATTTGATCCAGTGCAGCGCATATTTCCCCAATAAAGTTTGAAAGCCCAGCTGACGTGCGGGCTGTGCAAGGGGGACGCGGGGTGATGGGTGAACGCTGCCCTTTGTCAGCAGAGCGGGAGTGTTCTCAGCCTTGCTGGGTGTTGAACCAGCTGGGAGTAGCTGGATGCTCCGTGTGCCAGAGGCACGGGTGCTGGTTTTGTGCAAAGCCTGTCCTGCTGCTGCAGTCAGAGGCACGGTGGATGCACGCAGCTATTTTGCACTGAGAGGCATCCTCTGCTTCCTAAATTCCTGGAGCCTTTTAAGAATCACTCCTATGCCTGTCATGGGGTTAGCAATGGATGAATTTTTCCTAGTAGCCTTTAAAAACCAAAATAACCCAAACCATAAAGTTACTTGACTGGAGCTACTTGAACAAGGAGACGTCCTAGATTCATGAAATATTCTTCTGGGTATTACAAGGGAGAATCCTCCTTGTGCTAACTTCTGTTCTTCAACAGCTCCCATCACCCATTTTGTGTTCATCAAACATCACAGCTTATTGCTGCTTGATAACCACAAACCCCAAAGCTTTTAGTTTATCGTCAGGACAACTTCAGCAGCTCAGCCTTTGCAGTGACTTACCAACATGCTATATTGTCAGAAAAACTCTCTTTGGTAATTAATTCTCCATTGCTTTTTAATACTTAGCTATTCTGCTGAGATTGCAAAGTGTTCCTCTTTTAAAGAGGGGTGGCACTTGTAGGGTGGCACCGGTACCTGCCTGTCTGTCCATGAGAACCTGTGCAGAAAGTACAGCCAGTTCCCACAGATACGTTCAACTTAGCAATCGCCTTTATTACCATTTTTCTTTTTTAGTGTAAAAGATCGTGATGGGTCTTGTTACTCAGTCCAGCCTCCTTTACCTGGGTTGGGAAACAGCCATGGCAAAGAGTTAGCATGGACAGGAGCCAGGAAGTGTTGCTTTAGTACTGGTGTGTTTGTTACCTGTACCGGGATGCACTAGATCTGAACTTCAGACTAAGAAATAATCGTTTTAAGAAGGTAAATATTTGCTCATCAGAACGTGATAGGAATCTTAGAGACTGTTGTACAGTAGCTGTTTGCTTTCCACTTGCCTTTTGTAATCTTAGGTGTCTCAGCTAAAAACATCTCATCCCATTAGCTGGCTGAAGGAAACCTGGTGAGAGGGTGGGTTGTGCTGAGAGGAGTAGAGCTGCTGGGAGAGGGTCCACGCCAGGGTGAGGTCTGGACATTGGCAGCAGTAAAATGAATATATTTTTGTAGGATTTGTCTTTTCAGATATTGTCACTTTGAGCTCTCTTATAAGAGAATATGAGAATGGAAATATGCAGGTAAAAATATTTTGCACGTTGTGTCTGTTAAAAACCTCTACGTAAAATTTATGGATGGTGTTGACGTTTCCTAGACTTGCTTCACTAGCTGGCTGGGGACAAAACCAAGCGGAGAAAAAGCCAAAAATCAGTTCAGTGAACTCACTCTCAAAACAAACCTGCGTCCCTTGTGCTTTGGCTGGGATGTGCACTGCTCCTCCTCCCTCCATCACTGCTTTTGAGGGTAGAAATGGAGGGCAGAGGTATGGCGGAGGCAGAAGTTACGTGTTTTGAGGTGGATGGAAGAGCCAAAGATTGATAGTTTGTAGGGGAGGAGTAAGGAAAGGAGACTTTGTTGGTGGAAATGGGAGATAAAATGAATGGAAACAATGATCCCACTTTGCAAGGGGCCAACTGGAAAGGGTAGGAAGGGAAGGTGATATAAAACTACAGCACTGGATGAGTTGCCTTGCACCAGACTGGAGCAGCCTGAGGTCTGCATGCCTTCTCTGGAGCGCGGCAGACGAGAGGTGTTGAGTGGCTTTGCTTTTGTCCAGACTTGATGCCTCCTTCAGTAAGCAATGGTAACGTTCCAGCAGTCACTATGCCAACCCTCTGTCGCTGGAATAATCCTCTGAGGCAGGGCTGGACTGCAAAATCATCCAATTCAAAGGGGCCCGGGGCAGAAAAAACCTGAGAACAAATCTGTGTGATTGTAGGTGATTTGTGCCAGCGAGCGTGGGCCTAGAAATGAAAATTGCATAAACAGTCAGGAAAGGAAAACACGGAAGGAGGAGGACAGGGACACTCTGCCCAGCCAGGGCTCTGCTGGCGACAGTCCTGTATGATGGTATATGCACTTTATAATTATTCATCAAGGTGCATTCTCAGGAAGAGGTGTTGCAATTTTAGTGGGTTGAATTTTAATTTCTACCACTCCCATCTTGCTGGCCCATGCCCGACATGGAGATCTGACACACAGCTATTAAAAGATGTCTCTGCAGGTATTGCTCAGCTATAAAATTGCAAAACCGGAACTTAATGTAGGTATGATAGACTCTTGATGTAAAGGCACCGACTTGCGACTGCTCTTGGTGCGTGGAAACTCCCAACGCTGATACGAACGCTTGCAGCTCGTGATTTATTTCAGAGTATATGCATTTATATAAAAGACAACTTCAGTGATGCTAGTTTTGTTATTGAAGATTTCTTGGGGGAAGAATCACAGAATCAACCAGGTTGGAAGAGACCTCTGGGATCATCAAGTCCAACCATTGCCCTGACACCACCATGTGAACTAGACCAGGGCACTAAGTGCCATGTCCAGGCTTTTCTTAAACACCTCCAGAGATGGTGACTCCACCACCTCCCTGGGCAGCCCCTTCCAATGGCTAATGACCCTTGCTGAGAAGAAATGCTTCCTAATGTCCAACCTGAACCTCCCCTGGCAAAGCTTGAGGCTGTGTCCTCTTGTCCTATCGCTAGTTGCCTGGGAGAAGAGGCCATGTAGCCAGGGCTGCTGCAAGGAGATGCTCATTTCAGTGCCCCAGTCCTGTGTTCTTGTGACAAGGGTTGGCTGGAGTGGATTTGAGAGGGCACAGTAATTCTGAACAGAAAGCTGGTATCAAACTGGGTACGGGGCTCTGAGATGTTTTGGTGCATTAAAATATATCTGTGATAAGGAAGAGCTTTTGGACACCAGCATACTCAGATGGTTGGATAGCAAATGGGTCCCATCTAGCCAGCTGTGAAGGGCTTTCATATGGGAAGCATGTAGCATTTCTTGGTGTTTCTCCACACCATGTGTGAGACGGCACGGACAGCTGAACACAACGCTAGATGTAGGTACACACACCTTGGTGGTGGTCTAATTCTACTTGATTTCATCAAGTTGTGCCTTTCATTCTCATATGAGGGGAAATATTGGACAGGGAAGTAAAAAGCATTCATCTGCGATGTGGAGAGGGCTTCTTGGGATCTGAGTGTTATTCACCTTGAGTGAAATATCTGGTACGTCCTGTACTTGCTCTGGGCAAGGCAACAGGATGGATGGAGTTGGATGCGTCTACTCTGTTTGCACCATCTTTTTCTCCAGCTGTTACTCCATAAATCATGCAATCCCTGTGCATTTGGCAGATAATTACTGTATATGAGCTACCAGGCTTCTCTTCTTGTGCAATTTGTGGCTGTGGAGAATGCGAAGAACTGATACAAGCTCTTTCCTCTGCCAGCCTGATGGGTGAGGCCCTTTGCTGTGCCGTGTCACCCCATCTTTTAATTACAATGCTGCAATCCTGTTACAGCCCTCTCTGATGTTAGGGTGCCTTATTTGGAGCCTGGCCTCAGTTGCTTCGTGTCAAATCCTCCTTGATGCACATTTTACCTGCATTTTCTCTTCCCGTTCATTTTTTTTTAAGTATCTAAAGCTCATAAAGATTCATGGCATGTAACTCATCCTTGAATATGACCTTGAAATAATGAGATATTTCTGATCTACTCTGTGATTATGAAGCAAAGACAGGAGCTGTCAGAAAAAATAACTGAAACGGCACCCTAGCTGACAATATGTCTGTTCCTGATGCTGCCACAAATTACCTTCGTTTCCTCCCCTTCTCCCTCTTTGCTCAGTCATTGTAAGCAAAGAAGAATCTGATGTTTTTCATATAGATTTGCCAGATTTACCCTATTCACCATCTTGTAGATATTCCCACTCTCCTCTTTGTCCGGGCTCTTGGCTTGGCCTGAGCATGTCTCAGCAGTAGGATACATATTTTGGGTACACATGCATCCTTTTAATTTCTCTTTTAAACCTAGACTAAACCTAGCTTTTGGTAATTGGGGGGGCTATAGCTTATCTTAGGCCACACGAAGCAATTTCTACAGCCTATTTCTAGCTTGAAGCTTCTTCTCCCAATGTAGAGGAGGCCTCAGTTATCCTGGTAACAACTCCAGGACAGCCCCATTTTGGGGCTGACTGTACCGAAACACCAGAATTAGCAGCGTTTATCAGCTCTTAGCTGTCCTGATGTAGCAACTTCTGAAAGGAGCCTCTGAAATGAGGGTGGAGCAGGCACCGATGATGCCAAGTGTGAACTCTGAGAGTTAATTCTTACCTCCCCCTCTGAATCACAGCCTTACAGCTAGGGAGTTTCTGTATAAGTTGCCCAGAGGTATTTGCATAATCTGGGCTCCTCAAATTCAGGCAAAATATTGCTTATTGTAAGGAATAAATATATTAAGGACAAAACTGATCATACTTTGAACCAAGGTGTCTTTAGTTCAGGCTGAGTTTTCCTTCCTGTGTATAAGGACAGAGAGTAAAGAGGAGCCCATTTCGCTTCGGCTCGCGCTGCTGAAGCTCCCTTGCTGGAGTGTGGGACGAGCTCCGTGCTGTTCCCATGCGCCCAGATCCAGCCTTTGGAGGACCTCGGGAGTGTTACAGGCATCTGACCTCCTTTGTCAGCTGACACTGCTATTACACTGAATTTTTGGTTTCCTGAGATTTAAGGTAGTTTATTTTAGCAGAACGTTTTGGTAATTTCAACTCCCTCGATTCCCTTGACTGCAACGAGTTTGCGGCAGGGCTGCACGCTGGGTGAAGTTTGCTGTGGCTGTAGGAGCTGATGATCTGGACTTCAGGAGGAGTCCAGCTTTTCCACTGGCTTCCCAGTTTTTCACTTTCTGATCAGGCTTGGCTGGGAGGGAGATGCTGATACGATCGGAATGAGGCACTTCAGGGCTCATGCAAGAAAATTCTCCAGGCAGCTGGAGAGCTTAGTGCAAGCTAAGAAACACCATGTAATTTAGCTGGCAAAAGAGAGAGATTTGTTATTTAATTGTGATTTTGTATCACCTTTGTCTGACAGACCATCCCAGTATCTTTCTAGAAATAATGAGGAACCCACCTGGTTTTGGAAGTTTAGTAGCAGAGCATGTGGGAATCTCACTGGGGCGGTAGGACGAAGTGGCGCATCCTTTTTCATGCAGCGTGGCGGATGCCAGTCTCGGGGGATAGATGGGGTTCTGTTTTCTTCCTCCTCTGGGGATCAATGTCTGCAGCAGAAACTTCTTCAGAGCAGGAGGGGTGTGAAAGAACGGGCACTCACTGCTCAGCCAACCCTTCATCCCACCTGGGGCACCAGCAGCGAAAGTCCCTTTGCGGAGAGGGTCAGGCAGGTGCAGCCGCAGCTCCGTGGGGAGAAACAAGAAGCTGGTGTCTCCTGCTGGCCTACGAGCCCATTCCCACATGCTCTCTTTTCCCTGAAGAAGGCAACCAATACTCCAGAAAGGAGAGGAGTGGCTGTCTTTGTTGTGGTTTATCACTAAATTCTGCTGTTGTCAATAGGTAGATGCACACAGGGAGTCCAGATAAATGAATTGTTATCTTATCTTGACCAGGAAGATATCTGGAGTTACCAAACAGAGAGAAACGGGCAGTTTGTGGTAGGATATCAGTAACTTGCCGATAGAGCTGTGGTTTGGTTATTTTAGGAGTAAACAATTAAAAGGACTTGGGTAGGAGCTGACTTGCGCACTGCGAGAGGGCAGCACTGCAACATGGGATGTTGATCGCTTTGTGTGATTGTGAGACAGTTATTACAAATTCAGGAATACTTCATTTGAAAATCAGCCTTTTCTGCTTTAATTTTCAAGTGCTCAGCTTGGCACGACGCCACGTGTCCACATCTCCGTCCCAGGGTGCAGTCGTCCGTCTGCAAGAATTGACCGAATTTTGGCAAATGCATTTTTTTCCCCCTAGCTTCCAAGTAATTAGGGATGTAAACTCTAGAAACAGAGCGTTGCCTTGGTAAGAGGTGGAGCCAGACACAACGTCTTGTATCCACAGTCCTCCTTGGTGTGCGCTGTGTGCATGCTGGGCAGGGCTAACTCTGCACGTACAAAGAGACCAGGACAACGTCTGTCCTTTGCAGGAGTGTAGCAGAACCTTCCTACCATGGAGATGAGAGTGATTTCCCTTTACATACCATTTTTATTTGTGGGCAAGTTTGAAAGAGGTATCTGTCCGGTTCTGGGCCCTGCACTTCAAGAAAGATGTTGAGGTGTTGGAGCGAGTGCAGAGGAGGGCGACCAAGCTGGTGAAGGGTCTGGAGGGTCTGACCTCCGAGGAACGGCTGAGGGAGCTGGGGGTGTTTAGCCTGGAGAAGAGGAGGCTCAGAGGTGACCTTAGTGCAGTCTACAACTACCTGAAGGGAGGTTGTAGCAGAGTGGGAGTCGGCCTCTTCTCCCAGGCAACCAGCGATAGGACAAGAGGACACAGCCTCAAGCTTCGTCAGGGGAGGATCAGGTTGGATATTAGGAAGAATTTCTTTTCAGCAAGGGTCATTAGCCATTGGAAGGGGCTGCCCAGGGAGGTGGTGGAGTCACCATCTCTGGAGGTGTTTAAGAAAAGACTGGACATGGCACTTAGTGCCATGGTCTAGTTGCCATGGTGGTGTCAGGGCAATGGTTGGACTCGATGATCCCAGAGGGCTCCTCTTCCAACCTGGTTGATTCTGTGATTCTGTATGGAGGCACATTTCTCATGCATCATAGCTTTTGCGTGCTGTTGATTTATGATATCTGTTTGCTGTTTTGGGAGGTTTATCTAAAACAGGGCCTGTACAAAAATGATCATTTAAAATATGTTAATGACATCTTTCCCTTGATAAAAGCTTTACGGCCTTTTTACCTTTCACCGTAACTGTATGAATCATTGTAAGTGAAAAAAAATAACTTTTTTCACTCAATTTGCATCCAAAGCAAGAATCTTAAATTATGGCCAAATAACTGCAATAATAAAACTTCAGAAAAAAATTGGTACTTGAACATCCTTAAGATTTCAAAACTTCATAAACATAGGGTCTCAGTTTTCAGGGAAAGATGAAGTTGGATATCCAGGTGATGGCCTGTCTCTGCAAGTGACTGGTTTGAACCCAGATGCCCTGAAGATGTGTAGGATAGGCAATGGCAGTGCTTCCCCACCAACCGCCTTGGACTATTTTGCCAGTCTTTTCTAGAAAGATCAAGAGAAAGGACAGAAATAGAGCTTTCTCTCTCTTCTATTGAATAAGCAGTCAGGCAGGAGCCACTGTAAGGCTCTCTGGGGGTATGAAAAGGATGGGGAATATCACTTCAAATAAGTCAGCACTACATTTAGTCACTGCTCGTGTAAGCCGAGTTTAGCTGGCAGCCAATCATCTGAGATGTCTGTATCCCACTGACGACCCTCTGAGCTATAAACTGCTGCTACCCCATTTCAAGCTCTGCATTTTAATTCATGTGATAAAAGGAGTGCACCAAAATAACTTGGAAATAAGCCTGCTAGATGTGCAGAGTGGCTGGTGGCAAAGCTGATCCCTACGTTTCCCGTGCAAGACCACTGCTGAGGAGAAGGTCCCTGGGAACCTTTTTTAATAGTCTCAGGTGAAGGCTGCCTGGAGGGGCTTCAGGAAGAAGCTTTTGGAGGTTCATGATCTGGACACGTGCACGTGTAGTTGCCCTCGGTAATGGATTTGGGAGGCGATCCATGAAATTGGCCAGGAAACCTTTATGGCTGGATAAATCCTAGCTTGGATTAAATGAAATTAAGAAAATGAATTTTAAACAAGGGAGGTATGGTGCTGGCCAGCTGAACCCAAAAATTTCTCAGCGCTTAATTTAATGATGCCTTTGTACTTTCAGGGTGAATGCAACTGGAACTGGTTCATCTCCCTTTCTGCTTTTGTTTCGTTTATCGCTGTTGGATTATTGGTTCTGTTTACTCTTAACATAGTCCTTTCATTTGCTTTTTTTGGTGTAAAAACTTCCAGCTGCTGCGCTCAGCCTGAACTACAATTAGCGTAGGGTAATAATGGAGCAATTAACTACAATTAACAGGGAGTAATAATGAAGCAGGAGAAAAGAGTGCCCTGCCAAGGTGTTTTATAAAGAGCCCGACACCATGCTCTTCACAACGGAGTTGTTTCCCACATGCTGTATGTACTGGGCTGTCTGCTGGTGTCACTGGCAGCTGTCCAAGATGCAACCCTCCTTCTGTGGCTTGATGCTATAACAGCCAACGGTGCTTCCACGTTAACGTGCAGATATGATCTGATTAAAACCTCTTCCCATCGTGTATGAACGGCTTCATCTACAGGGAAAACTGTTATTAGCCATTGGAAGGGGCTGCCCAGGGAGGTGGTGGAGTCACCATCTCTGGAGGGGTTTAAGAAAAGCCTGGACATGGCACTTAGTGCCCTGGTCTAGTTGCCATGGTGGTGTCAGGGCAATGGTTGGACTCGATGATCCCAGAGGTCTCTTCCAACATGATTGATTCTGTGATTCTGTGAAAAGGATTTCCAAACTGGAGCAGAGTTTCCTAAGCTGTGGTGTGGTCTCAAGCTGTCAGAAGTGGTGTCCCACCTCCTCTCTCTTTCAGCCAGGGAAAAAAAATGTTTCTGTTCACTGCTGTGTGCCAAAAATGCTTTGAAATCTCCTGCTGGAACCCACTGATTTTGAATATTAATTAGCTAGAGTTATTGCAGCTTTCTAGTAGAAAGCAGAGGTGAAAAGGGTTGGAAAAATCTCAAAAGGTTTTTTAGTAGAGAGAGGTTATTTTCAGCTGTCTCTTTCCTTCCTGGTGAACACCTCTTGCCCCTAAACTTTAAAATTTAGTAAAGAAGCTGAAGAACACACACAAAAAGTGTTTTCACTTAAGTAAGGCTGTAGGGACCCTCCAAAAGAGAAATTGCTGCTGTTTTCCTCCATCTTCGCAGCACCTCCCACTAAGCCAAACAAAGATAACAGGAATAATAAGGAAGGAAAGTGCTTTACAAGAATCCCACCATGAGAGGTCAGTGGGAAGTCCTTCTTCCTGAACAAAGCCGTTTGCTTGTTCTGTTTGCTCTGAGTTAAATGTTTAAATAGCACCATTACACTGGGGTGTGTGCTCCTTGAGATACGAGACCCAGCCTTTGCACACCTATAAGAAAGTGGTTTTCCTTGCACTCCTAAAAGCAGGTCAGTTGTGTTTGATGCCACTGGGAACAAATAACCTTTTTGAGAAATTAAAAAATAGATGTTATTGGAAACAGGACTGATGAGAAGACGCCATGGCATTTACATCATCACATTATCTAGTTAAAAAGTAGAATCTTTTGAGGATAGGATATTGGGAAGTATTCTTGGTTCAAGCACCAACTTGCTAGGTAAATATTTTCATTTTTTCACCTCCAACATTTAGTTGTTACTTTTATTCTGTCTTATAGACTGGTTTCATAGAAATTTTCACAGGTACTTGACATTTTTCGTCTCCTGCAATGCTCTGTTTATGACTGTAAGCCTGATTACAGCTTGGTACCTCGTATTGCAGGTTAACAACTGTGATTAAACTGATAGGGCAGCTAAGCCTTTGGCTCCCCTTTGAGCCTAAACCACTCAATTGTTGTGCCACCAGCACACACAGGTATTTGTTGCCTTTGTTTGAAGCACCTCAGTGGCTGTCCACAAGAGAATTCAGGCACATCCACTATCTGCTTGTACTGGCAATACGAACAAGTGGCTCCGGTGTGAGCCAGAACCTGAACACAACCAGCAACTGTGATATGATGAACGCGGCTCCTTATAAGCAGGAGACCTGCACGTCTCCAAGAGTTGCCTTCAGGACCTTGCCAAGAGGTCTGCAGAGCAGGATCTTCAATGAAGTTTCTGGAGGGGTTTGTGGTCCCCCCCCGCCAAGAGAGGAGAGGTCTCAGGCTGGGGCACTAATGAGGATGAACATGGCAGTGCACACATGGATCCATTTAAGGGGCTCTGACACCTTGCCCCAAAACACTCGCCACAAAATAGTCTGTCTGCCGTGCTGTCAGCCTGGCCCACACACATCCAGGGTGTTTATGAACAAATAGAAAATACAGACGAGCTGAGTCATGCACTGAAATGTTGTTTCTGAAGAATAAAATTTATTTTTTTCTGAAAAAACTGCATACACATGGTCAGATCTGTTCAGCTTTCAAAACACATCTCAGTTTCCAAACCAGCTTTGTTCTTTTAAGCATGCAGGACCCCACTGCAGCTCGATAAAGAAGTTAAGAGGGTTTTTTTTTAGTCCTATAACTGTGCAAGCATCATTTTAAAGCAATTTACATTTTGCACCTCTCACTTCTAATAACAGTAGCATCAGCTGGTAGATACATGCACTGTATAGCTATAACTTGTGCTTTGGCATTGACATTTGATTTAGGTGTAGAGTGAAAACCAAACCAACCTTCCATTGTTCAAGAAACTCCCCACAAGCAATTATAATAAATCTAATTTCTTCTTTATAAAGGAGATCTCTTTAAGCACTCAGACTTCCCTGCAGATATGAAAATATTACTTCCACTCTATTTTCTGGATCATCTTCCTCTGGTGCACTTTGCTTGCCTTGATGAATGGGAGCAGGAAGAGAAGACGTCTTGGTTTTTAGCAAAGGCGGCAGGAATGCACTGGAACAGAGCAGTTCGGGTTCCTTCTGGCATTTTCAGTAAACTGGAAGATCCCCTATAGTAGGGTTTTTTACTTAGACCATCTACACTCAGATGCAGCAACTTAGATGCAAAAAGTTGGATTCAAGTTCATACTCCTATTACTTTCTCTTCTAATTTCCTCTCCCATCCATTAAAAACCAGAAGTCCACAACCAGCCAGATATTAGTACTCAAATCAGGCTGTGTTATACCCATCTCCTTACATTCTCTAACCTGGGTCAAAGAAGGCATGGTATGTTTTGCCACTGCACGCCCTTGGCAGAACTTCTTTGGGTACAACGAGTGTAGCACGCCTCCTCAGAGCCATCATAAACAGTCTTCACTGTTTCATACATGCCAGTGTGATTAAATCAGGGTGCTGAAAGTGGGAGCTGGTTGATTATTAGGTAAACATGGCATTCCAGGTGATGTGTTTCATTCTCACACAGCCAAAGCTGGCCTGTGTTTAATTTAACGGGGATTTGCAGCCAGTAGTCAGTGCATTATTCTGGTTTTCAGCGATGGTAATGAAGCCAGCCGTGTTTTGTAAGAGAAAACGGTATTTTCATAACTGCAAAACTGCTTCAGAATAAATACACAAAACTGAAGAAGACATTGCATTTCACAAGTTGCAAGAGCTGCTAATCACTACTCAGGCAAGTTCAGTTCACGATGGAAACTGTGCTTTCGGGCTGGCCTCCAAATATCTGGGAGAAGAACTCAAAAGCCAGGCGGATGTGGATGGGGACGAAGACGTAAGCCGTGTACACCACCATAGCGAAAACAGTCACGGTGATGGTGTGGAACATGGACTGCTCCCAGGGCTCCAGCACGTAGCTGCAGGTGATCAGTAGGTACTGGTAGTACAGCCAATAGATATAGTCCTTCACACGCTTCATATCCATCTTCAGCTTTCAGGGATTTTGAGAAGATGACCTGTAACGATAGAGAAGCCTGGATTACAGCTGCAGTGGAAAGAAAGACCTGGAACTAAAAAATGATGCATTTCATCATTTCAAGTTTCACAGAATCACAGAATCAGTCAGGTTGGAAGAGCCCTCTGGGATCATCGAGTCCAACCATTGCCCTGACACCACCATGGCAACTAGACCAGGGCACTAAGTGCCATGTCCAGTCTTTTCTTAAACACCTCCAGAGATGGTGACTCCACCACCTCCCTGGGCAGCCCCTTCCAATGGCTAATGACCCTTGCTGAGAAGAAATGCTTCCTAATGTCCAACCTGACCCTCCCCTGGCCAAGCTTGAGGCTGTGTCCTCTTGTCCTATCGCTGGTTGCCTGGGAGAAGAGGCCGACTCCCACTCCACTACAACCTCCCTTCAGGTAGTTGTAGACTGCACTAAGGTCACCTCTGAGCCTCCTCTTCTCCAGGCTAAACACCCGCAGCTCCCTCAGCCGTTCCTCGTAGGTCAGACCCTCCAGACCCTTCACCAGCTTGGTCGCCCTCCTCTGGACTCGCTCCAACACCTCAACACCTTTCTTGAAGTTCGGGGCCCAGAACTGGACACAGGATTCAAGGTGCAGCCTCACCAGTGCCGAGTACAGAGGGACGATCACTTCCCTACAAGTTTGATACCACATGTAATTGTTACATAAAATAAAGTTTAAACCGAAATAACGCCCTGGTGCCATCACCAGCCTCTGCTGCCCTGGAGCAGAGGAAAACAACCTTCAGCTCTAGCAACTTCTGCTTGCAGTTACCGAAGCTGTATGAGTTTGGCACTCTCAATTCCTATGTTCTTATTATGAGTGTGTTTTGCTGTTCATTCTGCAGGAGGAATTAAAACCGTGTTAGCTTACAAAGGCACAGGGTTCACGTGGAAGTCAGGGAGATACGCATTTAAAAGGGAAGGCTTTGGGCCAGCTTCTGTAAATGTGGATGGCAGACTCGAGATGAGGTTAAAAGAACTGCTCTGTAAAAACTCCTCTGCTTACTTCTGATAATAATTTTTATTATTCTGCAATTGTTGGGAATAAAGAAAAGACAAGCTATGAAAGGGAGGGAAAAAAGTAATCTCAAATAGCATAATAAGTTTTTTCAGCTCATTCCAAAGAAATAAGATACATTACAGATTAAAAGAGTATTTAATGGAAGTTACAAATCTAGGAAGGATTTTCCTCCCAGGTAATACCTTTATGCATTCATTGTTCCCGTCTCCACACAGAAAGGAGAATGGCTGAGCAAGTATTAACTAGGAAATGGGTTTTGCTTTCCACTGTTTTTTTGTTAAAATTGCTTTTCAGGATTTTAAATAATCTTTAGATTCAGGCTAAAAACATCTACTTAGAGAAAATACAGAGACAGAATGATAAGCAACTGTACGAGGCTTCACAGAGGGACTCCTTTATTTTTGGGGTTGAGTTTAAGGACACACATGCCGACCAGGTCAGCTCACAGTAAAAGAGAATAAAGGAGATTTTAGTCCTGCTGGAAAACCTTCCAATGTGTCATTTTGTTCTACAATTTTGTTGCCTAAAACGGCAGGAACAGAGATGCTTGGACATGTCACGTCCCTCCAGTCTTGTGTTCGTAGTGAGTTTTGGGCAACAGAAATGTTCTCTCCTTCAAGGCAACAAATACTAAGGTAGCACTGGACAATTTGCAGCCTGTGATTAAAATAATGACGGGCCACTGGTATAGGCCAAATATACGAGAGTATTTAGTGGTTTATTGCCTCTGGAGGCTATACAGTATATTCTGGTGGGATGTGGGTACAAATTACCAATAAAAAGGATCCCTGGTTTGTTTTGTAACAGCTTTACTTTGGTTACTGATGTGTAAAATTTCTGTCCGGTGGATGCACTGTTAAGTGCACACACCTTGACGCATCGTATTTCTCCATCTTTCTCCCTCTAGGTCACCAGTACTACCAGTTGTTAAGGTTCAGCATTCCCGTATGATGTTGCAAACGGAGCATCCTGCCGTCTGCAGATGCTGTCAGGTAGATTTTTTTCTCCTTCTTCTTTGGGAAGGCAACACCTCACTCCAAGCGTGCCCGACTGGTTGAATTGGCACCCCACGTGCCTGTCCTGTGCTGTTGATAAGGGAGCTGACTGTCATTCCCCCTCCTTCATCCCTGTGCTGGCTCCTCTCCCAGTGTTTCTCCCCCCCATCCCTCGGCTTCCTCTCCACACCTCCTTGCATCTGTTCCCCAGTCGCTCCTCAGCTCTCAGCACCCCCATGAACACAACCTCTCTGCTGGCAACAAGCGCAGTGAAACTGTGAACACTGTGCATTGAAAGAGGGAGGGAGGCTTGTTTGTGTTAGCAGATTTTTATGCAGAAAAATTTCTGTACTTGCGCCATCACCCACCCAGCCGTTACTTCCCACCAGCCCCTCTTCTGTGTCCTCCAGCCATCAGTACCTTCCCCAATATATCTTTTTTCCCCTCCTTCTCCCAAAGCAGTCCGTTTTCTTTCGCTCCCATCTTCCCCACATCTCCTAGACTACATCTAGACCAAGAGGCCACCTACAATGCTTTTGGGCAGCAGGTAACTTCCATTTTACATCTAGCAGTGACTATCTTTGCTGTGAACAGCTTCACTTGCAAGGGTACAGGCTGGGGAGAAAGGCCACCTCTGCTTTCGGTCCTGCTATGAATGGAAGATGATTCCTTTCAGATAACATTTTTGAAGGCAGAATTCCAGAGAGGCCTTAAAGCCTTGTAAATATTGCAAAGCCTGTAATAAAAATTGCACAGCTGGCAAACTGTGACTGACTGGGAGCCAAAAGTGTCTCTATTTATACCTTCTGCAAAAAGAGCAGGATTTGTTCAATGAAGAGGTTAAGCCCTTTCCTATCCAATTGAAAGGGAAACGATAAGGGCCCTCTCATACTATCTAGGATTATGGTATTTACACTAAGGTTATACCTGTGCTAGTTAAACTCATACCTTTCTTGGGTAAATATCTGTTAAGCCTGACTGCCACACGGATAAACTGCAAGGCTGGAGTGCTTAAGGCTGTGAGGTGCTGCAGTGGTTTTGAGGGGAGAGATCCCAGGCTCACGGAGCTCTCTGCCCACGCCGCACACACACTTGTGTATCTCAATGCAGAGCTAGGATAAGGAACAGCCAAAGAGAGGAAAAAAATTCCCCAGGCTGATTTTACTGATATTAGACCAGTCTACCAGGCTGCAGACTCACCACTATCACTTTAATACTAGACATTGGTGTCTTGGAGGAATACATGAATAAGTATGCACTAATTAAAATAAGGAACAGACCTTTTGATTCCTGTCAAAGGCCTCGTTAAACTCTCTCCAGGCTGGGGATTGTGTTTCCATTCAGCTCGGTCACCGAGTCCCAGCAGCCAGCTTGTGTTTCTTCAGTTCTTCCCCTTCCCAGCACAGGGGAATAACCCCATGCCCAGGCACTCGGACACACCTGTAATGGGACTCCTTGGACTACCAGCAAGAATTCAAGCTGCCTTAATGCAGAGGCTGTGCGGTCTCCAAATGAATGATAGAGGTTGAGATAAGTAAAAGACAAACAGTCCAATTACAGTCTCTGTCCTCACTGCTAACACACTTCTGCTGCACTTAATCTACCCAGAGACTTTCTCCGTTAGCAGGACTGTCTTGGAAATGCAGCAAACACGAGGGGCCTCTTGGGATAATGCAATTCTAGATGCATAATTTATAAAAGGAAAATGTAAGAGGGAAGGGAAAAAAGCCATCTTAAACTAGCTGCTCAGTCAATGAGATACCAGAATCCACTGTGTTGCTGTGACATAGATACCTTTTCTGAAGGTACCCCCTTTGCATTAATTCAGTGCCAGTTTTAAGCATAAGGAATAGCCCAAAGCTCCACACCTCCAGAGGTCTCAGGCAGCCTTACCACCTGGGCTAATTACCTTGTAGCAATAATCAAAGGGAATGGCAGATCACTAGACAAACAGAAACTCTAAAAATTCTGTATTTTAAACAGGACTTGTCCTAGAGAGGCTTCCACTCACATTTGTAAGCATTACTGGTTTTTATTACATTAATGCCACAATCAACTGGTGCTCTGAGTTGAAAGGATCCTGCATTATTAGCTCATCAGTTCCCAATATTCCAGAACAGGAGATAATTTGCTGTTACGTAATTTTAACTTAGTGCTCATTTGTCTACAGATTTGAATTCAAGTATTGAGTTGCACTGTGGAAATGCCTTCCTGTTTAGAGGCCATGGGACTGTTAAAACCCACTATGAATAAAATTAATACAATTCAGCTTCTAAAGCCATTAAGCAATATTCAAATTATTTGCAGCAATTTCACCTCCAAGCAAAAAACTCAAGAAGAGAAACCTGTAAAGCAGCTTTTATTATTTTAATTGGCAACCTGATTTTCTTGCTTGTTGGCACATGTCTCTGATTAGGGCAGCTGAAAAGATAAATAATCATCAAAAAATTCCCAGGTTTCATTTAAGAGCATGCCTAATCTTAAAAAATTATTTATCAATAACCTAGTCACAAGTGTTAAAGCTAATGTTTGGTGTTGTAACCTGAAATGCCAGTGTTGGGTACTTCACTATAGCATTTCTGCTTTGGGCGACAGGGGTTTGGAGGGCTTTGTTCACACCAGCAGTCTGCAGCTCTGACCAGTGGCTGGACAGCACCTGGCAAAATGCACCTGCTCAAAATTCCTGTGGAAAGGAACATTCTTTACAGGGGAACTGGGATAGACTGGTTTCTAAAGAATGTTTGAAAACCACCTTACACCCTCAGCAGGAGGGTTTGGTTGACTTACACATATAGCAAAAAAAGTTTCCAACACATATTCAGGTCTAGATGTTTATCTAGACTGGGGAAACACAAACCCTGGAGCTGGAGATAGCCCATGGCCATTCAACAGGTGGTCACTGGTGCTTTGAATGTCAAGTGGGGCCACGTGTTATAAACAAGGCAGAAAGGAAAAACAAGCAAACAATCAATTCAGCCCCAAAATGCAAATATTTACTTGGCTAAAAATAGGTCTCACATGCAGGACACCTACAACACACAAGCTCCAAATGGCAGATGTGACAAGGCAAAGTGCAGTAATTATTTTAAAGTTGTCTGGTATATAAATAATGTCAGCTATTAGAAGAGGAATGGGTAGTCACCTCCCTTGGGTATTGAAATATATGTCCTTTCTGCAAGTTATTTCTCTGTAATTGTTCTTATTTGTAATTTTATTGTGTTAGATGGGTTTGTTCTGCTGTTACTCAGAATATCCTGACTTATCCAAGGCACCAATCTTATCCCTCTTAATGTAACATAACTCTGGGATGAACCCATTGATTTGATGTAGACTGGTGTTTCTGAGAATACAAATGGAACAACAGAGGGATTCACATTCCCAGTCCATCATCCATCCGCTTTAATATGTTTTATTCAGTGAGCACCAAGCATAGTCCATAAGGAATGAAATACAGGTCCTGTGGACCAGTAGTTGGGAAGAAATCAGGAAGAAATTTAGATGAGGCAGGAGTTAAAATTGTGCAGAGAATCCGAACGCCAGCATTTCCCAGGGACACCGGCTCAGTCTGTTCCTCTGTGCTGCTCAGATTCCCCGTACGCAGCGTGGCCCGTGGCCATGTAGTATCAGCTCAGCCTAGAAAGCTGCCTGTGACCTACTGACAAGCAGAACCCTCAGGTTACTGTAGTACTTACACATGGATGATTAAATGTACCCTAAAGCTTGTTTTCACGGGGAGGTAATGCCAGACAAAGAATGCAAATGAGACCAGCAGCAATAACCCCAGCACAGCTCCCACTATGGACAACTATGCACCACTAAAAAATGTCTTTACATATAGATTTTAGTAAATACCCGCCCCCCCCCCCAATTCTGGAGTAAAAAAAAGCACATCAGCAGTGATGCCATCTCTGGTTTCTCTTCCTCAGCATTCATCTTCCTGGATCAGCACCTCATCGCATGCTTGGCCATATATTACTGCCAGCTACTGTGCTACACAAATTGTAAACTCTTCTTACGTACGTGTTCTTGCCACCATCCATGCAACACCAGAATGAAGTTCAGAGTTTTATTGCTGTACATGACTCAGACATTTTGCATGTGGGTGAACAGTCTTTGACTGTGCCTGTGGGTTTTTTTTTTTTTTGAAAAAAATCTTCCAGGAGTGGAAAAATACTTCAGGAGTGGAAACAGTAAGGCAGAAAAGGCAATGGCATTTTCAGCCCCACTTCTGCTTTACCTTGCTCAGAAAACTCCAGCATCTTCTGAATATGTAACCACTAACCCTCCTTCCTGCTGACCTTAGTGGTAGCACTGTTGAAAATTAAGGTTAGTTAATTGAATTCTTTTAACTGTACTCTTTTGTCTGAATAATCTTACTTAGTTTTAGTGGTTAAAGGTGCTGAAGCTATAAAGAGGATGGTTGAAAATGAGTATGAAAACCTTGAGGAAGAACTTTAGCTGCAGCAACAGAGTGATTTAACCGAGGCGCCTACAGATCTGGTCTCTGCACCACCCTATACTCCTCCCCTGTATGCCTCGTTGCTTCTGCTGGGCTTTACCCTGTGGTTTCTGAAGTTATCCCTAATCCTCCTGCCATGCAGCTAGCAGTGGCAGGGGTGTGTGTGTGTGTGAAAAATGTTCCTCCCCCACCTCCAGTGTTGTTATTGAGTTGTTGGGTCCAGACAGAAAGATAAGATAATTGAAAGGAATGTGACATTAACCCTACAGGCAGGGGGAAATCAGACTGCCTGGCCTCAGGTTGATCCTCATGGGGATTAGAGTAATCAAACAGAGAGAGCCAGTTGCCAAACAGTGGTTAGAAAGCTGATAATGTGTATACATCCAGTTGTGGCAGGAGCACCAGCCTGTATTAAATCAGTGGCAGCAACAGCAATATTAGAGAGAAGCCACCTCCGCTTTCTGGGACACCCTGTAGCACACAAGGTGGAAATACAGCAGAAACAGTATGTGACCCAAGTGTTATTGCCACAGTGGGCACACAAATATGAACTGATCCTTCCAATGGCAGATAACATAGTTTTGAAAAGATGCAATGCTCTGAATCCAGCAACCCTAATACCTTTGCCCAATGATGGAGAACATCACCAGCGCGAGCAGGTGACACACACTTCAAGTAAACCGCAGATTTAACTGATGTTCCTTTGCAGAACCCAGATCTGTTTGTGGATGGCTCATCCTACTACCTGCACGGACAACGACATACTGGGTGCACCATGGTCAGCCAAGGACAAGTAATAGGAGCTGAACCGCTCCCAGCAAGGATGAGCGCACAAGGAGTGGAACTAGTAGCTTTAACGTGCACAGCACATCTGGGAAAGGGGAAATGCGTCAACATCTACATGGACTCTTGATACACCTTCTGAGTATGTCATGCAACAGGAATGTTATGGAAAGAGCAAGGATTTTTTTATATCATCAGGGAAGAAGGTATCAAATGGAGAAGAAATACATAGTCTACTGGACTCCATCCAACTACCCAAAGAGATTGCTGTAATACATTGTCCAGCCCACACCAAGGACGCCACAGAAATTAGTAAAGAAAATGCTTTCACTGACAGAGCTGCGAAGGCTGCACCCCACCAAACTCTACGGGAATGTGTGTTTGCAATCCCAACAGTAAACCAGAGCGAATGGACGGGTATATCAGACCTGAAAACCATGTATGAGAAAAACTGTTCAGCAGAAAAGACAATGGGAAAAATGGGAGGCAAAACCAGATGACAAAGGAATATGGACAATTGGAGGAAAGCCTGTACTGCCATAAGTAATTACTGTAGCCAGGTGGTTCCATGACAAAGCACATGGCAGAGCAGAAGCAGTAGCTAACCAAGTACTGAAGATGTGGTCAGCACTAGAAACCTCTCCTGCTGCAAAAAGAATTACCAGCAGTTGCCTAACTTGCCAAAAGTTCTCAAGTGTTAAGCCCAATTCAGAATTAGGAGGGTGACCACGGGTTTACTGCCCTTCTCAGAGATCACAGGTAGATCAAGCAGACATGCCATCTGTCGATGGATACAGATGCCTGCTAGTCATAACAGATCAGTTGTCAGGATGGATAGAGGCTTTCCCTACCAGAAAGGCTGACACAGGAGGGATAGTAAAGACTTTGTTAAAAGAAATTATACCTAGATATGGAGTTCCAGAATCAACTGAATCAGACAGGGGTGCTCACTTTACAGCAAACAATCAACCAGCTATATAAATCATGAGGAACGGAAAGGAACCTGCACACCCCCTACCACCCACTGTCTTCAGGACAGGTAGAAAGAATGAATAGAACCTTAAAGGGGAAAAAAAAGCAAAAATATACACACACTGGTCTCAAATGGCCAGAAGCATTGAACTTGGCTCTATGGGATATCCAATATGCTCCACAACAACCCATAGGGTTAACACCAGCTGAAATTCTCTTCGAGAAGCATTCAGCCATACATCCCAGCTAAGACCAGCCTATTGGATGAGGTGAATGGTTGACCCAATATGTTTTATAACTGCAACAAGCATCAATGATGTCAGCCCACACCACATGAAATACGGGTACATGACATACAGCCTGGAGATGAAGTGTTAATTAAGGTATTTTCACGAAAATCCAAATTAGAACCTAAATGGGAGTGGCCATATACTGTCCTACTATGCTCTTATTTTGCTGTTAAAGTTTTAGGAAAAGAAAAGTGGATACACCCTTCTCATGTCAAATGAGTGGTAAATAACCAACCACCTAACAAATGACTGCATTAGGAGGAACCTACGCACCAAAAAGATGAAGTGGGACATCTCACTACTTTTGGTGCTGTTAACCCTGATAACCACTACAGCCTGGCTAAGTATAAAATCCATGGATGACCAAGTGTGGTATAAAGTTAACATGACTAAGGAGGAGAAAGTTCACACAGGTATTCATGAGGCAGATGACCAAACTCCTGAAAAACACAACGAAAGAGCTCTCGTCTTCTGTTGCGAAACAGATACAGCTCATGATTTACCTTTGACAGAGATAACCAGCAGGACCAAAGTTCATTGTCCCAATGCTAACGGTTGTTTAACATGCAATTCCAGATACTGTGTGACGTTGGACACAGAGTTTCAAGTATATAGAAGATATGCTAATGTGACCTGCAAAAAAATTTACTCAACTACCATCCTTTGCCCAGTACAAAGAGCCTACCTACCACACCTCCACCGATAAGGGAGGAGTTGACCCCATAAATTTTGAAATCAGACCATATTTGATAAAGAGTACAGGTCAACAATGAGTGTTGCTCAATCCACTGTGGTCTCTTAAACGAGTAGAACTATTGATGCAGATCTATGTCTCTACAATCAAACCAACCTATTCCCCGTTCTTGGGTACATCCTATACAGGATGGTTAAACATGGTTACATGGACAAACCTTTGCCTCTCCAAGAGGGACAAAGAGATGTGACTGGCATCCCAGGAACAGGGTTAGGAGTCTTAACTAGCATAGATGCTGAGGTGTTTGCAAACAACAGGCAACAGCCCGACAACAGGCAATTTAAACAAATTAGAGCACCCATTATGATCCTCTCTGTTAGCGTTGGGGACTAGCCAATGGCTCCAATCCAAAATACTGCCTCAGTGGGAAAGAATTAATGAAAGGGACTGCCAATTGATTATGAATACACTCAAGATAGCCCAAGATGATGTTTTGTTAGCTCTTAGTTGCATCCAAGCACAACTGTGAATGCAATCTACGGTAGCTGCAACCATAAAGAAGGGGAAGAGGGTATCCTACCCACTGAAATTAGAAAAATATAGGAAAATGCAACTGACTTTAAGAGAGAATTCCGATCGTGGTGGTGTCCAGTCAATTTCACTTATAACCTCATCAACAATAGGGCCACAGCTTTTGTCTTAACAATATGTAATGTATCATTATACACCATATACCCAGTCATTGTGTTAGGATTAAATCACAATGGAACTGTGCTCTATCCATTAGAAGATAGAGTATGGGCCCAACAAAGCAGTAACAAATTGCAGACTGTTGATGTTGATGCATATGTTATACGAGAACAACAGGGATTTATTTGCAAAAGTAAGACTATCAAAGCTCGAGACATTTGTCTTAACACTGAACAAAATGTTTGTAATTTTGAAATACATTTTGAAGAAACCCCTGAAACTGTACTTGGATCAATTGGAAAAGGATGTGTTTGTATGAGAACCCTTTGCAGTCTCATATTGGTTTGTAACACTATTGTAGAGACAAATAATCACTCAAATATTTGTGTTTGTAACTTTACTAACATTGTAGGATGTGATTTTAATTATTCAGCTCCTGTTATATCTTATCAGTTGTTACAGTCCAATTGTACCTTAGCTGAGCATTTATTACCTACCTCCATCAGAATGAACCCTGCATTGGTGAGGAAGCTACTAAAACACAACGATCTATATCAACTGCTAGAACATGTCCAAAGCAATAGACAAAAAACCCTGATCACCATTCATCACAATGCAGAAGAGATACATCATGTCATGGAAAGAGCGAAGAAGGATGGAGAACTCCAACAGTGGGAAACTCTTTTGAGTGATCACCAACAGCTACAGGAATCTATAATCATGTGCTCCACCCAGTATTGATCTTGTTAGCTCTAATTATATTATGCCTGTTATAATAACATTGTAACTTTTGAACTTTTCTTGGACTGTTGCTTAGTTTCGTGAAGGAAGGCCCCCAGACCAGTGCAAACTAGGAGATAAGGAGGCTACAGCTGTCAGCAGAAGCTATAACTCATCCAGATAAGAACAGCAAACGGCCTGCCTGAAGACAGAGAAAAGAATCCAGTAAGGAACAAGAAGACCCCAAACCAGAAAATTACCGTTGGGCCAAGAGGCACACGCAAGGCACATGAACAGCGCATGAAGAACAGATGCGTAGGTTGTAAGAGTATAATGCCCAGGGATTTCTTTGTTCTTGGTCCCTCTCTGGAGGCACCCAGCTCGAGCTGTTTTTTCTGCTGTACCATCCAAATTAATTATTTCTCTGGGATCCGACATCTGAGACTCTGCTTCAGGAAACCCAGGGTGCAGAAACTCCTTTAACAAGCACGTAGGTGCTCTTTTGTTTCTTCTAAATGGAAAAGGTTACACAGTGCATACAAGACCTAGGAGTCTAGCAAACACCTTTCACTATTGACAAAAAAAGACTTCCTTTTACCTTTGGTAGCTTCAAACAAGGCAGCAGAACACTCATTGAGTGGCAGTGCCACACCTGCACAAGGTCCAAGCCAGATTTCCTCGTCTCCAGCTCTGAACACAAACCTAGTCCTCACGTGCATGCTCCTTCAACAGCTCAAGAATACCGTAGTCCCAAGCATCGGTTTGGTGCTATAATTTAGCTGCATGGACACATCTGTAACTGGAGCAAACGGAATCTTGTCAGACTCTCTCTCCACCTGGATTGCAGTACACCCAGATGATTTCTGAAATATTATTTGCTCCTTCAGTCAAGTTAAGTACACAGATCGAGTGTGTGATGGCCTACAATAACGCAGGAAGTAATTTTAAATGTGTTACATAAACTGTTGACCCTCAAGAACGGAGAGGATAATCCGCAGCACCCCTGAGGATTTTGTTTGGAGAGAGGCTCCCAAGCATGCAAGTAACAGCACAGCAATTGAAAGCAGTTAATGTTTAGACTGATTTCATGCCTTAACTACTCCCTGAAAAATGTAGGCTCTCCTAGCAAAAACCCCATTTTTTAAAAAACCGACTCCTCCCGACTTCAAAGCATGCCCGATTTATTGGCACACTCTCCTTTCTCTGCTTAGGCGTGGAGGAAGGAGAAGATGCAGCTTCTCTATAACAACATTCTTGGAGCAGCTCTGTCCCATTTTCTTCCAAAGCCAAATTAATTTTTCAAAGGATTTTCTGTTCTTCCCTCCTCTGAAGTTTCCTCAGTCCTTTTCTTACATAACTAGCTCCTTACAATTCATGTACAAGCCCCTTCCTTTCCAGCTTTCTCTGGGCTGAGAATGTTCTGGGCTTTACATCCTCCTGTGACAGGACTTGGAGTTTGAAGCAGAACTGGCCTTTGGTGACAAGCTCTGCCAGAGAAGACGGGTAAACTGGCAAGGGGGAATCTCAGGGCTTTCCCTGTGCTTTCAGTGTAAGCATAGTTTATTAACATGGTTTTGAACAGAGCTGATTCCCAAACAAGATCTCAAATTTGTGACTAGAGACCAGCACCAGGTTTAAACTGCAAATACTTAAAAATTGAGAGTTCTTGAAGAACTGTTCCAGGAGGTATCTTAGAGGGGTTTTGGCTTTGCTCTTAGTGACAAGCCTCAGTTCCTGCAAGACTTTTCAGATTTGGGACATAGGCTAGATCCTTGAAGGATCTTAAAAGACTTCAAAGTTCATAAGGTTGTGTAAACACATCACTCTATAAACAGAATAGCTAAGATGTTTGGGCTCTACGAAAAGATTTACTTTCAAATGTGGTTCTTATTTTAGTCAGACTTCTTTGGTTTGCTCTGAGTCATTTCTGAAGCAGCTGAAAATAATAGCAGGTCTTGGGTTATATGCAATACGAGAAGGTGAATACTGTCATAGCTATGACAGGTATTAGTGGAAAACAGGTACCAAACTCTTGCACAAGCGCATCTCCTTTGAGATGTAATGAAAGGAAGCAGTGTTGCACCATGCCGGTTATCGGTCTAAAAGGGGAAAAGAAAAATGAAGTGAGATACTTGCAACAGATAAGTAGTAAAAAGGGAGATTCACATTTTTCACAGAAACTGATTTAACCCCATATATGCAGTGAAGAACATCTTCCTTCACAGGCCACTTCATCCCTATGAGCAAACAGTTTTGACCACAGAAAACTATCAAATGTGGGGGAGAGCAAAGCCACCTTTAATTTTTGGGTTCCCCTCTGCAGGGACACAGCCAAGCATCGTGTCACAGCCCAGCTGTGGGGCTCCTCTCCTCCCAGGGCACTGGCTTGGGCAATGCTCACTCAGCTCTACCCCAGGAACGTGGCCAGGCTTGAGGAACGCAACTACGGCACAAATTAAAAGCTCAGTAAAAACAGGACCAGCAGAACATACTGCAGAGCAATGGATGCTTTTTCCTATCAGCCCGCTGGAGCACCTGAGTCTGGGTGCCATTCACCACATCACATGTCCTGGACACCTTTTGGGCACAGGGGTGATGGAGCAAGTATTCCCATGGCCCTGCATGGCTCTCCAGGCACCCTTTCACCACATCTCCTCTTACTGCTGGATGAGCTTCCCTACATTTCTCTGCCAAAACCGCACCTCTAGAAATCACTCCAAGGACTCACAGAATTGCTCTCAAGACATAGTTATTTGTGCCATACTCGTATTTGTAAGCAAAAGATAAACAAGCATCCCAATTCCTAAAGCACTTTAAAATACACAGTCCAAGAAGTACCATGCGTGCTAATCAGTGGAGTAGTAGCATTTATTACAGGGATTCTCATCTATACTATGCCAACTCTGCTTATACAACAGGGAGGTACTCTTGCACCTACTTCACACTACAGGATTACTGGAAGCAACTCTAAGGAACCAAAGAGCAGAAATCAGCAAGCAATGAGCATTGCCACCACGCTGGTATGAGTAGCACCTTCACCTTCCCTCCTCCACCGCTCCCCACCTATTTCAACCTTTTTCTTCTGGGTCTTTGCCTTGTTTTCAGTGAACCCCTGCGAAGGCCAAGCATCTTCCCAACAGCTGCACCACCAACACCCCCTGCGCATCCCTGACTGCAGGGCTACAGCAACAAGTCCAGAGACCTTGCTCAAGGCTGTAGGTCCTTCTGCAATGCCACCAGCTAGGAAGGCACGAAGAGCAGACCCTGGAGGCTTCCCCGCTGCCGCTCCTGCTCTACGGTCCTTCCTCCCGCGCCGACGGCAGCGCAGGGTACGCGGCTCCGCTCCGCCAAGGTCACCGGCCCCTTGGCTGGGGGACGGCGCCCCCGCTGCGATGCCCTTGGCCGAGCGGAGCAGGGGCCGCCCCCCCGGCACGGCAAAGCCGGGGCCCCGCTCCCCGCGCCGCCCTCACCTCCGCTCCGCGGGCCACCGCGCACCGCTCCGCCACTCCCCCCAGCCCCGCGCCGCCGCGCTTAAATACCTGCCTCGCCTCATTACCTACCGCCCCGCTCCGCTCCGCCGGCCGCGGCCGCGCCGGGGGCCGCTCCCCGCCCCGCTCCGCGCCGCCCCGCCCCGCTGCCGCAGCAGCTGCGCGCCTGGGGCTGCGGCGCCGGGGCTGGCAGCGCGGGGGGAGCCGCGGGGATCCGCGGGCTGGCAGCGGCGGGGAGCGGGGTTTAACGTGTCCCCGCGATCCTGCGGCTATAGGCGGCACCTGCTCCGCGCATCCCCGCCCGCTGCGGGGAACGGGCGCTCCGGGGAGCCCGGCACCGCCCGTACCAGCCCTGCCCTGGGCAGCTGGTGCCAAACCGGCTTTAGTTACTGTCAGGGCTTTATGTTATCCGCGTACCTTGTCATAAATACGGTCTGTAACGCAGCTGCGGGAGGCTGGGTGCGGGAAGGGGTGCCTGGGAGCTCCCCGGCTCCGAGGGGCTGAGTGGGAAAGACCAGAGTGTTGCAACTGTGGCTGTGGGAAACCAGCGGTACGGGGGTGTGAGGAGGGAAAGGGTGATGATGTGTCAGATGAGGTGTTTCCAGAAAAGAGAGATACGGATGGACAAGTACGTACAAGACTTTATCTGAAATCCTGTGAAATACTACATGGCGCTGCTAACCTTGAGGCTTAGGTTTCCTCAGTTTATTCTGCCTCTGATATAAAAACACGTGATTTAGTGTCCTGCTTGCTACCAAAGAGCTACTTAAGAAGTTAAGTTTGCAGTAGAAGTGAGAAATAAAAGTAACAGAAGCACGTTTGTTCACTGTTTTCCCCTCGGGCAGCAGGATGCCAGGTACAATCTCAGAATCACAGAATCAATCAGGTTGGAAGAGCCCTCTGGGATCATCGAGTCCAACCATTGCCCTGACACCACCATGGCAACTAGACCATGGCACTAAGTGCCGTGTCCAGTCTTTTCTTAAACCCCTCCAGAGATGGTGACTCCACCACCTCCCTGGGCAGCCCCTTCCAATGGCTAATGACCCTTGCTGAGAAGAAATGCTTCCTAATGTCCAACCTGAACCTCCCCTGGCCAAGCTTGGGAGGTTCTCAGTCAGGATCTCATTCACTAAGCAAAGCTGTCACAGAGATCTGATCTTGACAGGCCGATCCTATTTCTCAGCCTTCAAAACTCTCACTATGTGACGCTAATTAAGTGGTAAATGAGTGGCATTAAGAAAGGTTGGGTTTTGTCTTGTGTTCTTTCATTTAAGGTTATGGTTTTTGCTGCTGGGCTATGGCTTCAGCTTTGGGGCCAGTGGGGTAGCACTGCTTGAGATGAGGGATCCCTGGATCGCTCCAGGTGACCTCTGCAAAATTAATTTTGTCAGTGTGGTGTCTGTCCCCAAAACCTTGCACTGGTACTGTAGCAAAATGAACAGCTCATGGAGAACGAGCAAATTCCTTGCTGGGAACATGGGCACGAGCCAGCATCCTATTTAAAATGGACACATCAGATGAATCTTATAGGGTGTGCTGGCCCCCTTTGGGGGCACGTTCCTTTCCGTGGCAGAGGGATGAGCTGGGCTGAGGGAGTGACCAGCTGAAAAATAAGTCTATTTTGCCAGTGACTCTCTGCCACAGCGGCGAGAGCAAATGGCCAGGGGCAGCACGGGGATGTGACTGACCACAGCCTGCTTGGCCATGGGCACCGAGGTCTGTTTGGCTCGTGGCTGTGCTCACACCGCAGGAGGAGCTGCACAGACACACATCCCAAAGGCAGCGGGTACCGCAGCGAGCCCAGAGGCTGGAGCTGGCCACAGGGTTGTTGTTCTCACATTTATGAGTAGAGCTGCTTGTTACAACCAGGTGGGAACTGTGAGACAAAGAGCTGGCATTGGTAAGTTGCCTCCTTTTCCGTGCAACAAGCTGCCTCTTAAAGGTGAGCTGAAGTTTGCACGTTCTCTGCAGCTGTGCAGTGGTTTGTTCAGCTCATGGCTCACCCTGCCAGAGGTGACTCTCACCACAGCTCTGCCTGCAGAGCCTGTCCTGGCTGCTCCCCCCACTCTGTCTCTGCCTGAAGCCTCGGGGTGGGGACACAGTGGGAGCTGGGGTGGCCTCCAGCACAGCGGGGCCACTGTATGGCTGCTCTGGCACCGGCCGGCGTCTGCTGAACCGCAGAAGGCCATAAAGGAATGCAAACTGTTTCAGGCGCCAGATGTAACTGCTGTTCTTAAAGTTGTTCTTTTAATATTTGAACACATTTTAATGACGCTTTAAAAATGCTCTTTCCTCAATTAATATCCTTAAAAGGCACTTAACACAAACAAAGCTGTGCAGGTGGCACAGGGGCAGTCAAGGTGTGACGCTTCCCAGCTCATACAGGGAGAACAGTGCCTCTTTCTGCTGCTGTTTTTATGGATGTTGACTGCGGAACTGATGCTTGCTTAGTATGTGATCTTAAAAAATACTTATGCAGAGGCTTTGTTTAAGACTTACAAATAGTTGTGCCCTTTTCTAGCTTGAAGCAGAGCTCCTGTTGGTCCCAGAGTACCGGGGGAGCACGCGTTGTGTCTGTGCAGGCAGCTCAGCTCGGTAAAATACCTGGTGCCTGAGTGGACGGTGCTTGAAATGGTCAGAGTGGTTTTGCCAGTGACATGGCAGCGGGTGGGTGTCACTTACACCAGTTCTGTTGTAGGGTACACACCAAGGGATGATCTCTTGCTGTCCTGCTTCACTCAGTCCCACGGATGGTTGCCAGTTTGTGTAAGGTGAAGGTTCAGTGTGTATGTGCATGCTCCACGCTTGTCTGTTGGCACACACTGTCTTATCAGATGGAGAAGGATTCGCCATACAACGAATTACAGATTTCTGATATGTGTCGCTTGCCTTAAGACCAGACAGGGCTGCAGGGGCCCCGCCAAGCCCTGCTGGTGTTTCAAGAGCTGGTGTTTCCAGAGGGAGGAACCTCACCGAGGAGGATGGTCAGAACTGCTTCCTGATTGAGTTCAGGATTAATAACTCTTGCGTGAGAAGTGGGACAGGATTTAATCTAAAGGAGGTTGTGGTTTGATTTATCGTGTGTTGCTGCTGAGAGGGGAGGCTCTCCCCCTTCTCCTGCTGTTTCTCCCTGAGCTGCCTGCTCCTGCCAGTCTCCTCTGCTCACTGACCCAGGAGAAGCCTGCTGGCTTGCACCTTGGAAGGGATGAAAAGCAAAGCAATGGAACAGGAACAAAAAGAAAGTGAGCAAAAAAAAAAAAAAGGAAGCACAAAGTTAACTTTTCTACTAGACCAGCTGGAGCAGCCAGGGTTTGAAAGGGAAAGACTTCATGTGGTCAAATAAATACATTTAAAAAAGCATCTGACCCCCTGGCCATATAAAGATGAGGAACACCGATAAGCTGGGCCTAGCCATCACCTTCGTTGGGGTTGCCATCCCCTCGCTCTAAATGCTTGAACCTCAGGCTTCTCTAAGAGTCCTGTGCTTGTCATGGTAAAAGCCACACCAAAGTTGTTCTTTTATGAAATATAAAAAAATAAGGCTGTTTGTTTCCTTGTCTCCCCAGGGGCTGGTGCTCTGGGAGATCTGCTCCCTTCCTTGTTTTACCACTGGGGATTTGTGTTAATTATTACCGGGGATTTGAGTGCTGGCTTTTGCTCCTGCAGGAAACATCCAGATTGCCCCCTTGAGACAGGAATAAAATCACTCACCTGCCATAAAGCCTCACCTAACATTTATAAAGTCAAAACTATAGTCTTTGAATATTTCATGGGTCTTTAGGCTCTGTCACACCCTGCTGTGGCAATGCTTACCAACATGGGTTGCTTGGGTTGCACACCAGCGCAGGCTTCGCTTTCCAGGGGCACTTCCATCCCGTCTCCTTCTGCTTGCTCCTTTGCCCACGTGCCCTGGATTCAACACGTGGATGTTGTAGAAATTTTCACATAACTGTTGTAGAAATTCTCATGAATTAAGCAAATAAGAATCAATAGAGATGAAATAGATTTAAGCATAGAATAATTAATATAAGTCTATCTGAATAAACACAGGTGGCTTTTCACAATCCATGAATATTGTTCTCAAAGCTCCTTTGTATAATCCTGACCTATGACTGAATAAATCATCAGTCAAGCTTAATGAGTAGCTAAGCAGAAGTAGGCCTAGAAGTATTAATTTCTGGTGATTCTAGTAAAGAGGATGTATGCTTAACCTTTTTGACCTTAAAAGAATATAGAATACTTAGAAATAAGAATTAGTAGAAATAAGGTTCTAAATAGACTTTAGGTATTTTAGGTTAAAATTTAGGAGATGCTGGCAGTGGAAATCAGACTCTGGTCAACCCGGATCAAGACGGGACGCTGGTCACAGCAAGAACATCAAGGATGGGGTGTTGACTGAAGCCGAAGTGGAACCAGAAGATAAAGATCAGCTGAGCAATGGAGAAGAATGGACTTTTGTGGAGTCTTGACAAATCACAGAATCAATCAGGTTGGAAGAGCCCGCTGGGATCATCGAGTCCAACCATTGCCCTGACTCCACCATGGCAACTAGACCATGGCACTAAGTGCCATGTCCAGTCTTTTCTTAAACCCCTCCAGAGATGGTGAAATGGAGAAAGAGGAATTGAAATAGTTAGTGGAATTTTAACAGAAGCTTATGAGAAGTTTGTGATGTAATTACTTATTAGTTTCTGTGTAAACTGATAGTGGATTTGAGTCAGGTACCACTCACTGCGGTGGTGGTCCGACTCTGAGTCGCTTCAATAAAGAATCAGCAAGCCCAGAGACCCGGACTCTGCCAATTTTCTTTAACAGTGGATGTGGGATTTCAGCAGGAGCCGAGGTGACTTCTGTGGCCGTCGCTTTCTCTCCAGGGAGCACCGTTCCCACAACCCGGCCCTGTCGTTGCGCATTACGGCTGGGCTCTGCGGTGCCCCTGCCCCTTTGCTGCCTGTTATCTCACTCACACGTGCAGGCTTCATCCAGCCTGGAGGGTAAACCACCGGGCTCTGAGGGATTAAGGTGACTCTTCAAGGGCAGAAAGGGACGACTGTTCTAAAAATAAAGGCCTTTATTCCTTAGCTCTTGGCGTTTGTGTCATCGCCAACGTGTGCGTTGGGTATTTGCAAGCTTTGAATGTCAAATATTTACTGAGTCATGTCAAGTGCCACGGTGATGCTTTTGTTAACTCCACTACACGGTCTGCACCTGTCTTCTGCAGATGGTATGTCTTCCTCTGTCTCGCAGGCAAGGTCTGAAATTTCACTCCCTGTCATGTAGTCTTCCTTTGGAGAAGTATATTTAAACTTTAAGCGCAGGAATGAAATAGCTACAGGGTCCTTCGCAGGCCTGGTTACCTGAGCAGGCCTAAGGATGTTCCTGCAAAACTAACAAAACCACAGGCCCAAACCCTTTTCTTTTTGTAATAGTGAGATACCTGGATACATTTTTTCAGGTCTTGCCTACCTAATCAGGCTGTCTTGAAAGGAAACTTCCAGAGTAAACGTAAGGCTTGGTCTGTCTGAGTTTGCAGAATATTCCTGCAAAACATCACTGGGCAGAGGTGATGCTCTGGCTAACCTTTGATTGTTGTCCTGTGGTCCTGTTGAAAGCCACAGACTGATCTCTTGGCAAAACTACATTTAAAGTCAACCTGACAAATTAGAGAGCAACCTTTTATCTAATCATAGGGCAGACTGGGTAAAGCAATTGCCTCTGTGGGGTGTGTGTGACAACCACTTGTGAGTGATTATCTCTCCACTTGCTTTTGCTGAACACCGCATCGGTCTATAGCTTCTGTTTGGGGAATTAGTGTGAGTGCAGAGGTGCAAAGGTGCAAAGGTAAGATCCGTGGTCTGGTGTGAGAAATTGTGTCTCCTGGGAAACTGCTTGTACGGCGAATGCTTAGGATGTGGCGAGTTCATGATTATTTATAAGCAGCCTATCACCTGTCCTCATAAATATCAATATTAACAGGGATTCTGGGTATGTTCTAGCTGCCTGTACCCCAGCTAGAGGAGAGGCTGAGTGGCATTCTGAGATCAGATACAACAAGCAATTAGAAGGTAAAAGATTAATCAACTTTGAGTACAAGGGCTGGGCAGGATCTATAATCCTGCGTGAGTCAGATCTTCACATCAGTCTCTGCTCTTGATGTGTCTCTGACAATATTAAATTGCTACAGCCAGTTTCGTGATCTGTGTAAGCAAATGTGTGATCTCCTGTTATAACTAATCTTGTTATTGACCTGTAGAAGATCTGAACATGTCCATACTCACATCCTCACTCAGATATCAGGTGTGAGTATTTGTGCTTAGGGATTAAAAATACCTCTTTAATTGTTGCTGGAAAATTTCTTGTTTCATTGATGTATCTACTTGCTACAAAGCTTGTTCATTTGAATAATCATAAAGACAAAACAGGAGGAGGAGCGAATGCGGATCAAATCAGTATTGTTTTTGGATTAACGTTCACAAGTAGGTCTAGTTATTGCAGAATTCTTTCTTCCTTCTTAGCAGAGTTGCTTATCTACGAGATCTTGATTTCTGATAGGCAAAACTGCTGTTAAGTTTCAGCCACGGATGTTGATACCTCGAAGACACAAGCCACACATCTGCTGAATGACTTGTGCTATTGCCTGACTTCATCCCGCGGGTAGGCAGCAGCCCATGGCTGTGGTGGTGAATGCGTGGTTTGCTCCCAGAACCAGTTTAACGCTTCCCTCTAGAGAAGGTGGCTGTGGTTTGTGGTGGTCTGGAAGGAATTGCCCATGGAACAGCGATACCGGCCAGTTTTGCAGCTGCTCTGAGTTGCACCCAGTTGCTGGAGAAGGCTTTCACCTTCCTTTTAAAAACACACAATTCCATCCCCTATCTGTTTCATCTCCTCGTGCTCTTGCACAATGCTGCAGGAGTACAGCCAGCCTTGTGGTTAGTCCTGTGCATTCTGATACCAGTTTGCTGTGGGAAATATTCTTAAAATGAGCCGTTCTTACCACAGGTGGGTTTGATTTTGGTTTCCCCTATATACTTTGACCGCACAGATTCAACCTTTATTACGGCTCTCAATGGAAACACGTTTGAAAAGTGTACGTCTCACAGATACCCCATTTTTCATGTTTTATCTATTAATCACTTATACTCAGTGTTCAAAAATTCCTTTTTTGCCTAAAGGCTGTTGGTAACTTATTCCAGGAGAATGTTTGTTGACTGTTGTTGTGCTTGTCCTGGGTAAAGCAGGGTGCTCAGGATGTGGAGCAGGATGCTCAGGATGCAGAGAAGGATGCTCAGGGTGCAGAGCAGGATGCTCAGGGTGCAGAGAAGGATGCTCAGGGTGCAGAGCAGGATGCTCAGGATGTGGAGCAGGATGTTGGGGTCTGCAGGGGTGATGAAGGCTTAGGGCTGGGATATTTGTGCTTCCTCTTTGTACGGTGCGGGCTGTAAGACCATCCTTGGCAGGGCTGTTGGGAGCACTTGGGGTGCCCTCTTGTGATGAGCCTCTGGCTGAAGCAGCAGTTCTCCACATTTTCTGAAACCTCTTGTGTTATGCTTCTCCATCTCACCTTCTGCCCCGTCATCCCTGTTTCTTCACAGCTGCACCTGCCAGCGTGGAAGCCCCGCTCTTTGTATTTCAGCTCTGCTTGTAAAAATATGCTACATTTCACCACGAGGTCTGGCGTATGGCAAAGCCTGTCACTACAGTGGGAGCACAAACCAGACTCTGTCACCTCCTTGCAAACAGCAGCTACTGCCGTAGAAACCCTTCCCACGGAGGCACGTTTCGCTCTTTCTCCCTTTTCAAGGCCTGCTGTGAGAGAAGGAAAGGAGGTTACAATGCTCCTGCCCTAATCAGAAGATCTAAAAAATACAATGTATTTTATTTATAATTATAATTTAGTTTTATTATGCATTCCTGTGTTAGTCCTGCTGCTGGGTGAGGTACAGAGGTGGAGAGGTTTGTGCAGTGGCTCCTCTCAGGGGAAATTAGGATAAAAATGTCCCTTGCATCTAGGTTGTATGTCAGAAAAAACAATTCTCTTCCTCCTTGTTGCTTTTTAATTTTGTAAATGCTATAAACTCCCAACAGTTTTGTCCCTGGACTTCTTGCTTCCTATCAGGATTTTAAGGTTGCAGCACACGCCTCTAAAACACCGTGACTTTAAGTTCTGTAACCTTGCTTTATTACAAAACATATATTTGCCAGAGCAAAGAAGAATTTGGGTCAAAGGAGAGCAGATATTTCCATTTCCTTATTTCCAAGGAGTGTTGCAACACCTCCCGATGTAAAACAACCTGCAAAGGAGCCTGTGTCACTGTGTGTCGACATTGTGCCCCAGAGGAGCGGGACAAGATTCTCCGCTGAATAGAATTTGCTGCTGTGGAGATCTGTGAGCCCTTTGTTTCATAAGATGCTTATTAACTTGGGTAGTTTGAGGCTGACTGGATTTCACAGTATTAAAACAGATAATGATTGCAGGCTCTCGTATGGATAATAAGCTCAGGACAAAAGCTTTTGCTGATACAAAGCACTTTGCCTCGGACAGGCTGTGTCCAACAGCGAGACATTGCCATCTCTTGGGCAGGTGCAGCCTGGACGGACTTTGTTTAAAACCTACAATAATTAAAAGCCGGGTGGTGTAGCTGAGGGCTAGGAAAGGGCTGAGTCTATCACTGAGTCCAGTACCCCGGTATTTAATTGATGCTGTTCATACATGTACATCCTAACACTGGCCAGGGCACAATCCGACTCAGAAGTCAAACACGGCTTGTCATCTCTTGGTGTAAAACTGGTTGTAGGTACCAGGTTGGTGTCCCTTAAATATTACAAGCTGTGAGACATCTCTGCTCAAATTATGAGACTGGAAAAGTTTAAATATAATTACGTTTGGGATTATTGTCATGTACCTCCTAGAGGCTGAGCCTTTTTAACACAAGGCTCAGAACTGACTTTTTAAAATGAAATCTGCAATTTTCTGCAATCACAGGGTTTTAAGAGATTAAGCTTTAAGACTACTAAATATCCTAAGTCTCGTGGCAAAGCTACGAGGGCTGGCTGTATTGGTGCCTGACTTTCTTCTTGATACTACATCTTTTTTAAAAAGAACGTGCGTAGGCATAAACTCCTGATTTTAATTGAAATTAAAAAGTGGCAGGTGTATGGAGCTAGAGAGACCCTCTGTGAAATAATTAGATGAAAATTGATAATATTTGGCTTAATCCACAGTGCTGGCATAAAGGTTCTTCAAAAATAACACCTGCCCTTTGCTGATTAATAGGTGGCTGCTGTGTTAGTGATCCCAGCATACACCTTTGGTAAATGGTGCCTGTTTTAATAGTAAAAAAAACTTCCTGAATGCATATATGCATTTATAGAGAGATATCTATAAACCCACAGACATTACAGTGCTTAGAGGTAGAACCTCCTCTGCTCAGAGGATTTTACAGTCCACAGTGTGAATAGTTTTAAAAGGTAAATTACAGCTCGTGACTATTTGTAGAGGTCACTGTGATTTCTACCTGATTATTCACAGGCAAATATTTGGCCTGAGAGAAATAAATATTTTGAATTGGTTAGGTATCTATTTAGACATAATCTATTATAAATTTGGATACATAAAACTGCTGGTTTGTAATATTCTATAGGCATGATGTCCTTCCTTTGGGTTTATTTTGATCAAAGTGCTCCCAGAAGGTGGCACTCGGGGGCTCCTGGGCTGCTTTGGCATCCTCAGCCGCAGCGGAGGGGCTGACAGCCCTCACCCCAAAGGGACAGAATCACAGAATCAGTCAGGTTGGAAGAGCCCTCTGGGCTCATCGAATCCAACCATTGCCCTGACACCACCCTGTCAACTAGACCGTGGCACTAAGTGCCATGTCCAGTCTTTTCTTAAACCCCTCCAGAGGTGGTGACTCCACCACCTCCCTGGGCAGCCCCTTCCAATGGCTAAAGACCCTTGCTGAGAAGAAATGCTTCCTCATGTCCAACCTGACCCTCCCCTGGCCAAGCTTGAGGCTGTGTCCTCTTGTCCTATTGCTGGTTGCTTGGGAGAAGAGGCCGACTCCCACTGCGCTACAACCTCCCTTCAAGTAGTTGTAGACTGCACTAAGGTCACCTCTGAGCCTCCTCTTCTCCAGGCTAAACACCCCCAGGTCCCTCAGCCATTCCTCGTAGGTCATAGCCATTCCTCATAGGGACGAGCCGCTCTCACCACCCAGCCTGGTATTTCAGACCCCCCCCCAGCAAATATCATCTTCCCTGAACGATGGTGCCGGGGACAAGGAGGGAAACAATCCCACCGCTTGCTATTAGCAAAGGCAGGGCTATTGGGGACTATTTTGTTTCTTAAACACACCGAAGGAATAGAGCAGTACAGCAGAGCAGTCGGGTTCTGTGACATCCCCGAGCCCAACACACAAAGGGAGCCCGGGGTGAAGAAGGGGAGCCAGGTAATCGTATCACTGTTTACCTTTGCCCGTGTAGAGTTTCCAGAGGAGCACAATGGATGTGTTTCTTAGGCGAGCCCAGAGGCACCTGTAGGTCCTGGCGAAGGAGATCCGTGCCCCGGAGCAGGGCTTGGAGCTGGTGTAGGAGCCCAGCCTGACCGGCTGCAACAACTCGTGTGCTGTAATTCTGGTCTCTCACAGAAATAAGTGCACATTACTGGTATTTTAAATATGCATTTAGGGACTCTTAGAGTGATTGACTTGATAGAATGTAATAGGTATCGTGAAGTTCTTATAGTCCTTAAATAACTCCCTAAATGCTTATTTATGTGAGGCGGTCGCTTTTGGGTCCTTCTAGCCATTATACTTTAAAGTGCAATAAATCTCGACGTAGGTGTAAGTGCCACCCCGCAGACTTGGGAAATTTAAAACAACATATGGCGTCGGGTTTGTGGGCTGGTGCAGGGTTTTTTCCAATCTTATTTTCCCCGTGGTATCTGAATCTTAATAACACTAAATGCAATTATCCTGATTTTACAGGAACATTATTTTATTCCTTTGCATCCAGTGAAAATCCCTATGGCAGTATTTTTTTTCAAGGAAAGCATTTTAAAACCCTACATGAGTAGTAGCTCCTTTTTCTACATAAATAACCTGTTTAATATTTACACCACACAGTGATGAAAGTTCTCATCACAAATGAAAGCCCCCAAAATTTTAAGCTGAAAACAAAACAGCTGTAGAGACAAATTCCAAAGATTTTTTTTTTTATTTTTAGGTTTTATTTGTCTCAAGCGTTTAATTTATAATTCTTTCTTTTGCAAAAAAATGCAAACTAGCATCCCAAATGCCGTGCCCATGGGCACACCACACACGACCTCCCGGCTTCCAGTGTCCCCAGAGTGGGATGTTCTCCACAGCATCTGAACAGCAGCAACTCCAGAAGGAAAAAGATTTTGACCTTTTGTATTTTACTTGCTATGTTGTGGTGTTTTTACACCACTTAGTACTTAGTTCTTAGCAGTCATATGTTGGGTAGGAAAATTTGACATGATTTAGGTGAACATGTAGTTTGATGAGCAGTGAAGGCTCTGCTGCAGAGCTGTGTTCTGTCTGTTCTGACCTGATGTTCTCAGTAAAGAGAATTTAACCTTTTTTTCCCTTTTGTGGCTAAACCAGGATACATTGGGAAGAGAGGAGTACAAGGACCCCCAGGAGGACCTGGACAGTGAGGACTAAAGGGAGAGGAGTAATCAGGGGCTCCGTGGTGAAGCAGGACTTCCTTCTTGGAGGGGACAAGCTGGTCCTAGAAGATCTCCAGGAGCTGCAGGCTACAAGGGGCAGCAGGGTCCCAGATGTGACACAGGACTGAGAGGTGACAGAGGAGAAGTGGGTGGGAAGGGCTGGAAGGGACACATGGGGTCACCTGGTGTCTGAGGGTTGTTGGGGCCCAAAGGAGACCCTGAAGTCGCTGGAAAAAGGGGTCAGCATGGAAAACATGGGCTGGCTGGATTTCCAGGTTGAAAGAAAGAGAAAGGACAGAGGGAAAATGGGGGAGAAAATGAAATTGTAGCTTTTCCAGTGGGTCTTCAAAGCAGCCTTCTGCTTTTTTTTGTCACCCAGCAAGGATCCTGTCCAGCTAGTGCTGCCTCTAAGTGGCATTTAGGAGACTACGGCATACTGGGTGCATAAGAAAGGAGACAAAACGCTGTGTCTTGTCTTGATTAATTTATCTATTGTACTGTCTCATATGGAAATACTCCCTCCCCTAATTAACAACATAGCAGAAAATTTTCATTTCAGTCTGTTTTCTGTTTAGCTCAGTTGTTTTGTGATAATGAATAAAAGAAACCAGAACACATTTCAGTGTTTCAGAAAATATTACTGGAGGGGGGGAGGAGGAGGGCCTCTTCCAGGAGGTCTACTGAATTGTTGTGGGAAATCTTGTGAGAAGTGTTAATTGCTTTTTCACACAGAAATGTTAATTCCCTTTTAACACTTTTTACCCAGCTCGAATGTGATTTAATTCCATTTTTATCCACTTCCTATTCTAGGTGAATATTCTCTTTTCCAGTTTGCCTTCTTGATACTTGAGCATTAAGATTTTAAATTACCTATTATTACAAAGCTGGCTTATTTTCTATGCTGCTTTGGGTTTCACTGTTTCCTCCTTTACTGTATTTCCAAACCAGATTTTTTTAGTTTATCAGTGTACCTTGTATCTGCAGGTCTCAATTTTCTCTTTTCATTTGCAAACAATTGGAAGTGGAACCCTCTGGGAGGTGCTTTTTGAGTCGCCTTTGCCCATCTCATTTAAGAAACACCCCGTTAATTTAACACAAAATATACAGTTTGCTGTGTCCCTCCGTGTTTCAGAACGGCAGCCAAGGAGAGGATCCTGCAAGCACAAGGTTGCAGGTTGTCCCTCTGTGTCACAGGAGGAGCACCAGGCTGCAGAGGAGGGGAGAGCTGATGGTCTTCAGTGAAATCCAGCCTTTCCTCCCCATGTCTGACAACGATGGGGAGCCGGCGTGAGGGTTGCAAGGATGGTGCTTCCTTGGGGAATTGCTTTGTGCTGGTGAAATCTTCCTCCAGCATGCACTGGCTTCCATGTGTTTGCTTTTGCCGAGCCCCAGGAGGGTCTTTCAGTGACTCAGCAGTTCTGAGAAGATCACAGCCCTTCCTACCCACGGCTGGTGGACGTGCCAGGTCAGATCAGTAGCATGGACACAGCTTTTTTTTTTTACTTAGCTTTGCAAATCTCAGTCAGAAACAGTTATCTGCAAATATGCAAGGCTGGGAGAGTGTTTGAAATGTACTTTGAAGGAATTTGAATGGCCCACATGCATCGTTTATATCAGTAAAATGTAGATCCAAATCCCCTGAACAAACAGAGTGATTAATCTAGTGCTAAATCTTAATTTACACTCTCGACCCCTGAGTTTTCCAAACTGCTTCAGTAACTCAATAAGCACTGTATAATTTAAAAACCTGCAGTTGTCACATAATCTAATAATACTATTCCAGACTGCTGCTATTCAAGCTATTCAGGAAAATACACTAACCCAGGATCAAAGCTGTGTTTCTTGCTTCAGCTTCAGTGTGAAGCAAATATGGCATTAAATTGAAGTCTGTGAAAGAGAAGCTTTGGTGAGTATGGAGGCAACACTAAAATGCAGTAATCTTGGTGAAAAATGGTTAATCTTCCCCCGTTGGATAACTTCTGTTGCTATTGAAAAGTCCTGAGTTAAGATCAAAATAAGGATTTTATTATAATTGTTTTGATTGCCTTTTATCTTCGATTTATGTGTCCATGATCTTGTTGGAAATATAACTGCTGAACACACAAGTATTTTTAACTTCAGTTTAAAACATTGAGTCAAGAAAGATGTTGAGGTGTTGGAGCGAGTCCAGAGGAGGGCGACCAAGCTGGTGAAGGGTCTGGAGGGTCTGACCTACGAGGAATGGCTGAGGGAGCTGGGGGGTGTTTAGCCTGGAGAAGAGGAGGCTCAGAGGTGACCTTAGTGCAGTCTACAACTACCTGAAGGGAGGTTGTAGTGGAGGGGGAGTCGGCCTCTTCTCCCAGGCAACCAGCGATAGGACAAGAGGACACAGCCTCAAGCTTGGCCAGGGGAGGTTCAGGTTGGCCATTAGGAAGCATTTCTTCTCAGCAAGGGTCATTAGCCATTGGAAGGGGCTGCCCAGGGAGGTGGTGGAGTCCCCATCTCTGGAGGGGTTTAAGAAAAGCCTGGCCATGGCACTTAGTGCCCTGGTCTAGTTGCCATCGTGGTGTCAGGGCAATGGTTGGACTCGATGATCCCTGAGGTCTCTTCCAACCTGGTTGATTCTGTGATTCTGTGATTCTGTGAGTCCAATCACAGCGTTGGTAAGGATTGTGTTTTTAAAAAAGAACTGTTTGCAGTCAGGATCCAGCTCTGTTTTCAGCAGTACGAGTGAGGGGCAGTGAGTGCTGGTGCAGGTTCCACTGCAGGAGCTGTGACAAGCCCATGTCCTACATGGGGCTGGAGCATCTCGCTGCAAAACTCCTCATTGATTTCTTTGGAACAGCCTGAGAAGCTGGTGAATCAATCTAGCCTGGTGTGCTTAGTAATAGACTTTTCTTAATCAACTTGTTCTTGCTGAAAGCTGTAGACTATTGTGCAGGAAAAGGTGGTTGCAAATAAATCATGGAGGATTACGATTCTCTCTGCTTACATTAAAGAAGAATTGACTGTTTTCTCCAGCCTGCCTGAAACAAGCAGCCTTTCTTGTCCGGCAGCTGAGCTTTGAGTGTGCTGGTATGTAGTAAATTCAGACTTGATTGAATGAGATGGTTCCCTTGCTCGTATTTCCCCGAGACAAGGCGATGAAAGGCAGCCTCACAGTCCTGTGTTTCACACCGCGCTCTGAACCGGGTTGGGAAATGCAAGAATAAACCCTGGCCCGTTTTAAGGTCACCAGGGAAGGAAAGGAGTGCTGTGATTGCTGGGAAAGAGCGAGGAAAATCAATTAGCCTGTGAAATCCGGAGGGGTTATCGGTTCCAGGAAGAACAATGTTGTAGCAACCCTCCTGGGGTGGCTTTGTCCCTTTTCCCAGCGGGGTTTTGTCCTGCCGCCCCGCTGCACAGCACGGCCGCCCGCGGGTACCCTGCTCTGCCCTGGAGGTGGGGGGATAATCACAGAATCACAGAATCAATGAGGTTGGAAGAGCTCTCTGGGATCATCGAGTCCAACCATTGCCCTGACACCACCATGTCAACTAGACCATGGCACTAAGTGCCATGTCCAGTCTTTTCTTAAACCCCTCCAGAGATGGTGACCCCACCACCTCCCTGGGCAGCCCCTTCCAATGGCTAATGACCCTTGCTGAGAAGAAATGCTTCCTAATGTCCAACCTGAACCTCTCTGCATTTACCTGGGGCAGCCCAGATTTGAGGCTGAATTCCCCTTTTGGTGCATTTCCCTGCAGACACACGCACTCAGGATCCCATACAGCTATTTCCATAATTTCTCTTTTGCCCCTCCTAAACTCCCATGGCAAGGAGGGGGGTGCGATGCCAACTGCACGCTGAACGCTGAGAGAGAAACCTGGACCCTGCTGAAGCAAACGGGCAAATTCATGCTGAGTCTCGTGGTACCAAAACATGATGCTGTGAGTTGAAAGAGGCGCGTCTCTAAAGCCCTGAAAACCGGTGTTGGGGTAAGAGCCAACAAAGTCCCATGTGAAGAGCAGCCTCCCAGCTGGGGGAAAGCCTTTGAATGGCCTCCAATTTCAATGTCACCTTCCTCCTTTCAAGAGACTTTGCCAATCCCCCTTTCTCCCTGCGCCGTGCAGGCTCTCATTGGCCACGGGAGCAGCCGTTACACAAATAAAACTGATTCTCTCCGAAAATAAGATTGTCTTTTTCAAAGTGCCATTGAGGGGGGGTCGTCCGGGGAGCAGGACTGTTTATAAGGTAGGAGATAACATGCGCTGGCCGTTTAGTCTTCAGGTGGGATATTTGCAGTGAAGTAGTAGAATTTAAGACATAGTTGCAATATAATTTGTCTCAAGAAAAGTTACTGTCTGTAATGAATGTGTAGCTGCATGAGGAGTAGTGTTTTTCCTCCCCTGTATAAGAACTTGAAATAGTTAAATAACAGAAAGTGCAATCATCTCCCTGATATTTAAAGCTGGGAGATTGGAGTTAAATACCTGTTGCGAACTGGAATATCTAAATACTATAATTTTAGGGACCAAACCAAAGAGCAACTGTATTATTTCAATGTTATTAAGGGAAACACGCTAACAATTATTGGATATTTACATCCAGTTAAATCTAGATGTACTGAATGTCACTGCAGCAAAATTTAATTCTTCATATTTTGTGTGCGCTGTGAATCATAATCTTTCCTAGCGAGGGGATTCAAATGAATGATTTTAGAATCAGTGATGGTGAGCTAATGTCATGAAAAAGTCCAAAATTTTTATTAAAATGCAATTATATCTTTAGAAATAATTATTTTAGGAACAGTCTTGTCAATTATAATGAAAATCTGTTTAATGATTCCTTGCTGTGAGCAATTTATTTTCTAAACAGCCTGGTAAGATACGAGTTTTTGATTAATTATATTTTATTTAGTTACCTCCAGCAGTGGCAAAACGCTCCTGCAGGACTATAATTCTTCAAAAGGAGAATTTGGTGCTTTTTTCCCTCTTCCTAGACGGCGGATGACCCTCCTGCTCCGCGGCTGCGGCTGCTCCCCTGCCGCTGGCCGTGAGGTCTGGCCCCGCTCAGCCTGCCTGCGCTGAGCGCTGCCCTCCCGCGCCAACCAGCCCGGGGTAAACTCTTCATGGTAAGATTGGCAGGGGCTACTCGGGAGCAAATATGAGTCTGGGACAAAAATCAGTGCCCGCTATCCTGTCCTAATGCGACACACGCACGGAAAAGGGATAATTTATCCTTTACTGGAGCCGGTGGGGTGAAGAACGGGTTGAACGGCAGCAATGGGCAACAGTGATCGCTGGGGATTTTGTGTGGATAATCAATTTTCCATTAAATGGTTTGTTTTTGTGTGAAAATGGAAAAAATCATGACCCTTTCCTCTAAAACTGAATTCTTAAAGATGGAAAGGTTACAATCCAGCCCCCAAATACCTGACTTTGAGGCAGACCTCCTTTTGCCCTCTATGTGGCAAGGGTGGTCAGCGTTTCTCCCGGTGACCTTTTCATGTAATGAAGTGCCTCAGCTGCTAAGGAAGGTTAGGTTACAGGTTCAGCAAGAAAGGGAGTCTGTTCCATTTGTATTTACAGGTCAGTACACTGGTTTAAAAAAGAAACAAAGATGCTTTATATGACAAGTCATCTGAGAGGCGTCATCTGTCCTATAGGAAAAAATGCGTGCTTCTTACTTTGTCCTTTCTTCCTGGTTCAGCTAAAGCAACACTTCAAAAATAAAAAGAAAGGACCTGAAAGTTTATACTAAAAGAATATGCAAGCCCAGAAGATCAGTCAGTAACAAAGAAAAAAATCGACATAAAAATTTTGGAGTACTTGATGTTTCGTTTTGTTTCCATTTATTCTTTTAGAGCAAACCTTTTTGTAATTTGCAGTTATGTTGGACTCTGAAATCGTTATTGAATTATTCCTAATCATACACTCAGAAGAGAGACATCATGTCCCAGTGATCATATAACTCTCAGTCAGTCCCTCAAACTTCTTATACCCGTGGGAGCACTTCCAACCACAGTGAACAGGAGCAGCCAGATGACCAGTGCTCTGTAGGGTGATGGTCAATAGGGGTGAGCAGGCAGGAGGTTTTTCTAATTTGGCTTTACTTTCCCCATAAAAAGTGAGGCTTTGTAACATAATCCTCCGGGCAGATGCCCACATGTGCCTGACAGAACTCCTGCAGGTCTTTGGGCTTTGTGGGGAACATGCAAAGGGTGTTGTACAGCCGTTTATTATCGCCTTCATCTTTTCCTACAGCTGCCAACATGTGGAGCTCACCGGGGCCCGTCTCGGTGTTTGTGATGCTGGTTGTTACTGCTGTGCATGCGGGAGTGAAGGTGACCCCAGGAGTGAAGGTGACCCCAGCTGTGAAAGTGATCTCAGGCGTGAAGGTGACCCCAGGAGTGAAGGTGACCCCAGCTGTGAAAGTGATCTCAGGCGTGAAGGTGACCCCAGCCGTGAAGGTGACCCCGGCTGTGAAGGTGACCCCAGGAGTGAAGGTGACCCCAGGAGTGAAGGTGACCCCAGCTGTGAAGTACACGAAGATGAAGCCCTTACAGCTGGTGGACAACGGTGCCTCTCGCACCCCCCTCACCCCCCTCGCGGGGAAAAGCCCATTCCCGGCAGCCCCGGGCAGAGCTGAGTTACCCACCCTGAGCCCCGCAGCCCGAGGGGCCACCACGCTCTTCCCCTTTGAGAACTACACGCTCGACACAGCTGATTTCTTCTTCAACTGCTGTGACTGCTGCCCACCCGCTGCGGGGCTCCGGGGGCAGCCAGGCGAGCAGGGACCCCCAGGTACCCCGATGCTTGTCTCACCACTCTCAGCTAAAGCGCATAAACCATATTGAGGAGTCTCCTGCTTTTCCTTCAAAAAAAATGAGTCAGCAGGACCTGAGCAGCAAATCCTGAATGGGATTGTACCTCGTGTAAAGCCAGAGCAAAAAAGTGCGTGCTAGGCACACCCCAGAAGCTATGAAACACCAATATGAGTGGGGAAGCCCCAAAAAGGAGCCTCCTCCCATGGCACCCACTCTGGGGACCACACTGGTTCTGTGTCCCTGTGTCCGATCCCCTGGGAGTCACAGATTTACTTGCACATTCACTTCAACCATGGTTTTGTGACCCTCAAAACTACCTGCAAGCAGTTTTGTCTCTTTGCTGAAGGTTTATGATAAAAGCCTCTTTTTTTTGGATTTTTTTTTTTCCCCATGGAAAAGAGGAAGTTAAATACAAAAATAATTTTGGGTTCAAATTTTAAAAGAAATGCTTGCTCTCAAAGAGGCAGCTCTGTATAGAGCACCTAAATATTTTATAAGACATACTTTGTCTCTTTTTTCTACTTCTAAAATACATGTCTATAGAGCACCTGATTCTAATAATGCTGTAATGAATAGTGCATTAGTCTGCAAATGTTCACTTTAATAGCACTAATATTGGAGATAGAAGCTATTCATCTGAGGAAAGGTGGTAAAATAATGAAATAATTTTCTCTTAATACAATGCACTTGAGGGATTTTCACTTCCCACAGCTCTGGAGGGATTGGCTAATGGAAATGATAGTGGCTGCAGAGGGAGTTTGCACTCATACATCTCTTGAGTGTTGATGGAAAAGTCCCTGTGTCGAATGGGTTGTGCTGTGGTGATTGAAACTGCCCTGGTCTGCTCCCAGACATGCATGGGGAGTCTCTAGATTCCCAAGTAAAAGTAAAAAAAAAGGATTGAAGCCAGCTTGCGTGCCTTTCAACCCATCCCTTGTGCAGCGTGGAGCTCTCTGCCAGGTTCCACTTTTATATTTGCAGACTTAATTCTTTTTAAGGAAGGGGGCAATTACGAACTGTGGGAGCTCCTTAGATGCGCTCAAATATTAAAGACAGATTAATTCTGGTGTTTGGTGAATATCTGAGCTCCTGTGGCTCAAGGGCAGCTGCAAGTTGGTTTTAAAAAATCTTTAACTACAGGCAAAAGTGAAATGCAAAGCTGTAAGATTGGGGGAGTGCAGTAGCTGAAAGGCAAAGGCTGGGGAGCTGCGTGCCTGAGCAGGGGACCTGCGAGCACGCACCCCACTGATCCCAGCATGAGCAGTGAGGCGTTGCCCCTGCCACCCCTCGCCTTTCGCCCTGCCATAGGGTTTCAGCTGCAGCGTCTGCAAGGTGTAGGGGAGCAGGGCCCAGGCCAAACCCGTCTGTCTCACGTCTTCTTTGCACTAGTTGTATGATGCCAAATAGCCAGCTCTTCCCAGGGCAACGGAAACAGAGTTTGCCTGACACGCATCCCCCAATGCCACGTTGCCTAGCTATTATTGTGAATTTTCTTTATAAACTTAAACCTTTGAATTGCTAAGATAATTTTGTTGATGTGGTTACATTACAGGTCCCAGGGGGGAGAAGGGAGATGCTGGTCTGCAAGGTCTGCCGGGAACTCCAGGTCCTCAAGGTCCAAAAGGTTCTAAAGGAGAAAGAGGTAAAGCAGACTAAGTGCTCATTTCAAAACCAGATGCTGTTGTCCTCATTGAATACCACAAAATTATACGAAAAAATATTTTTCAACAGAAACTGAGGATGCTGGTATGGATTGACACCTTGTGAGATTTAGCTGGCATTAGTGCAGGGACAATAACTCAGGTGTGCAGGCAGTATAGGAACAGCTGCTCATAAAGATCTCACTCAAAACTCCTTGTTCTGAATGGGAGTTTAAAAACTGTGTTCAACTTGCTTTGGATTAGGGACATAAGTAGGACAAAACCACCACGGAAGCTACACGCAGGTGTAGAAGCTGCATTTCAGTTTAAGTATCTCAGGCAAAATGATTTCAGCTAAGATGGGGAGCAATTATTATCCATCAGTAGTAACCGAAGGGAAACCCTGCCCTTCATTTCAGGCTGGGAGCAGCTCTGTCCTGCTGCCACACGCCACAGGTAGGATCCTGCACCTGCCTTTGGCCATGGAGAAACACACAGGAAAGCTGATAACGGGGGTACCAGGAGCAGCGTGCTGCGCAGTTCAGTCAGTGCTGTCTCTTAGGCTTGGGTTCACTTCTCGAACACGACTTGGGCAATCCTGGAGTGAGAAACGCAGAGCTGCCATCTGCTCTGTCTTGCCATTAAACAGCAGCAACTGCCTCCCAACGAGGTGCTGATTAGAGTCAGGAAACCAACATTTGGGTGAGATGCAGCTGTCTGTGTGATGATGCTTGGTGCTGTGAGATCCAGTCAAGGTTTCTGATGGCATTTCTTGAAACCACACATTGCTCATGCCTGTTTTATTAATGAAGTGAGGGGCACATGCAAAATGGTACCAGTTGTCTCCTGTGTAATGATTGCTGTGCTGCAGACACCATCACTAACAGTGTATTAATGGTGAAATGTCCTAGGAGGCAAAGGGGAGCGAGGTGAGCGAGGAGTAAGTGGAAACCCTGGTTATCCAGGCAAACCTGGGCTGCAAGGTACGTAACACGGGCTGGGAAAACCAGGAATATTGTGCTGACCTTTCCCTTTGCTGTCAGTGATGCCCCTCCATCTATCTCTGAAGCAATCCAATACTTTTAATCTTTTTTCCTCCCCACTTTGCCTTTTTCTTAGGTGAAGCTGGAGTAAAAGGCAATAAGGGCAACTACGGCTTCCCTGGACTGAAGGGACAAAAGGGGTCCAAAGGGGACACATGTGAGAACGGAACCAAAGGAGACAAGGGAGATAGGGGGGATGCTGGAGGCCCGGGAGTGGATGGAGAACGGGGGGACAAAGGGGAAAAGGGAGACACGGGGGAGAAGGGGTACTGCGGGGAGCCAGGGGGGAGAGGTGCGAAGGGGGAGAGAGGGGAAGGGGGCACAAAGGGGGAGAAAGGCAGCAAAGGGGAGATGGGGATTGAGGGTATTCAGGGGGTGGATGGAAAACAGGGAGAAAAGGGGGAGCGAGGAAGTAAGGGTGAAAAAGGGGACCTGGGACCCGCCGGCGTGATGGGACCTTCTGGGCCCAAGGGGGTCGCCGGCAGCAAGGGGGGCCGAGGGGCCCCGGGAAAGAAGGGCTCCCGTGGGGCGAAGGGCGCCCGAGGGGACACCGTGAAGCTCCTGCGATCGGCGTTCAGTGCCGGCTTGTCCAAGCCCTTCCCTCCACCCAACGTCCCCATTAGATTTGACAAGATCTTGTACAATGACCATGAAGATTACAACCCTTCCACCGGGAAATTCAACTGCAGCGTGCCTGGGGCGTACGTCTTCGCCTACCACCTGACAGTGAGGGGCCGTCCAGCCCGCGTCAGCCTTGTCGCCCGCAGCAGGAAGGTGGCCAAAGCCCGTGAGACGCTCTACGGCCAGGAGATCGACCAGGCATCCTTCCTGACTGTCCTGAAGCTGAGTGCGGGCGACCAGGTGTGGCTGGAGGTTGCGCGGGACTGGAACGGGGTCTACGTCAGCGCTGAGGACGACAGCGTCTTTACAGGGTTTCTTCTGTATCCAGATGTTTTTGAGATCCTGCTCTAGATTTAAAGGGCAAAGATGTTACTGAGAAACATGCCTTTCCCTCTGCTTGCGAGAGAAGGAATGAGCATCAGTTTAGCACATTGGTTGAGTTGCTAGGTTTGTGATCTTTTAACAAAAATATTTATATTTGTAATACACGGATTAGTTTTAACGAGCAGCCCCAAGACGCAGCACGTCCTTTGCGCAGGTGGGTGATGGCTAAGAGAAACCATTGTCCAAACGCCAGCACGACTGGCATGGGGAGGGCATTTCATGTCACAGACTTCAGGTTTGTAATTAGCCTGTTCAAATTAAGTAATGAAACTCATTGTCTGACTGCAGTTTTAATGAGGCCAGCTCCTGCAATCCTTGCATGGTCAAAACTCCTCTGGAAACCATTACTGACAACCATGGGTTTTGGTAAAGATTGCAGAGTTTGATTTATAGAGCTTAATCAGACGTGAACACAAGCAGTAGGTTTCGTGAAATCACCTGAAAAGATTTAAAGTTATTTTATCATTGAATCAGTATTATCTAGTACTTTAGACTTGGTTATGAATTATATAAAGGTTTGTCTAAAAGAGTATTAGAGCTATTTGATCAGTGTAAAAAAACCCCTAACTATTGTCCTTAGGCAAAAATATATCTGAAACTTTCAAAAGTAACTGGGATGCATAATCCACCTTATTAAAGTGGATTAATGGGAAAACTCCCCATTTCTGAGCTGCTGAGGATTCAGGTGATGCTGTGGGGCTGGTCCTCGGCTGCGGGGAGGAGGAGGAGGCAGCCAGGAGCAGCCTTCAGCACTCACACGAGCCCTACAGCGTTGTGATGGCCCAGTGGACATGTGGGCACGTTTCTAAAAAGCTGGCTTACCAAAATGGAACCGAATCTTGTGAAATAAAAGTAAGACATTAAATAATCTCTGGATGTCAGATTGGATATATTGCCTTATTAATGCACCTCTCTCATCATAGGAACTTTACGCCACCTTGGGCATATTACCTATGGCACACAAAATTGTTCCAATCACTTTTTTTTTAAGAAATAAAACTCAAGTCTCGTAAATAGCCTTCAGTGGTGCTGGGATTTACTTGTCTTCTCAGGCAGTCACAAGCCCGGGACGTTTTCCCAGGGATTTGATGAATGCTGGGTCTGACCCCAATGCGGATGGGGCAGATTAGGCTACTATTCCCATTGCTCTCTCTTTCCTTCCTTAAATTCCCATTATGCTTTCCATACCATATTTAAATACCATCATAAATCACGTCCCTGTCCCTAATGTCTTCTCTTTACACAGCACCAAGATGAAGAGTTCCTGAGACTTTTTTTATACAGTGAGAAAATTAACACCAGAGAACTGCTATTAAATTCTAAGATAAAAGCAAGACCATTTTAAAAGGCTGATCCTATCTATCTGGTAAATGTAAAGGGTCCTTCAACTCACCAGCTTTGCAGCCCTCTTTCAGTCTCAGCAATTCAAATGTGGGATGTACTGGCTTTGTCAAAAAGTTGGTACTTAATTTGGTGCTTAATCTGAGTTAGTTCCTATGTAGTTCAAATCCAGAGTACTAAGTATATAAAAGATGCAGATTTCAGTTTATGAATTCTCTGGCAACTGTTAAATATTTAGGAAAACCAAGAAGTTATAATAATAATAATTTTGGATCCCTGCTGTCACAACACCCTCAGTTCTTTTGTTGTGCCTTCATGCTGCTTCCCATGCGGCCCCTGGAGCAGATGGTGGTATAGGGACATCTGACTAGCAATTTTCTCTTCTTTGCTGAAGTTTCTTACGCTTTTTGTATAAATAACCTCTACAAACGCTCTTGAGAAAGCAATGCAAAAATTCAGGGTCTCTCAAGAATCTGCTCAGATCTAATCCTCTCCATAAATTAATTGCCTGGTCCTCTGGGGAAAAGAGATGCTGGCAACACCGTACAAACTAGCAAAGCACCTGCATCCTTCCTAAAATCTCTGCATAAATACACCCATGGAGGGGTCAGCCAGATGAGGAGACTTTGAGCTGCTTAAATCCTGCAAAGGTGCTCTGAGAGCGGGTGTATAAGAGTGGTTGGAGACGATGCAGCTGTGCAAAGGTCTGGACCCACAGATCCTGGGGAAGGACATGGGACGCACATGACAGTCCCACTGATTTCTAAACCCCCATGATGGGTATGGGAGGGCTGCAATGGTAGTTTGTGCTGGCTCCTGTGCTAAGGACATATCTTATCATTAACTTAACACCAGTGGAAGGGATTTCTGCCCGGAACCCTGACTGGGAAGGCAAGAAGCATGCATACAAGTTACTGAAATAACACACAGCTCCTTCATAGTCATAAGTTTCTTAGGGTCTATAGCCTTGCCAGTGGTACTTTTAGTTTAATTTAAAGTATTGTTGTTTATTTTGAAAGCAGTTTTTTTCTTTAATTGAAACATTTAATTGATTGAAGATGTACTTTGTCTCATTGTGTACCACCACTAAAAAATGCCAAAATAGTTGTTCCATTTCTCTTCTGCTTCTACTTAGCACAGATTTATTTTGTAAAACTAAGCATCTCCTGTCTGTGCTGTGGTGAAGCACTTTGACACTGGTATAAGAGAAAATAAATGCTCAGTCTACTAATCAGAAGAGCAGCTGTTTTCAATAACTAAGAAAAATTATTCCAAGCTGACACAAGACTGTAAAAAGCAGCTGCTTCTTTAATTAGGATGTTGAAGGCTAAATCTACAGAAGGATTCGGGTGCCTTGCTAGCAAAAACGTACTGCAGCCCTGAGTTAGGCAACTGAGTCCTGTGTATAAAACCAGGGGAGAGTGAGGGGTGTCAGATGATGGATCCTGAGCAGTCACGACTCCTTGCTGCAAGCACTCTTCCTAACCTCAGAAAACAGAGTGTGCTGGAGGGAAGGAAAATCATTCTTGATAAAGCCCCTTTCTGGTACAGCTTTGCTTTATGCCATAGCTTTCATCTCGGTATAAATAAAGCACCTGGAGTGGTGTCAGGGCAGTGCTGAACTTGCCCTTGCCTGGCACAAATCGTGCCGCAATCAGCTCTAAGAAGGTTGCAAAGCTGTTCTGATTCCCAGAGAAAAACACCTCTCTCCTGGTATTTTTCTTGCCTTTTCCTGCCTGTCTCAGATGTTACCCAGATGCCATAATATTAGCACTTATTTTCCTAACATTGTTGGCAGGACTGTGGTTTTTGCCCAGAGCAAAATATTGGAGGCACTGTCCTACACCGAGTAGCTTAGGTGTTTCTATCCTTCTTGCTCTTGTTTGATGGCTTTCCAGATACCCTGTGCTCCTGAGAGCCACCCCTTGCTTTCAGGCGTCTCCTCTTGCTCAGCAGCTGAGCTGAGTTTGCCCCAGAACGAAGCCCACCTGCAAAGTCTGAGGGCTGCTCTGTTGGCTATTAAAGGGTGTAACATCCCCCAGCTGCTGCCTCTCTTTGAGGGCAGGAGTTGTGTCTTGGCTGGTGGAGGGTAGACATCCTTTGTGGGCTTATTCTCTTCTGGATCAGTGAGCTGTGTCCCAGGTAAGCTGAGCACTTGCTGTTATAGACTGGTTTTGGGTGAAAATGGATGTGTTTTAGGGAAGGTGTGCTGGCTTCAGGATAGGAAGTCATAATAGGTTTGAAAATGTAATATAATAATCCTAATTCAGGTATTTCAGCCGAAATATGTCTTACTTTTTCAGAGACCTGTAACTTTGCTTACAACTACTTGGCTGCAGAAAGGTTTTCTCTCTTGAAAGGGGAAAAAACCTACTTTTTAATGTGAATTAAAATGGATTACAGTGTGATCACTGCTAGTTATCCAGTTTACTTGTAAAATGCTGGAGCTCCTTAATGGAGGATATTTATTAAGTGGGGTGTAGGCTGGTATTGTTTTCTGGCTACAGCCACCATTATTTACTCCCAGTAAGAGCTCTATCACAGTTTTATGTGCCTTGTCTGCAAAACTGTACCTCTGAGGCTGGAGTTTCTGAAATATTTCCTCAAGCTGTTTCAGAATGGCAGAGTTACTGCACCATGCAGTGATTTAATTTCCAAATAAAAAGGGTTTACTCTTGTGTGGTGTTACAAGGTCTGGGTTAATGAGAGCTATGGTCTTCTGTAGAGGTACCTGAACTTGGATGCATATATTAAATGTTGCAAAGTCAATTTTGGGGTAAATATGAATAACTTTGTGCATTTTAATGACATCTTTGAATTGCTTTTGTTTTTTGTAAATGAATTCTTTTTCAAGCAGGGGGTTTTTCTGTCTTGATAAAAAAGCTTTCTGGGTTGCTTGAACTTTAATACTTTGATCTTTTTATAGGTCATCACATTTGGGGTAAAACCCTAAATCTCTTATTTTAATAAGATAAGATTGAGGATGGACAGAAAATGCCCTGGCTTTGTTTTAGCTAATTTTTCTCAGTTTAAGCTTTGTTTTGCAACCACTTTGTTTTAAGTTTGAGACTCTCCAGACTTTGACTTGAATTAAAAAAAAAAGAGTCATCCTAGAACTGAGATATCTGAATTTTTTTGCATGAAACAGGTATTTGCACTTGAGACACTTGGGGGGTGAGTGAAGTACCAAGCTAAAGGTTTGGTAGCAGATTGTGATGTTATGGCCATTAAATCAAAAATATGCATACTGCTTGAGGCATTAAACTAATAAATTATTTTAATTGAAAAGTTTTCTGGTATTGGGTCAAAAAGTCCCATGCAGCTCATTCCCTAGCACTTAAATCTTGTTTTGCTATAAATCCTTTTTATGGTTAATGGATTTGAAATTAATTGTGGGATTATGTCTAGGAGTGTTCTTTCCTTAAAAAAAAGTGTTGGTTCACTTGGGCCTTAAGTGCTTGCATCTGAGCGTGCACCTGTGTGCACTGTTGTGCTTGCCCATGCCAGTGCAGGTGGGTGTTTTGATGGGACCAGGCATGGGAGGAAGGCATTGCTTTACTCCTTATTTTCAGGGTATCTAAATGGTGACTGAAACTCCTGCAGACACACCTGACTGCTGGAAACTCCATTGCTGGGTTGTCAGGAGTGTTGGTGACTGTGGCTGTGCAAATCCTGCTTTGGGAGTGTCACTGTCCTGTGTTGTGGTGTCCCTGTTTCCCTCCCTACCTCCCTGCATGTCCATGATGCTGTGGATACCAGCACCCAAATCCGTGTTGGGTGCTAGGATGAGCATGCTGGCGGGTGTCTCTGGGTGCTGGGGCTGCTCCATGTACTGGGTTGCACATACTGGCTTACTGGTATCGCCTATTCAGTTCCTCATTGTGACCAGTGCAGTTATTAATATTAAATATGCTCCTCATGTAAAGAGGAAAAAATAGCAAGTCTGATCTAATGGTGCAAAGGTAGTGGGAGAAAAGGGAACAGGCAAAGAGGTTGGAATGTCTTATTTTAAAAATATATGTAGTATTTTTTTTAAAATATGCCAGCTCTGTCCTAATTGCTTTGTATTTTCTGGATGTAAACAAGGTGGTGATCTGGGCTCCCCACTGATGTGTTTGATTGGATTCAATGAAGTCGCTGAGATTTATATCCCTGGGAGGGTTTGGACCTACCTGTTTAGGAAGAGGGCAGATGACAGGAGCAGTGAGCTCTTGGGGGAACCTGTGGTTTGGTTCTGCTTGGAGTCAATGGGCTGATGCTAATGAATTTGGTTACAAGCCACAGCACGTTGCGTTTAAGGGAGTGTGGCTAACTGAGATATTTTTTTTTTTTCTAAATGCCTTTAGATTGCAGTTGTGTCCCAGTAAAGGGATGCAGGAAAGTTTGTTAGGAAAAGGAAGTTGGAAGGATGAAGAGCATTAAGGAGTGCTCTGGTGAGCTCTGCTCAGCACATGGTAAGTTGGAGCTGAGCACCAAATCCCTCTTGTACCTCCAGGGGAATCATGGCAAGGGATAACTTAGTTGTTTTAATGTCCTTGGTGTTGCTAGAAACAATCTGTAGGAACAAAGTTGGTTTAAGAGTATCTACAGGGAAGAATGTAGTGTCACCTGAAGAGATTACAGATGAGGTTTTGATAACTGGTGTACACACATTTGTTTACAGCAGCAAATACAAACTGTGTTTGCTTCTGGGTCCTTCCTGAACCTTGGACCCTCCTATGTCCTCCCCAGCTGGACTTGTAACAACTGAGTACATCTAACATGGTGTTACAGCATGACCAAAATATTTTGGTAATCTCTTGTAATTCTGTTTCCCTCTCTCTCCCTGTCTCCCTTTCCAGGTAGGTTGTTTGGAGAAGATTTTTGTCAGCAAGTGCTGTGTTTTGGGAACAGACCATCTTCCAGAGATGTGTTGCTCAGTGAAACATTTCACATGTCAAGGTGCGGTTTCAGAGAAGGGTTCTGATTCTTGCTTTGCCCGTCTCCTTACACGCTGTGTGTGAGAGCAGCCCAGCAAGCCCTTTGCTGCTGCTGTTTAGAGGGGGAACCAGCTTTTTCTTCCCCCAGTAGTGCTGCTGTGAAGCCTGGGTTCACCTGGATGAAGAGTGGAGGGTTTTTTCTCCTGATCACTGTTCCTTACCTGAGATCGCAGTAGAGCAGCCAGGCACAGAAGGTGTAGGTTGTAGCTTGAAAACTCGTTTTCAGTTTCCCTTTCTGTATTTCTGGTGGATGCTGTGTGAAATATGATTATTTTTTTTTCTTGAAGACTCCCATTCCTCCTCCAAGGAGCTTTCAGTTCAAGTGTTTGATGGGAGATGGATCATCTGAAAGGAGACTTTTTTTTTTTCGTCTCCAAAGGGGCTGGTGTGTGTGGTCTGTTTTAGCCCAGCTCTGTGTCTCGTAGGAAGCCAGGTAGATGTCTGGGAGAGGAGATAACCAGACAGAGCTGCTGCTGCTTTCCCTTATGCTCTTCTGGTAAGAGATCAATGTAAATGTGTCTCTTCTAGACAGCATAGCACTTAATTGCTTGTCTCTTAGAAGGAGCCACGAGGCAGTGTGGAAATCGCTGGCGCAGTTTCTCCCTGGCAGAGGAAACATCTAATCTTGCTTTATTGTTAAACTGTCTCCATAGTTGCCTCTTGCCCACCTTTATCTCTGCACTTTTTCTTTCTATGCCTTAAACTTAAGCCTGTTGCTCTCTAATGAGAAAATCAATTATTGGTAAGTAAAAAATATGTCTGTGGAGTGTCTTGGTGTGCTGAGTCACCCAGTAGTGAGAAAGAGCTGGAAAACTGAAGTTTGCTCTGAGGGCAAGGTCATAAAACAAGCACTGGGTTTTATTTTAGTTGATTGTGACTCAAATGAGTAATACTCTAGTTTATGGTGTCTGTGTAATGTTATTGTGACGTTTCTAGTTATCTACGTAAACTTCCCTTGCTCCATAACAATTTGTTAAGCTGTAGGGTATTTGTAACTATGTGGCTGGCTTAGTATGATGTTCATTGGTTTGGTATTGAAAGGGCACCAACCTAGTCAATGAAGATATCTGTCTCAGTGTTTCTTTCATTTTAAAGAGTAGATAAAATGTCAGGATAATACAATTGCTTTATGTGAGCTAAATTGTTATTTTTTTTTCACTTTGACTCTTGCCCTTTTCCTTTTGGTATTCAACTGCATAACACAGGCCAGGAAATTGACTTTAAATGTGTAAGATTGGGGTTATGGAGGATAGCTTTACCGACACAAACTGTAATAATTTAGATTCAAAGCAGTTATGACCCTAGAGAATGTCTCTTGCTGGATAAAACTATTATCAGCCTGTTCAGAATATTTTTCTCTTTAGTGAATGAAGCAAGTCGGAGCCATGGAAAGTGTGGATGAAACTGCACGGGATCTTGAGAATGGGAAGAAACAAAGAAATAAATTGTACAAGTTTTCAAGTCCTTAGTAAGCTTTTTGGTATCGAAACCAAATAAAAATTCTTGTTAAACCTGACAAGTCATCTTAAATCTTTCAGTATCTCTGTGGCAGGTAAATCACAGCTCTTGAAAATCAATGTTACTAAAACGTAGCTAACAGTGACTACTCCAAGTGTTTCTTCTGGGATCAGTTATGACAGCCAAGGTGCAGGTTGTTTTCCCCTCTCAAGATCTGTAAACTAACCAGGGATTCATCTGCTTCCAGTGTTCAGTATTTAGAGTACATGGATGTTCAGAGTGACTGCTTGAATAGAGACCTGGGCTGAGCTTGAGTGGTGTAAGGGAGCTGTTGAGGAACCTCATGTCCCAGCTGCTGCCTTGCTCAGGAGGTGCCTTGATTAATCGCCACAGACATGAGAGCATGCACAGAGCATCTCTTGAGGATTTGTTGCTAGAGTTTTGGAAGGTCTCTGCGGGGCCAGGTTAGCTGGTGAGCCCTGGTAGAGCCACACGTGCTGCATGGAAGAGAGGACAAGCCCAGCTCTCCTTTGACCAACTCTCTTCCCATCTGCTGAAGCATTATCTTTACATTAAGCAATTCTGTCTGTTCCACAGCTCATCTTTCTACCCATTTCACATATTGTCTTCAGCCTCTCCCCTCTGCCACAAGACAGGGATTGAAGGGCTCTGATGTGTGTGATGAAAGCTGACATTTCTGAAATTGTGTGGCTGCTCTGCTTCTGAAAGCTGATGAGCAGGATGGCAGCATGGGGAGCCCTTTAGCTCTGCCTCTTTCCCTTCCGTGACAAGAGGAGGAGGAACACCTACTCAAGAGCTGCAGTCAATGGTAGGGCTAGATCAGAGAGAATGAGTGCTGCAGATGAGAACTTTTCACGAACTCCTCTGTAGTTTGTTACAGTTACTTGGGAGGACCTAATTACACAAGAAAGCTCAGTTTGCTCTTTTTTTTTGCCTAGTAAAGCTCTACTGCCTTACAGCTTTTGTAAGTGGTCTGAACAGCCCAGAAAGGTCAAGGTTTGACCATGACCACCACAGAGGCCAGTGGTCTGGCTGTCACAAGAACCTGGGATCCTTCTAGTATGCAATTACCTGCTCTAAAGAGTGGATTAAACTGTCCCACAAATGCAGCTGCAAGTAGCTCTTTCTGGTGTGTTCCTCTGCTTTCCCATAGAAAGTGTAATTAACATAGCTGCAAACGAGCTCTTTCAGCAGTTTTCCCCACTGTCTCATAAAATGTGAAAAATATGGGTCAGTGCATTTATTAGACCCTCAGAATGTGCACAGCTCTATCAGCTCCTGGCACTTAGCAATAAGTCCTCTGCTCTCCCATTAAAATGTAAATTGGAGGAGAAAATGTCTTCAGGCTCGTGGGTTTCTAACTTAGCTCTTCTGGTACTGCATGGGAAGTTAATGGGAGAATGTGATTTTTCACAATCTCCCTCATGCTGAAAGAATTGGCTGTTTTGAGGCTGATATTTAATTAGTTCTGCTTCTCCTGGATAATAAATGGAGAGAAGGGAGTTGATGCATGTGTTAGTTAACTTCTGCCTGGAACGATGACTAGAGGGAAGGAGTGAGCAACTATTAATTCCCCAACAGTTCTGGCATGGCTGACACAGCTGTAACGGGAGGTTCCCACCTCTCTGCAGTGCTGAATATAACTGGAAGGTGGACACGTGTCTCACAGCAATAATCAGCAAACTGTACCTTTGGACTGCTCTGGTCTTCACTGACAGCTTTCGGTGAGCTGGGGCATGTCACCGAGTGCTAGAACCTCCCACTGACTGTATGAAATAGGTGGGTTTTGTAGACTTTTGGTGATGAGAAGACATCAAATGTTTCTGCTCAAACTATTGATACATATAAAATCAATTTCTTTGAGTTAAATTGAAGTAACTGTAATGACACATGTTGAAATAACTGTAATGATACCTGTTCTTGAACCCAGAAATGTTTGGTATCGAGTCATGATGCTTGGGCTGGAAGCAATTTCAGAACTGAAATATTTCTAAAGTTTTGGTACTCTTATTCTTTGGTGGTTTTGTGATATCTCTACTCCTGCAATACCTGCTCCAGCACAGCTCTGTGGCATGAGGAAGAAATAAAGTACTGAGGGAGGCAGGCTGAACCATCAGGATCTCTCTGCCCATGTTCAGGACAAGAGCGTGGGGTTCCCTTACCTGTGTGACCTACCTCTCTTCTGGTTTCTGTTGTTCAAGCATGTAAAATCCTCTCTGTAGACAACTCTACAGGATTGAAGAGAGAAATCCAAGAATTCTTATTGATGGAGGAAGGCTGAAGTCCAATCTGGTCAAAACAGGCTGTAGGTTGTAATTTTTAAAAAATGAATACACTTTGAGTAATATTTTCTTTGAGGCACTGAATATTGATGACATGTTTATCAAAACAATAAATTTGCTTTAATAATAATCTCAACTTCCATCTGGAAGTATCTGAAGATAAAGCTTTAGACCTCTCCTGCTCTAATCAAATGATGCCAATGTGGATTTTGGTTTGGGCCCCTCCTTGGGTTTGTTTCCCAGGCAGAGCGTGCTTGCTGTTCTGATGCTGTTGCTGTACAGAGAAGTGGGAAGCAGCAGCCAGAGTAATAAGTAGCTCATCTTTGTTAATTTACAAAGGAGATGGAAACAGGGCAGGGACTAGTGTAACTGTCTTTCACTGCCAAGTGCAATCCAGATGTCTGACGTGCTCCTGGAGAGAAGAGTTAATACTCCTGGGGCTCTGCTTTTTTCTTTTTGTTTTCTTTCCTCCTGCCTTCTGTGAAGGGTAAATACAATATCTCAGCTCTTTATCCCTGTGTCCTCTTGCTGAACAAGATGATAGCCTCTGACTTACTGGAATCTGGCAAACAATTTCTGAACAGGTGGAAAGCAACAGGGTTCAGGAGAATAACCTGCTGTGCATATGCTATTTCTAGTCTCCATGTATTACATGTAAACTGTAATGCAAACTGAAGGTAACGGCACAGCCCTGACATGAGAGATGATTAGATCATCCAGACCATCTTCTGCCTTGGCAAGGTTGCTTCCTGTAGAATATTTCTAAGAAAAATGACTTCAGAAACGCTATTTATTGCCTAAGAGATCCTGCTCTGCAACCTTTCCCCCCGCTAATAATTTTAATCTTAAATCCTGAACCTTAATATATCCTGAATATCCTGTCACATATAGCTGCTAATGCACAGAAGGTGATTATGCACCACACAGTGCATGTGTGAGGAGTCTGCTGCTGCTGGCCAACATGGGGTGCATCGCACTTATGCTCCTGGGTGACCCTGTACCTGAACTACCCAAGACAAGTAGGTTGTGCCAAAGTGACTCTGCAATATCAGACTATACGTGGTGCTGTCTAAATGTGGTGGGTGTGTGGCTCTCGCAGTGCTGGGGAGGCTTTGCTGGCTGCCCACAGCCCAGGTGTGCTGGAAGGGATTTGTGTGTGCACAGCTGGGCACATCTGGGAACTCAACAGCTTCAGTCTTCCTCTGCAAAACCTGGGGCTAGGAAGTATTAATGTGTTTGACAAAACACAAATATAGGGACCTCTATGGTACAGAGGTTGGTATATTCAGTGCTTTTAAGATCTCAGTCTTGCTTTCATTGTGTTATAAATGCACTCAGACAAGAAATGAGCATTTAGCAAGGAGTTGTGTGTGCCTGCTTTGTGTTGCCTTGGCTCTTTTCTCTTTATAGTCACTTTATATCTGTTTCTGTCTTCTGCCTACTCATAGCCTTTATTTTTTCTTAAGGTTTATTTTAGTTCCATTGCTATCCAGATTTTTCTTCTCCCCAAGGCATATCTATTTGTTCGGATGACTAACTTGCTTTTCCTATATAAGTCTGAATTTCTAAGTTGCTGATCCAAGTCTCTCCAATGATAAGTCGTTGTCCATCTGTTTGCTGCCTCCTGAGCTTGCACTGTGAGCTGCAAAAAGGATTAATGTGTATATAGTAGGCATGCAAGTTAGGCTAGTCAGAATTAGTAAGGCACAGCCTCATGCCTTGTTCTTTCTGTCTTCCTGGCTGCTGAAGAAGGAGTCCCCTTTGCTAGATTTATTTTCTAACTTTTCATGCCCAGGTAACCTTCTGAAAAAGATGTTCTCCCAGTTGCCCACTATAATTAAGACCCACATTCCATACCCTGAGTCTGGTTAGCTTTGTCCCAAAGCCACTGCTTAAACCTGTATTTAATAGAGACCTTTCTGCAAGGTTTTTTTTCTTTTTGGAAAAAAAATGGGCAGGACCATGGGCAAGCCATGAAGAATTCTTGTTTGCAAGGGGAGGTAGTTGAGGTGTGCTTGCCTGGTTGCATGCAGGATTTAAGCAGAAGGTTAAATCTGCTGCAAATTGCTTGGTGTATCACTTCAGGAACCAGTTAAAAAATACTATTGTATGTTTGGATGATAAAAACAAGACATTATTAGCTGAAGAGGTATGATTTATTCCTGAAGGACTGAATTGCTGGAGTATAAAAAGCTGTTTTTGAAGTGATACACTCATGCATACTATCATCCTAATGTGCCAGGATTTAATACTTGCGTTGTTATTGTACACTGCTTTTTGTTTGACGCTTCATCCAACTGCATCCTTGCAAGCTCATGTCTTGTATTTCTTAAATAGTTAATTAAAATGTTAAAATCCATTTAAATAAGTGATGGATTGCGGCCCTATCTGCATTTTGAACAGCTTTGTTTAGGCTGCGCTAGCCGTGCTGCTGTATTTCACCTGGTTGTTGGCGAGGCTGCCGGGAAGGCGAGGGACAGCAGATGGCAATGCGGTGCTGCAAATGGGCCTGCACGTTCGAGGAGGTTCTGGTCTGGCCTAAGAAAAATCTGAAAAATCAAGGCAACTCCTACTATGTAGGACGTACCTTTGGTTCTGGCCTGGGTGGGGTGGGTGCAGAGAGGGGCATTATGCTGCTGTTGGGGCTGCATGATGGGTTCTGGTCTCTGATGTAATTAGGTGTGGTGTGTAGACTGCTCTGATTATCAACCTGTCTACAGGCATCCTGTAACAGCAAAGCTCAGTGTGGTGTGTGGCGTTGTCCATTGTCCTCAGCCTCGCTGTGTCCTCTTTGCCACCAGCTGATGTTTCAGCTGGGCTGGAGAGTGCTGGGCTCAGGGCTGTCATGATGGTGCGGGCATGATCAGGGCATCCCTTCCACTTATGGAAGGTCAATTCATGACTTCATGCCCTAGAAACTGCATGAAAGGCCAAACCTGGGTCCACAAGGGGGGTGGTTCATGCTTATTGGTGGCTCCATATGTGTATTTTTAGGGCTGTTATGGACATGAAGAATAGGATTTCCCTGTACCTTTGCTGATGACTACCTCTGTGCTTGCCTTGTTTCTTCCTCCCATCTTCTCCCTCACTCTCAGCCTTACCAGTTGGGAGCCATATAATAAACTACATGGCACATGTTGTCATGGCATGTCACACTGAAGGCCTGTGTATGGTCTGCAAAAGCACGCAAGCATCTCCAAGAGGGATTGTGCTGAGAAATCATGAATGTTGATCAAATCCCTGAAGCTTGCTTTGGTTTTTATTTTGAATTAAACATTGTTTTACCACAGAGGATGTGTGTCCATGGTGAGAGCTCTGGATACAGAGAGCTGGAGTGGAAACCTCGTGTAATATGTGTATTATTCCCTGACCGTTACAATCCAGAGTCTTAAATGTGTGACCACATGGGGCTTTAGTTTTGTTTTTTGCATATAAGGCCTGTGCTAAAAATGGAACAAAACCTAAAACTATGGTTTTGGTGTCTCCAAATGCACAAAATTAGGAGGCAGGAAAGCTGTTAAGTGTAGCATATGTGACTTGGACATCTACTTGATTTGTGAGACTCATCAATTAATTAGACATCCAAATGCTGTTATCTGCACCTACAATTGATTTTTGGATGGCAAATTACTGGTACATAATTAGAGGTGGCTTTTAAAAAGCAAAAGTTCTTTAGCCTTTCTGGAGCCCAAAGCATAAATAAATCCAGTGGGTTTTCAATGTGAGAAGCATTTCTGGTTTTCCTTTTACTGCCTGGAGAATGAGGGGGGGAAAAAAAGATGTTCTCGATTTCAGTGCATGTACTGATACTTCCCAGGTGCCTCATTTGCACTGGAGCTCATTTTGGATGGAAAAGCAGGGAGAAGAGGGGGAATGGGGGAGTTCTTCTGAAGAACAGGGTTATGGTTACCAAGCAAATGAAACCATGTCAGGGCCCATGCTCTGCCTGCCCTCAAATGCATTGTATGGCACTGAGGAGCTGTTACTGGGTGTCTCTTTCATAACAAATGTGTGCTCAAAGCACTGGAGATCGTGGAAAGTTGTATATTAAAGTATATTTTCCCCTTGCTTAATTTTCGGTCTAACTAATGGACTAAGGGAATATCAGAATTTGATTTCTCTGTGCTTTGTGGGCTGAAGGGCCCCACTATTATTTCCTAGTGTTGGTGCAAGAAGGTTTGAAGTCTTGGCTTTCTCACCCAGCTGAGGAAACAGATGCTGTGAGTACCAAGGGTTTGTGAATACAGCGGCCAAGCACTTGGACTGGAAATGGGTCCTCTCTGAGCAACCTGCCTGGGCCCAGAGATATTAGCAGAAGTTATTGAATGAAGAGTGGAAAACAATAACAAGATGGCAGTCATGATTGATCTGGTGACTGACAGCTGAGAAAATATGGGTAAACCAGGAAATATCTTGCTTGCAACACAGTGTGAAGGCTTTGCAGGAAGATGCACTATGAAATAATTGCGCTTTCCTTGCAAGCACTATAAGTGGTTAACTTGATGGTTATACCAGCTCTCTTTAATTTCATGCTCTTGCCTTATTTTGGAAGATTTGTTCTAATTTTTGAATGTGCCAGGATCTGAATCTGCTGTAGGCTTGTGTCCTTAACAGCTGCCTCCACTGTGAAGGATGGCACAAGCCTTCCTTAAAAGCTCTGCCTTGGAGCTTTCCCATTTCCTAAAAATCTCATTTCCACAAGGTATTTCCCCTGGTGTATCTGGTTTTGGATGGTGTGAGGTTAATCAATAAGCTGTTTTCATGTGATGGGACTCTGGGGTGGGGGAGAATAGCAGGCTGCCCCATGCCCTGCCTTGTCCCTTCCCTCTCCCCTCCTTCTATGCCATGGACACCACTTGTCTGTCCACTTGAATAACTGGGTACCCTTGTGTTAAAAAGTCATAGTGAAAGAGGATCAAAATTGGGTATCCACATTATTTTCTCTTTTCAGCTGTAATCTGGACTTTGGAAATTCTCTTGGACAAAATGATTATTAACAGACAAATTAATCACACTTCCCAAACCTGTTCTTTCCATCTCTCGTACACCATTTCACAACTGGCAAGTGCATGCTGACCACAGGAATATCAGCCTGTTACAACACTGTGGAAATGCAGGCTCTGGGTCTGGGCTGGCCTCTGAAGAGCTCTATATTGGGGGTTAATTCCTACTACACTGCTGAGCTTCACACAAGCATAAAATTATATTTCTTTCTAAAGTGCCTCTTACACTACAGATATCTCTTCTCATTAGGCTGCAATGCAATGATTTCTTAAACACTGTCAGTAATGTTCTTGCCAGTCTAAGCTATTTTAGAACAGCAATAATTATTTTTTTTCACTAGAAATCTCTAATATGGTGATGTTCTCTGAAATGTACTGAAGCAGATGGGAATATGAGGAGATGCACATCTTGGTTTTGATTCAGTACGGCTTGATGGAAGTAGCCTTTAAAGTCAAATGGTTTAAAGCTGATTTTCACACAGTTTATATGTATGAAAGAACAAATCCTGTCTTGTCAGGACACTCAAATGAGTAACACCAGCAAAATCGCTTGTTATGAGACAGAACATAAATATGTGGCCATATAAGAGAAGACAAAAGTGTGATTAACATCACTGAGGGAAGAAATTAAGTTGTGTGGAATAGACTGAAGCCAGATGTGAGGATTGCTTACACTGAGCAAAGCTTTGAAGTGTGTGTAGCATAACCCAGTGTGACCTTCAGTGAAAGACCACCTCTGCAAGGTAGCTGAGTTTTCTTCAACCCTGAGGTGGTGGTTTTACAGTATTTAATCACTGGCTGTCAAAGATCAGTCAATTTGAGGGGGGAGAGGTAGTGTGTGTCACTTAAATTCTTGAAAACTGAAATTTTATGATGAACTATAACTTTGTGCTCTAGTGTTGCTAGAAAATGCAATCTGTGCTTTTAAATGAGGGCTTCCTGTACAGGTGAGAAGTGCCTGGCACATCCCCCCTAACCTCCACATCCAGCTTATCAGATGCTTTGACGAGGACTTGGGGCTGATGGCAGTTCACAGAGGGCTGGTGGGGCTGATACGTGGCTGGGCTGGAAGCCCAGCTGTTGAGTGATTTAGGTTGGACAACACAGAATCAATCAATCAGGTTGGAAGAGACCTCTGGGATCACTGAGTCCAACACCTCTGGAGGTCTTGTCTGTGCCACCCCACCAAGGCAGGGTCAACCTCATAGCCATAGTAGCTTCATCAAGGTCCTGTAGTGCCATCTACAGAAAGCTGATTCACATAATAGAGGGGAGGGAAACCCCTCTTCCTCCCTTGCTTTTCTGAACACTATAAGAGTGTTGTTTAGCTGTGGTATGAGGATGTATAGCTTCATTGGCTCTCATAGCCAAATGCCTCTTTCAATCTAGGCTTTGACACTTGTTAAACATCCCAGTGGAGCACCTCATCAACATTCTCCTTGTTCCCATAACATAACTAATAGCTGGCTGTTTGTGCAGTGGGACTATTCAATTCATACCTGCATTTGACATCAGTGCATAGGTTTTGGGGATAATAAATCCATCAAATGGGTGCAGTAACTGCTTGCATTTAAGCTTAGTAGGATTTATTTACATTGATTTAGCATGAGAAGTAGTCACAGGCTCTATTGGCTTTCGCTTTACTTGTGCTGCTGTTGTATAAATATACCAAGGTGCAACAAATGGTGTTTGAAAGTTCAGAGCTCTGGAATACCAGAGTTTTGTAAAGAAAAAATGGTATTTGCCATCTTTAGTGCATTGTATATTCAGCATTGAAGGCTTCTCCGTAAGGTTTACCTACTGGTGACTCCAGATGAGAGGAATCTTGATGAAAGTACTGAGGATAAAGAAGTTTCCTTGGTAGACTTTGCAACTTTGGTTTTTATGAAGAATTTATTTAAAAACACCCCTCCAGTGGCTATAGGTTGGAAATACTATTGAACTGTGTGAGGGGGAATTGGAAGAAATGTATGTGTTGGATCACCTTGCTGTTTATAGTCTTTGCAGTAGACATTTGGACCTACCATTGTAGCTATGGATTTTGTGAATGGGGTGGATGCTCCAGATCAAGTGGTGCATGTTCTCCTTTTGCATGGTATAACAAACGTGCAGAATGACACAATATTCAGGTATTTTAAAGTTTTTTTTTTTAAAAAAAACAAACTTGTGCACTGGTAGGAGGTCACTGAGGAGCATATTAACCAGGAATCACCCCCAGACTTGTCATCTAAGATGGTGATAAATATCAGACTTAGAATTTATGCTTCAAAGTGCATTGATAAAGCTCTGGAAAACTGGACAAACAGGCTTGCAAAGACTGACTCCCCAGGGTCCTTTCCTGGCTTGAAATCTTATTTTTGCAGGCTAAGGGCACACCCATAGAGATATTGTGTGAAACCCAACTTGGGGACATTGATGCTGGCTGCCACCAAGCTACATGCAAGCTGGAAGTGGCACGGCTGCTTTGATGCCTGCTGGGGGGGTCAGCCCAACTCCTTCTGTATTTACCCCTCAGCAGGTATGTCCTAGCTCATGTTTTCACTGTTAATCTGGGATATTGATGATCAAGGATAACTTGGGCCAATAACTTCCCATGTAGCAGTGCTTTACAGTCCTATTGAATGTGTGACCCCAGTGCCAAAATGAGAAGCTTGACCTACCTTCCTGCACTCGAGACAACATAAAGAATAGTTGAAATGGACTGATTTTGTTCAATCTTCACACAAAAAGGAGACTCCCAGCGAGCAGGCACTCTGCTCTTGATGCCATTAACTTCTGCGTGTGGCTTTTGAATGTAGCTTTTGTATGTAGCTTTTGTACTCTGTCTTTAACTCCTCTTGGCTCCGCACTGGTAGGACTGCTGAGTGCTATTGACTTTCAGACCTCTCCAGATTTGCTCCAATGCCCTGATGAAGGAGCAGAAATTTTGCTTCGGATCCAGCCCTCCAAGGTCTTGCCTGCAGCCTGATGGCTGTAGGCAGGAGGACACCTCCATGATGCGCCAAGGCTTGGGCTGGGCTGTGCCCAGTTGTGACTCTTATTCCTGAATTAGACTTTATTGACTGAAACAGAGCACAGCTTAACTTTCATTTGAATAACAATAAAGGAGAAGAACCCCAAGCTATCCAAGCAGTAATCACAGTTACAAACAGCAGTGTCACAGTCTCTCTGGCTATTTCCAAATATATCTTCCCATTTCTCATTCGCTGTTGTTACCAGTGTTTAATATAAATGTTTCCACTCAATTGGTTGTAATTGACTCAGTCACTTTAAGGAAAATAACTTAAAAAAAAAAATGTGTCTAAATATACTATTTCAGAGGATCATAAAACCTTCCCTAAAACTAAAAAAAAATAAATCCCATATACAAGCTGCTGTTTCCAACGGAGACTAAATTAATCTGGAACGTGATTAGAGTTATAGCATCTCTTGGCAGCTGAAAAGCGTAATCAAGAAGTAAAACTAAAAAGATCTCAGGCACTGGAAAGTTTTATTTTAGAACAAAACACTTGAGCAAAAAATTAACTTACACTAAAAGCAGTTTTTAGTAACAAAGTCAGCTTGGTCAAACTGGGTATCGGGTTAGAGTTGTAGCTACATCTCTGTTTTATTCTGAGTAAACAAGTTATAACTGAAATTACAGGAATCTCAACAATTCCAGCACCTAAAGTGAACCCACAGACACCAGTATCTGAAATGATATGAATTCAGTGCAGAAAACAGCACTCAGATTTCAACATGCCCCCCTTTTGTTTACAAAGGGAGGTATTCAAGAGGTGATATTTCCTTCCCCAGATAATAACGTGCTTATTAATTTCCTGGGTACTTGAGAGCTGCTCAGGCACTCTGCATTGAGGTGTGCAGCCTGATGCAGGTAAGCTGAAGTCCGCAGCATATGTGCCAGCTGTGCTCCAGATGTGTGCTCCACCTGGACGGGCTCCTGGTGGGGCCTTTATTTGTCAAAGCAGTTGCTTAAAACCACTGAAAGGGCCTTGATGAAGATATTTTATGTTGTGTCATCTATGCATTAACAAAATATGTGGTGGATACAAAAATATTTTTAGCAGTGCTGGATAAGAAAATGTCCTGGTTTCTTCTGTGTGTGGCTTTAATGGAAAAATAGTGATGTTTTTTTTCTTTTATATAGAAACCAAATATGTGTGGGAAAAACTTTTTCAAGTTGGTATGAAAAGTGTAGATATTCCTTTATCACTGAATAAGCAGAATAATCTGCTATACAAGCCCTATGTGTGCTGGGGCAGGGGGTTGTTGGACAGGGTGGGAAGGGTGATGTTCTCCCTCCCTGTGCCATGCACCCATCCGTGCTTTCCTGGCATGTACGTGTTTCTCAATAAAGCAGTTGTAAAATTACCTTCAGGTGCCAGAGCCTGGGGATGGAGGGCTGTGGTGCAGTCCCTGTGTCATATTTCTGTGCTCTGGTGGAAGCTATTGCTGCCACCCATTAGCACTTAAAAGTTGAAGGTGTGATATGGCAACTACTCTTTGCATGTGAGATCTGCTAATCAGTTTTCTGTCCCTTTCGTGCTACATTGCTGGGTCTCACAGATCCCAGTTCAAGGAAAAAAATCCTGGTGAGCTTTTCACAGTGGGTTGCAGGTGGCAGGGATTCCTTCACTGGTGCTTACTTAATTCAAATAGAGAAATATCTGCTATTGAAACAGAATAACTTGTCCATCCAGGAGCACTCTTTCATTCATAGGCTCCTAACCAAGCCCAGGAATGCTATCAGAAAGGGTTATCATTCCATATTACACAGAAAATCCCTAAACACCTTCATCCTAATGAAAAAATATTTCACAGTGGACAGTTTGAAAGATGTAAAAGTTATTTTCTGTCATCAGGATTTTACAGAAATAGATGCTTGAGTGCTCTCTCCCAAAGCAATCCTAATAAATCAGCACTGAACGTTAAGAAGTTTAATGGGGCAGAAACAAACTTTCAGAAAGTTTTGGTTTTTCTTTCTATAAAGCTTTGAGTGCTTCACTGCTTTGCCACAGCCATAGCTCCTCCTAGGAGGTCTACAGCAGATGTGAGCAGAATCGGTGTGCTTGGCCCCGTTAGGACAGCTGTGCCTTCACAAGGTGTTCTTATCAGCCAAAATGTGTTCAACGCGCCCTGGCTGCGCTGGGATTTATGGCAAATAGCTTTCCATGAGATTTAGAGCTACTTCAAATCTGCCTGAGATTTAAAAGACTTAGAGTGGGGAAGCTTTGGGGATTTACAGTGTTTTCAAATTTGCAAATGCTAGAAATGTCATTATCTGAGCAAGTCTTGATTAATAAAAATAAACAAACCTATTTATCCTCTCCAGCAGAAAGCTGCAGAGCAACTCCCTAACTTCAGGGGAGTATGTGGTAGAACATCCAATTGAAAAGAAATCTGCAATTCTATGCAGATAAGGGGCTATTTAGAGCCAAATTGGCCTGTCTCATTCAGGTGTAGCTCAAATTGTTCTTTAGAGCCTCTCCACATGGGTGAGATTGAGATCTCCAAAGCCTCTGAGAGTTCTTACTATCAATGTGAATGAGCTTTGGATGCAAAAGGAGAATAAGGTTTATCTTTGGGTGGCCAACCTGCCCTTTGAGGAGAACTTCTCTAGCAGGTGTTGGTGCAGGTTTGCTTTACGAAGTGGGGAGGTAAGACCTCGCTTACTGTGAGTGGCTCCACATACTCCAGGTTATTGCTGGGTGATGGTTGTGAAGATGTAGGATGTGAACTGATGGGACCCTGAAGTAGCCCCTTCGGATCTTTATTGTTTGTTCTGAAGTACTGGGCTGATGTTGACAAATGCTGGAGATCCCGGAAAGGTGTGCAAAGAAATCCTAGTCATGGGGATTTTTACCTGCACCTAACTATGGTACGGGATCAAGCCCTAAGTTACTTATTTAGAGCTGCTTTCAGGCCTGTGGTATCCACCCTGTCACATAGGCATTGCAACCAAATTTGAAGTTATAAAAGAATTAATTTATTGCTTTTTGGGGTAAACAGTACAAAAGTGAGAGCAGTCTAATTTCTCTTCTTGGGTATGTTTTTTTTCTCTGAAGAGGCAGCTTACAGACATGAAATGGGGGTTGGAATGAGGTAAAGAGGATTCAGATCTGGTATTTGAAGGAGGTTAATTTTAGCACAGTTTTGCTAGGTTGTGTATTATCATCCAGCAGCTGTTTTGAAGCTTTATCTAGTCTACTTCATACTTTGAGCATTTACTGAAGCCTCTGCTATGTATAAATTGTTTTTATTTTTCCTTTCTGCTGCTGCCTCTCCCCAAACATTCTACCTTTTATTTGTGCATTATCTTTGTCAAAGCATTTCTCAACCTGACACTTTTCTTTGAGTTTCCAGCCTTCTATTACAGAGGCTTTTTATTGCTTTGCAGCAGGAACTTGCCACATGATGGTTTTTCTGCTCTTCCCGATTATTTCTCTTCCCACCACTGACAACCCTTCAAGCTCCCATGAATGGAGGTGTCTTCATGCTGTTTGCTTCCTCTCAAGCAGAGTCAGCTTTTTAATACCAGAAAAGTCTGAGGGGAAACAAAATGCAAAGGATGACATTTTCGAAGAAGAGAGGATTTACATTTTGCCAGTTCTTCCATTCAGTGTAATGTCAGTGTCGGGATGTGGCAATGATTGATTCTCTCTGCCATTAAAGTCTTCCTTACACTCCTGAGCAGGACCACCAGAAATCCAGCTAGAGCCATCTGCAAATAAAATTTTGGCTGCTTATCCCATTCAAAAAAGTGATTAAAAAGTAACAGAAAAAGCACTTAATTAACAGATCTTGCCGTGTACCATATTCTTGTGTCCCTCCAGGCTGTGGACCAGCCTTCAGTGAGCTCTATCAAATTGTACCCATGCTCTAATAGTGAATTCTCCTTTTTTTTTGAGCCAGTGACAGAAAATTCTAGCATCTAACATGATTGATATCAGTATTGCAAAGTACTTACAAGCAAGGCTTAAATCTTGCCTATCTTAAATATTTTATACACAAGGATCATACAATCCCCAAACCACACAATGCATGGCAAAGCAGGAAAGAACAGAGGGTCTGTTTAACCAGGTAATGTACCAGCATCTAATGGGATAATGTCTTTCAAAGGGCTTCACCATTAGACAATAGACTAATTGAGCAGATGAGCTTGATTAGTCCAAGGTGAATTCAGTTGGTTGTAAACTTAACCTAAAGCCAGAATATCTTCTACTTGGTTTCATTAAGTGGTATAAATGCTTTAGACTTCAGTGTTCAAATGTCTTTCCTTATTCTTTCTGGAATCCCATGTCCTTGCTTCTCTATTGCTAGCTCTTCTCCAAACATGCTGTTTCATCTTGGCCATCATCATCCACCTTCTTTAAGATGTGCCATTTTTGAAGTGCTGGCATAACACCTGTAGAGATTTCTACCAGATACTTAGTCTCCTTACAATACTCATGTGATCTGTCCTCCCAAGTCTTGCTTATTGTTTCCTGGTTTTGTTCTTGCTAGAATGCTAATTAGAGCCTATGACTCAAAGCTGCTTGTTTGGGGCAGTACACCCACCAGCAATTGCTGTGCAGTGGTGGTGCTGATGTGAAAATTTTCTTAGTGTTTTCATTCAGTGTGTCTGGAGTTGCTATAGTTGCATGCTGACCAAAGAACATTGAGCAGACAAGGTTGCGGGGCTATAAACAACTTGGCATTTGCAGGTGACTTCCCTGCTCTTCTGGTCTTATCACAGTCTCTGCATTTACTCTTTTTCTTGGTATCTTGCACTGTCTCATGAAAAACCATGTGCTGGATATTCAGTCTCAATGGACCTGAGGCTGATCCAAGGTGGAATTTGTTTCCTGAGATGCTGCAGGTGTACTCACAGTATAAGCACACGTCTACTTTATCTTATAGCCTAAGTGTACTTGTATCTAAAAATGCCACTTGAGATGAATGTGTAATTACTGTGGAGAAGTTATCCAGGAAATGTAGCTTTTTCTCTTCTCAAATTGTCTGAGAACACTAATATTTTTCTTGAGCTTATTTGAAAGTCAATGTTAGCTTTTAACATATTCTGCAAATATGTCCTAGCCCATGGATTTCTTGTGGACAATTTGTGGAAGTATTTGAAATCCAGGTAATGCCTCTTTATTTAACCACTGGTGTGGATTTATCCTTGAGCTTGGCTTGGGGCATGACCCAAAGCCAGCTGTAACTGGTGTGAGTTCTTCCAATACCATTAATCACTAGAAAAATGAAGTATGCTAAAGGTCTAACTTTGATTTTTACTTATCAATCTCATGGGCTTGAACAGGGTTACAAAGACTTCAGAAAGGGAAGATGTTGCATCTTTTCCAACAACTTTAAAGAGGATGCTCCTCATTTTGGACATAGTTTGTAGCCTATTAAAACCAAACTGTAGGCTTTTATTGTATAATCAATGCATCTAATCAAGTTTTATAGGAAGGGTGGATGTATTTTATGTCTTCATAAATTCTCCTCATTTTGTCTATCAATATTTACAAGATGTTTGAAAAGTAATTTGAAGAAGAAACCCCATTCTGTCTCTCACATCTAGTTTATCAACAGGACTCTTGAATCTCTGTCCATGCTACATTAAAAGCAGAAGCAAAAAAGTGTTTGATAACCGCTTATTAAATCTGTTCTCAAATCAAGTCAAGACAGACATCCCAGATGGAAACTCATCTCATTCTCATAAACACACTTTATGCACACAGGCACAAGGCATGGGTACTGATGAATCCCAGAAATAAAGTTCTATTAGATACAAAAAAAAGCCCCAAAACATTGTAGTGCTAACTCAATTCTTCATGCCTCTAACACTACTGTTCTTGTCTGTGCCTGTGCTGTCATTGGGTGCTCAGTCTCAAGCTCCATCGTTAAAATGCATTAAAACAAATGGACATCGCTTAATTTTTAATTGTTTGCTATTCAGCGACATGGAAGAGGTCTAAAGGATTCAGAAGCACTTTGCAGCCTCTCAGAAGTGAGCCCTGGGAAAGCAGAATGTGGTGCAGTTTTACCCATTTGTGTTCTGAACAAAACAGTATTTTTTTTCCTCCGTTATTTTTACTGAAAAATGGTTGCAAACCTGAAACAAGGGGTGCAGGAGTGAATACTATCTCTGAAGTACTGTAGCTAGACTGCAGGGCCTTTGAAGTCTCTGGCAGTTCCTCGTAAAAATAAAATTCAGCTCCTGTCCAAGAAGACTTTGAAGCGGAGCTGTGCTGCTTCAGAGGTGGCACCAGTGGAACCAGCTTCCCTCCATGCTAAAACTCATTTTTGCCCTCTGCCCTTCGGAAGGTGCTGGGGAAGTCGGAGCTATTTCATCAAGGGACCCTAATCTTCTCATAGTGGAGATGTCTGATTTTTGGATTAGTTGTTTATGCCAGTCTTTTCCAATAACTTCTATGATAAGGAACTTCTCCTTAAGTAACCCAAATACTTGGTTCCTAATTTCAAATAATATATATACCATAAGTGTTTCTGAAAACATTTGATAAGCTTATTTCTGGCTTCAGTAAGATGCTAGGAGAGTAATCTTGCTTGTTGGAATATCAGTTTCAAAGAGGCTCTGCAGAAAAGTAAGTTAGCTGTTCTTATGTACCTGGGTTTGGGGCAAAGTGAAGTACAAGGTGAAGCATGAAGGGCCACCTTAGAAAGGTAACTGGTGTTTGGTGCTTGGCTTAGTGCTTCTGGCTGTGTTGGAGTCCCTGGGGAAGGGCCACAGATATGAGGTTTTTGTGGTGAAAGGAAGGAGCAAGGTGACGTTCCCTCCTTTCTACCCATGCTGGGTCTCCATCCAAGTAAGTTCAGACTCATGGACATCACTTTTTGAGCTAAGTGTTTTCTAGTCAACTTTTTTAAAGTGAGACTCAAGCCAGCTGAATTTGTAAATAAATTTTCTCTTACATGTGAACTTTCTTTTTTTTAACCTAATGAAACCTCTGTCATCCTGAGAAAAATAAGTATTTAAAACCATTTTATAAAAATGACTGCAGCTATATTATTTAATCTATATTTAATCTATATAATTTAAGTGTGCTGTCTTCATCTGTTGCCCCTCTTGGTTTCTTACCAAAAACTGGCTTGGGTTTGAAATTAGCAACCACTTCAAAGCCGTACTGGAGATAGGCAGACAAAAGATCCAAGAGCTCAAGAATTAAGCTTGCAGCATCTCCCTTTCACATGCGATAAACTTATCTACTACCTAACACCAAGTGCAGGGCTCTAAATATCAGAGCTACATGTAGCTGTCTGCTCTGTGCATGACCTGCCTCTGGGAACATCCTCCATGCTGCAGGCTTAGTCTGAGCCTGGGAACTGGACAGTCTGACCCCAAAGGGTGAGATACACCTGCCTGGATAGCTTTATCCCCCTTAAGGCAATGCTAGCAAGGCATAAGGGATCAGATCAGGATAAAATGCGAAAAAAACCATGTTGCTGCCACTTAGTGAAGATGATTTCTGTGCTGGAGCAGAGCAGGCTGACCTTTCTGGATGCAGAGAACTATCAGCATCTTCTCCCAGACCTCCCCCGTGGCAGTGCTTTAAGTGGGCAGGTACTTCGCAGCACTTTCTTGATGTTCTTTAGGACATGCTCTTTCTCGTTTAGACTTCTTCCTCTTACACGTCTGGTTTTAGGGAGGATTTTCTTCTCTGGTCCACGTTGCTCTTGTTTTTTATCTCCTGTTACAAACACGTCTTTCCCCACTGTGTGACTGGGAACCTGTTCTCTGGTGACCTCCGTTCTGAAGTCTGCCCTGCTCTTCTGCCTTCACTGCTGCTTGCTGACTCTCCTTCTGCTGTCACGTGCCAGTTAGGTTGAGGTTACTCATAGGACTGGCTCCGAATACCAGATTGCTATAGCATTTTTTTTAAATTCTTTTTCAATGTACAGTATTCTCAAAGTGAAAAATGTATGTACAGCACTTTATGGAGAGATGCTTTTTGATATCGTGCATGAAAGTCTATGGCCAAACTTATCTGAAATTTTTTTACTTTTTTTAAACTTCATAGATGAAAAGACATGAGAAAGCTGTCCTGGAGCAGCAGCCAGCTACCTGCTTTTGTTGGGACAGTAACTTATCCTAGGCAGACACAGCCTTGCTGTGTGTGCAGCTACTGGGGTGCTCCCCCAGTGCTGCCTGCAGTGTTTCCAGCTGCAGCTTGAGGTCTCGGGGTCTCGGCTGGGCAGGACTGGAGCTGCAATGGAGCCGTGATTCCTCCTTGATGCAAGCTGGTATCGTGCAAGCAGAGTGAGCCTATACCCTGTGTGTAGGGTATTTGAACTTCCCTTGCCCAACGTGATGGGGTACGGGTGTTTGCTTAGCAGAGCAAACAGGCATGGGAATCTCATAGTTTGCTGCAAACAGCTATTTCTGTCCCCTGTCATCTTAAAATAAACATCATATTTTTTTTGTGTTGAAAGTAGCTTTTCTCCTCAATTAATGGGGGTGAATGTGTGTTATTTTTTGCCAAGGTAGTTGTGCTCTTTTTTTCCTAAGAGACACAGTGGAGTTTGTGTTGGTACAAACCCCAGAATCGGATCATTGTGCATACCTGATTCTGTTTCACACAGGAGATGTTGTACTTGTGGGGAAATGATCTATGGAACCCATCCCAGAAGGACACAAAATATCAGCCTTTGGATTGTCTGTACCTGAGCAGAGCTCTGTTGACTCTGAACTCGTTGCAGCAGCAGAAATAACTTGTTTAGGTTTTTTTGTAGAGGTCCGCTTTTGTTTTGGTGAAGAATATGTGTTTATATGGACACATGCATAATGTAGCACAACTATCTGGGGTGCTGATTTAGTTCAAGGACAGGCTCAGGAAGCATTGCCAAGAGATTTTGTGTCCTTCTGTTGTGCAATATTGTGTCCTATTTTCACAGCACACTAATAGTTTGCAGACATCTTGTATTCAACAGTTATTGTATGGTTTAATTTACGTTCATGTTGTAATTTATTCATGGGCAAGAAGACACGGCTGGATTATTAATACTCCCTTAATTGGTCTGTTTTCTAGTGGTAACTTGCCTTTCGTGGCTGAGCAGGAGCAGACAGTGGAAGTCAGGTGGTAACCTGGAATGGTGCGAGCACTCTGATCCCGACCTTAAAACCAGGGCAGGTTGCATTTCTTCTTATTAATACCTCTTCCTGCTAAAGTCACTATCATTTCAGAAGAAGCTGTACTTTACGAGTGAGAGGCAAAATGTTGCATTTTCATGCCATATTTTTATGGTACATAGATTTAGAAAGGTCTTAGATAACCCAGCTGTATATAATTCTTTGCTGTACCTGTGGTGGGTGACCTCCAAGTTCATGAGGGTACTGATTTTTTTTTTATGCTTTGCATAGCCCATGGACCACCCTTACAGAATATCCCTTATTTTACAGCCTAAAACAAAACAAGTCAACAGTTCACAGTGAAAGACAAAACAACAAAAACCACTGAAACTGGTAAATGCAGCAAAGTCTTTTGATGGGGGATGTTCTGTTCCCTCTGTAGCTGACCATTAGGGATCACTGTTCTTGGGGTGGCTGTTGTGCATCAAACAGAAACCACTTAAAAGTGAGGTGATTTCCTTGGTGATGTTTTTTTATTCCACCCCCCTGCCCTGGGGATTCACCAAAGTACATTCTCACATGCAGGGAGGGTTGAAGAGTTAAAATACGTGGAGATCTCAAACCTGATAATGTTCCAGGAGAGGTGGGTACAGCCTGCACTTGCTCACTCACTGCTCACAGGCTGCCAAGGACAATACGTGTGCTGTGCATCAAATGGGGAAGATGCTCTTATCTTCTGGCTAGTAATTAACCCTGAAGCCAAGCGCCTTGAGTAGGAGGCTAGAAGCGTAGTGTGGGAAGCAGATATTTATCTGATTACTTCTCTTTGGTTCTTCTTGATGCACTGAATATTTATTTCCAGACTGTTTCTGGCCAGCAGGAGCTACTGATATTAATGATGGGTAGACTTTCAAAAGATCCTGTGTTTTAAAGCAACTTTGAAGGCAGTTTCCTTTAAACTCTGTTGAAGACTTCTGCCAGTACAATTTATTAAAACATAATTAAAATCTTGCAATCCTATGATCTTATGGTTATCATCTGCCATTCTTAACTCTTTGGGTTTTTGTAATCTACATTAATAAATTCATTTTTGGGGCAGAGCTGGACTATTCCTATATTTTAAATAACGTTATGTAGGTTTCCAATAGTTTCATACAATTAAATCATGATCTTGAGAGGAGGCTTCAACCTGTATCATGAAACTTGTGAGGTCGTTCAAAATTCACACTCATCTAAAGTGTGTAACAGACTCTCTGTGAACATATTTTGTACCAAAAGAATCAAATGCTCATAAACACAGTGTATTTGCAGTCTGAATTGTATCTGGGATTTTAATTTTTGTAACACAAACCTATCTGTTGCTGCCTTTTCCTATCACAAAAGGGTGAATCTTTCTCATCGAAATGTTAAAGAAACCTTTAACTCCATCAGTGTTTCAGTGATCTTTTGTCGTGACTGTACATTCACCTTGACATTTGATGGCAAAACATCATTGTTATCTCCTGTTCAAAGAGGAATTAATCTGAGCTGGGCTACTGCTGTTTCCTCTGCCATGGGCACTTGTCTGATCAAAGCTGTAGTGATGGGGGAACTTCCAATTTTCCTTTACTCAGTATAATAAAACACACTTGCTGAAATTAGATCCAGCTTGCTTCAAAAAATTGCTTTATAGCAATTAAGAAGGTTCTTGATGGCCCCTTTGCTTCCTCAGCTAATTAGCAGGTTAGGGAACAGAGCTGCTTCTGTTGAACTGGCCCACGATGAACCAGGGAATGGAAATTACTGTATTTCTTGTATCTTCCTCTCACCTGGAGCTGCTGGGTATGCACTGGTGGGTGCAGAGCTTGGCAATGGACTAGAGCTGTGGTGTGCCATCAAATGTGCTGCTTTGTCAGATCTCCTGTGAGATCTAAACAAAGTGTTAGCTTTTGGTTACCAACAGTTTATTACTGTTCTGCTGAAGTTTCTTCTGCTGGATATCTAGTAGCTCCTGCCTTATAAATGCTCTGGATTATGGCTGATCAGCATAGGTCTGCAGAGCCCACCAGTTTGCACAGAGCTCAGGGTCTGCTGAGCACCTTGGACCTATGTCTTTGATCCATGTGCTGTCCTGGATGGGGACACCCCATCGGACACAGGGGTTTCTGGCAGCCTCATCTCCTGGTGTGTTCCTCCCTGTCCCTCCTGGCATGGAGGCCAGGCTGGAGAAGCTGCTTCACTGTAGCAGTTCACATCTCTTTGTCAAGCAATGCTCTGTCCAAAAGCAGGAAAGCTCAATATTCCCCTCATAACCTTTTTCAGCTTTCTGTCCAAGAATTTCTACTGGTCCCTTTGTAAATAGGAGGTTAAAAAACAATAAACAAAACCAAAACACCCCAAAGGAAAAAACAATGAAGACCTGTGGCCAGGACAGCTTTTCTGTTGTGAGTCTCCCCTTGCAAAAGAGGAGCCAAGAAACCTGATGGAATCCAAGGTCTCAAAGAGCCCCAAGCCCTTTGGTGTGAGCACTCAGCTTTCAGCACAACCTTCTGAAAGCTTTGTTTTAATTGGGTTGTTGCAACCAGTGGCTTGTCTTTGGCATGGATGTGGCAGGGCTGATTCCTTTGCTCCTGTGATCTGCACCATGTTCTTACCCCTCTGGTCTCCCACAAGCCTTTCCCTCCATCTAGGGCAACCCAACACAAGGTAGGCCAACCCAAGCCGCTGCTTCTTTCAGCTCCGTTGTTGTGAGCTCATCCTCACTGTGGGCTCCCTTGTGCAACCCTGCGCTCTGCTTGTCCTCTTCTCTGGGGCAGAGCGTGCTGCCTGTGTATGTGCCTGTGTACCTATGATTCATGGTATATAAACCAGCTCTACAATTTACCCTGGAAGTTCTCATAAAAATATCATTAAAATTTGCCTGCCATGCATATTAATCTTCTGTCTTGTTTTATGACGTGTGAAATGTTGTGGCTCAGGTGCCTGTCTCTGAATAAGTATAATAACCACAGTCCTGCTCTGCCTCTCAAAGAAATAATTTATATTTTCTTGAGGATGTCTGGGACTGTAGTCTCTGCGTTATTTATGTGGGCTCGAATCCAATCCGTTTAGTTTGAAAAAGTGATGATGATTTCCTTACAAAGCCAGTATTTCAGAAGAGCTTCAAGGGGGGACAAAGTTAGAGGATACTAATAATCCAGAGTGATGGCTTTTTAATTTAGGTCAACTGTTGGGAAATAATCTTGTTATCTGTAACTACCTGGCTGAGCAGGATGACATATTTCTTCATTGTTCGTGTCTCTGCTGCTCACCACCACCCTTGTCTGTAACAGCAACATGTTCCCAGATGCCTAATAATAGCATGCAAAGTGTCTAATATTTTCAGATATCCTTTAGTAAAAGCCATGAATTCATATTTAATGAAGCCCAAGTGTCAGGCAGAGTCATTTCAATTATACTTCTGACAAAAATATTTCAGAGCATGCAGAGAGCTGTGAGAAATAACTGTACATTCCTTATTTATATGGCAACTAATAATGGGAAATATTTTTTTCTCTCATAACATGTTTTAGTCTCATGAAACAGTGATTTTCATCGTTTTTCTCTGGAGTGTGTTTTTTAGCTGCTGCTGTCTTCTGAGATGGGAATTTGTTAATAACACATTTTTCTTCTGGAGGTCAATTGCTTTACTAGCCATCTGAGTTAAGTGATGTGACTTTAATTTTGGCCAAATTTCCTAATATTCTGTTCTGCATGTGAAGTAGGAAGATGTTGTTTAACAGATAATGGATCATTTATGATAAGAATTACTTTAGAATGTAAAATAAATACTACTTTTAAGACATGTTCTTCTAAGAACGTGGGGGCTGTCTGGTGCATCTGGCCGTAGCAGTAGTAGGGAGTGAACGGGTTGAGCTGGAGAGCCTGGTCCTGGTCCTAGTTGTTGCTGTCTACTCCCCAGCAGATTAAAGGGAAAGTATTCCCTTTAAAATGTATTTTTTGGTGGACAGAGAAGAACGAAAATACATTCTGCTCAGCAGAAAACTTCTCTGGCCCCACTGGGAATATTTCTGCAGTTGCGGGAAGCAAACATTTTATTGAGGATAAACTGATATTTGGTAACATCTGGTCCATGAAAATATTGTTGTGCTGTTTGACATTTAAACACAATCGCTTCAAAATCTTCTTTATAAGGGAAAATATTGGATTTATCTCTTCTTAGTGTTGGAACTGGGATTTCTTAACACTTTGTGTGAAGCTCTGAACTTGAGATTTGTTCATGTTACTTCAGGTACAAAACACTTAGCACTCACGTAAGCTTTCTTTGCATCTCAACCACAGTTTCTCAGTGGATCCTGCTGGAGAACTTGTCTGATGTAGCATAGCTGTAAACAAAATGATGAATTCCTATTGTAGATTGGTTTAATTAAAATAAGAACACCTGACTGATTCCTGTAGTTCTAATAAATGCTTCATATAAATTGCCAAGGTTACACCTGTGAGGGATCTTCACACCCAAGTGCAATGCTTACTCTGGTGCCTGCCTGTAGGGAATTGCAGCTCTGAGCCAGTGTAAGGCTACCAGAAACCTTCAGCCTGAAGGAGGAGGGAAGTGTTGGAAAGCTTTGCAGATTCCTCCCTAAATAATTAAAAATATATTTACTCATTTATCACTTCTTTTTTCCTGCTTCCCCTGAATTTAGTTCACTGCCTGTTTTAACAAAAAGCTAGGAAGAAAAATACCTTTGTGCTCCTGTTGATATTTAAGAGATTGAGTTTTATTTTCTTCATGTGTGTTTGTTTAAATGATGCGTATTTATCTGAAATGCAAGAAACAGCTTTATAGCATAAAAAAAAATGTCAGTGTAGTGTGGACCTTGTTGAACTTGTGAAATACATGTAGATATTGAGATGAACTGAATGTTTGGCTTAAATGCATACAGCTCCACAGGCTTCAGAGATTCATACCAGCAGTGAGTTGGCTTCTGGCGTGTTGAACATGATTGTACTTGAGAGGTAATTCTGGATCTAGTCTAAGTGCTTACTTTTCTGGGATTCAATTGTGAAGGATGTAAAATTTTTGTGGATATTCATTTAATTGAGTATCTTGGAGAATATTAAATTTTGGAGGGTATATTCAGGAGAATTAGATATATTTTTACTTCTGTTCAGGGTGTTTGGATCAGAAATCTTCAAAGACCAGGATCTTCATAAATGCAACACTTTTTCCTTGAATTTATTGGCTGTAAACCCATTTAAGGATCTGCATATGATTAAGTGTTTTTCTTATTTGGGATTTGTGTGCAGAAATTCAGAATTGTTTTCTGTTAAGGAATAGGTAACACTAATATTCCCCCCTGCTCCTCCTTGGCTATCAAGCCTGAAGTGCTCTTGCATTTTGGAACTAGCACTAACAATCTTAACTGTTAACGTCAGAGTGTTAATTGGCACAGACCATGCAGTAATTAGTCATCTAACTAAAATAAAGGCAAGCAGAAGAATCCCTTGAATGGTCACAAAGTAACCGAGGACATCCATCAAAGGCTCAAAGATTTTGAGATTATTCTAAATTTAAGCAGAGTTCAGACCCCACTGAGGAGCTGAACCCTGCCTAGGAGGGAGGCTTAATTAGACTAACTATCTGCAAGACAGCATGAAACAGATGGGTGCGTTCCTGTTGGAAGCTGTTTAATGCACCTTTTGATAGCTCCAACAGCATATGCATGAACTCTTAAGCATCTTTATCTAAGCCTTTTGTTCAGCCTCTTATTTCCTTGAGGAGAATTTTAATAATGGGAATAGTTATGTTGAAGAGCATCATATTTCTGAGAGCTCTGAGCTGGTAACATCTGCCTAGTGGGGGAATTCATCTCCAAACCAAACCTGATGGTCGTCTGAGGAATTTGAACAGCAGAGCCTAATATATCAGCTAAATATAATTTATAGTGGGGGATATTTTTTAATGAATTGAGGCATAGAATGTATTAAATGTGTGTTAATCATGAACGTCTTATGTAAACTGTTTCTTTTAAGTAATCTGTTTTCACAAAAAATATTGGTTGGGAAAGTGAAACAGCCCCTTCCTTGCATACAGTTACGCTGGTGCTTTTATAGGAACTGTTGCAATTAAACCATAAACCATTAGTGAATTTAGCTATTTGCACATTAGTCTGTTCTCTGGTCTAGGAGCTACTACCAAGCTGTGCAGTGCTATGCTGGCACACCCAAATATACTGGGCAACACAGCGAAATGAGGCAACTTGTGCTGCCCCCAAACAAGAAACACAAGATAACTTGGTACCCTTTGGTGTACGACAGCCTGGGGACAAGCAGTATATTTGTATTCAAGAGTTCTGGAAGATTTCTGGGCTTTTCTCAAGCCAGCCCAGCATCGGTGGGAGCTCTCGGGGTCACTTAGCAATCGTCAGTTTGCTCCCTTGCCCATGAGAACAGATGGAGGCTGCCTTTGTGCTTGGGCTAAGCTCAAGCAACATCAGGAAATCAGTACAAAGGTAGATGAAGAGAAAAACACTGACATGTTTATTCCTGGTTTATAGAACTCTTTTATATCCCAGCGAGTGTTTTTCTTGTGTTGTCCCTTGCCAGCAAAGCAGTCTTACTGGCTTTGTGTGGGATTTGGGTCATCAGACAAAAAGGATCAGATCTTCTGTCCTTGAAAAGCTTTGAAGTGACTTCTGTGGATTTTTGGTTAGAGTCCTGAACAAATTTTAATTATTGGTTTGGCTAATCTATTGATTTCATTTCTGAAAAACAAAAGATGATCCTTCTAGAATGGTGTCTGCTAGGAGTCTGTATTTATTTATCTAAAGTTAGTTTTAATAATTTTATGGCTTTTGCTGCAAGATGATTTTCTCAGCTTCTGAAGCTTAAGCATAGTAGAGCTTCCTCGCTTTACATCTTGCTGGATGCTTCATTAGGTGATTTGTATTAATGTGTGCTTAGATGAATCCGTTTTCATGAGAACACTGGAGTTTTCATGGATGAATGAGACCTAATTCTGCCTGGCGAAAACATCACTATAAATAAGAGCTGATGCCGTTGCGTTGAGAAGAAGCAATTGTAAATAATGGGAAGAAAATTCTATTCATGGAAATATTTCTTGTCCAGAGGGTCATACACGTTTTTATTTATCTGTTCTTAACTTGCAAAATGTCTGTATTTGGAGTGGATACAGACAGGAGTTGTATTTTATTAAAAATAAGAGCTGGATGCTCTGGCTGGAGTTGTCCAAGTTTAGAATAACTTAATTGCTGAAAATGCACATTTTCCACAGGAAAACTCTGTGTATGATAAACTGTGCCTGGCACAACCAGCCTGTCACTTTTTTTCAAGCATGGGGATTTACTTATTTTTGTCTCAGTGGCTGTTTTGATGCTTCAGATTCTCTCATAGGTGTTGAAATTTTCTGAGATTAAAAGGAGTTACATGAAGTTACTCTTGATACTTCCCTTCACTAATTTTCTCTGACAGTTCTTTTTTAATGTGGTATTATGATTGATTTATCCTTAGTTCTCCTAGGTCTCCTTCCTCTCTCTCTTTCTTCCTTCTGACACTATAACATGTTCCTTTCAATGTTCTTATAGATCAAAGCATTCTCCTCTACCTTGCTTCTGTCGCTGTCTTTAAAACGGGTATTTCAATTAACGTAGACACAGTTGGAAAGGAAAGATGATTCAAGAGCACTGTAGTGCTGTGGTAATTTAATTTGGGCATCTCTGAGTATCTCACTGAATTTCCAGTTGTTAATGTCCTTAAATTTCTTTGTCACATCTTATTTTCGTGGAAATCTCAGGGGACACCTCCAGACAGCCAAAGTGCCCCAAAGAAAGCAGAAGAAAGGAAAGAGTTTAGAGAGGTCTTGTTTATTCAGATAGTTTTTGAAGATGAAATGAATCTTTAATTGGCAACCAGCTCCCTGGGAAACACTGCTCTGTGGTCAAGGATGTCCCCTGGGACTTGATCTCTTCCTAAGCAATTTTTTGCATGTTTTAGTTGTCATCTGTGCTGCTGGCAGCCAACCTGCAGCGAGCTCCCCGGGGAAAGCCTGGTGCACCACTTGGAAGGGGAGAAAAAAATTATTCATAGTTCAGAACCAGCTGCTTAACTGAGATCATTTTCCTTGCTTCATCAGAACAGCTAACTGGAGACTTGTGTGTTCTCTCTCTCTTAATTGATGTATCTTATCAAGCAAATCCCTAGGAAGAGGATGGAAGTGTAATCTCTTACTCTTTCTTTTACAACTTTCTCCACTTGGAGCGATTTCACTTGGCAGTAGAGGCTGCTAAGACATGAGAAGGCAAAACAAAGATGGATACAGGTGGTGTTTCTATAGCATCAAAGGAATCAAAGATCATAAGGATGCTTGTTCCTTTTAGAAAGCCACCAGTTACAAGGAAGCATCAGTTCTCCATAAGCAGGACACTTTTGCTATCTAAAGAAAAGTCTTAGCTGAACTGCATGGAAATGGGTGTCTTACTCTGACACGCTCTGCCCCTGCTGTTCACCTCTGGGCTCTCCTGTCCCTGTGTCCTGGCTGGGCAGGAGGATGAAGGGCAGTGGGTATGAGCATGGTTTGGGTGCTTGTGCCTAGAAAACATCTGTCCTGGGCTATGGTTGTGTTTCCTACTTTCCATGGCATTGCATACCACATGTGCTTTCCCTTTCCTCATTGTAGGGCCTCAACTGGTTCCTTCCTCTGGCTACAGCACAAAATTAAGGTGGAAGGAAGAAAGTACAGTGGCTTGGAGCCTCCTAAACCAGATTCAACCTATGAGCCTGATTTTTGGCCACCTGTGGTTTGTTCTGAAGACCAGAGATAGAGATGTAAATGACTGTTTGCATCCAGTCCCTGATGAAGAATCTTAATTTGTTGCAAGAAATGGGTACTTTAAGGTACTGAGCTGGGAAAACAGGGACTCAATTTATAGCCAGTGCTGTCTGAGCTTTTGGAAGTATGTGGGAGATGTAGAGCTGTGCCATGTTGGCTCTCCTTATCTGGAAACTCTTGTTTAAAGCAGTAGGAATATGGGATGTTTTTGGGTTATTTAACCACTCAGTTGGAAGAAAACAATTGATACCTACTGAGGTGCTGATGACTCTGTCCTGTTCTACACATCTGTCTCTAGGTGAGGTGTCTCCTTGTAGGTAGGCTGTGAATCTATTGAGAGCAGCACTTAAACCTGAAGAAGATAGAAGGAATGCCAAGGTGGACAGTTACAAACCACCATTTGTGTTCAAATTTCCTTTGTGCTGCGATCAGTTAGTGGTTAGGTCACACCTTCAGGGGAGAGGGGTTATCTCTACTCAGTCTCACAAGCTTCCATCTAATCTCTTCTAATCCTGATAAAACCCTGGTGGCGTCACTGGTTCATTTCTGCAGATCTGGTGTCAAAATTTCACGGAAGAGTTTATGGACTGGTGGGCAGTGTAAATATGTATTGCAATTCTAAAACTGTTTTCCAGTGTAATTAGCTCCTGCTTTGATCTGTTGCAGCATAAATAGGAAAGTGAGATAGTCAGTTTTTCCCCAAAAGGCCCAGATAATGTTTAAACTGATAAAGACATGATGTGTTTCTGCAGCTGCTTTTGATTTTAGTTTGTCATCAAATGTATTTATTAGTTAAAAAACTGTCAGCAGGATCATATAGTCTTTTTTTTTTACTTTTTATTTCTTTTCGTTCTCAAATAGTGTATTAGCATTGCACTTGTGTTACGTTAATCTCTTCTTACATTCAAACTGAAATTTTGTTTGCTATAATAATCATAAACTGACAGACTTGAAAAACTAACATTTGCTAGCTTCAAAGGAAGGAAAACCGGCGGTAAGTGAGGCTGTAAAAGTGAAATTAAGTGTTAATTAATGCAAGGGCAAAAAGCAGTGAGGCATTTATTTGAGATGCAGGTACTACATTTATCAGACTACAAGTTAACCACTGTGGTTTCATGGATACTCTAATTTCTATTTTCTTCATTTATATGAAGAATAAGCTGTTGGGGAAAAAGTGGTGGTTAGACTACAGCTAAAGCCAACTGTTTATTTAGACCAGTGCAAAACTGTGGGTAAGACTTGAATGCCATTGTGCATACTTGAAGTGTTTTATTTTGGGAAAAGTGATGATCTAAAAAAACCAATCCTGAGTAGTCCTGATAATTTGCATGAAGAGAAAGAACATTTACATACTTGGGGAAATAAATTGAAAATCCTGTCTTAACCATCATATTGCATTTAAATTATGTGAATTTGCATAAATCCTGATAAATACTGAAACCTGAATGCTTCTCTTCAAAATTGTCACAGAATCATAACTACTTGTTTTTACATATATAAACCAAAGAATTAAAGTTACCAAAATTAAATCAGATGTTAGAGACCATTCTTCTTTTCTTTTGTTTCCTGCTCTCTCTCCTTAATAACCTGAGATGAATCACAGACTGTTTAGATTTTCTTAATGCTTAAAATAGGTTGCAGAAGTAGGACAGATACATAAACATACATTTAGGATATTTGCATTGGCCTTCAAAGTAAGCTGATTTTGGGGGGAAAAAAAAAAAAGAAAAAAAAAAGGGGGGGGGGGCATGACATACACAAGTCATCTTTCTCCTAAAAATTAAATTCTCTTGAATTCTAAATGTGTCTCCAGCCTTGAATACTGTCTGCTTAGCTGAGGAAAGCTTTGGAGCACAAAATAGGAAGACTCGGACCCTGGTCTTCATCTTTCTCTTAGCTCAAAGCCTATCCATGCCAAATCAGCCTAAATTTTTTGTCCTCAAAATTAACAAACAGGCAGTTTCCCACTCACTCACTTGACTAGTGTTAGGAACCCTTTGGGGCTGCTTGGGTGAGTAATGTGGGTAGGGTTCTGCACTGAAGCTCTTAATACAAAGCCTTCACAAATTAATGCATATTTGGAGTCTGAAAGCAGCTCCTTTATAGTGATGACTTTTGCACAAGTAAAGCCATACAGCAGCATAATAAAGATTTAAATAATGAAACAGTGAGGCAGTAAGTAATACCTTCGAGAAGTGTTAGTAATATTAGACAACGGATTTAGGTTTGCTGCTGTTGGGACTGCGTAGGTGTGAGGGAAACAAAAAACCTCACCCTTCTTGGTAGCTCTTTAGCAATGTCAAACCTCACAGCCCTACCACATCTTCAAAGGCTCCTGCTAGTGTTGGAGAGAGGAGTACTTTACAACAGGAGGATAGTGTAGGATGCTCTCTGGTGGAGCATCTCAGCTGCTCCTTACTTAAGTGCATGAATACTTTTTTTTTTAATTAAAAAAAAAAACAAACCCAAAATACAAATCCTGACCAAAAAAACCCAACCTGTTTGACATGATTAGGTTGTCACAAATGCAGACTTCTACCCAGGTTTGCTGGCTGGCTTCCCTGCAGCTTTCTGACCTTCTGGAGAACATAATCTTGCATGAAATCAACTGAATGTCTCATCTTCAGAGCTTGTTAGTGCTTTAGTTTTATAGTGCTGACACTGTGAGAAATGGACTTGTGGCCCTCAGACTTTGAGTTGACCACTTGGTATTGGCTTTGGTATGTAGTCAAAGGAGCCTATGTTGCCTTTGACTTAATCTTCCAAATGTTAAGATTTTAATAATTCTGGGTTTGGAAATGTTGCAAGTCATTTGAGATGTCCACAGGTATTTTGAGATATTTTGGTTCAAGGGGCAGTCCATCAGTGATATGTCAGCCACCCTAAAAATTAATGTTTAAAAAACATTAAAAATAGAGGCCAAACAAAAAGCTGGAGATGCATTCCTGGTGAGTCAGAAGTTATATGTTGCTTCAGCTGGACACGTGAAGAGGTTCCTGAAATTTGCAGTATTTTTTTTCTAAAAGTATAAAAAGGTTTATTGTAACTTGCTCAGAAGGCAGCTGCTTTTGGCTTGGGATGACCATCTTATATGAGCCCCTTATCTAATGGCTTTTATTTTTTTTCCCTGTCTAGAAGTTTGAGTTTCTGCTTGTGAACACACTTATACTGAAAGCACAGGGAACATGTATTCCCCCAGAATGTGCTGAAATCAGCCAGTTCCTCCCAGCTTTCATAATTCTATTTTCCATTGCTACAAAATCCTCCTCTGTCCTCACTGCAGCACTTGTCTCTGCACTGCAGATCTCTGCTTTGTATTCTGCCCCACTTCCCTGCAGGGAGTTCCCATCAATGCTGGGGAGCTTTCTGCATGTGGAATAAGTGATAGTGAGCTCCAGTGGTGATCAGAGCAGGCTTTTGCCCTCAATATTCGATATAATTCTACATAATTCTTTATAGAAAAGAGAATTTGTGGTGGTGGGGGGGCATCAACACCCCTTCCCCCTTGCCCAACTTGTGGTGTTAACCTCTTGGTAGTTTACCACCATCTAAATTTTCACTGAAAAGTATAGTCTTGATAATTTCTTTGTTTCTATTTGAAACAATTACTCATGAAGGGTTAAGAGATATGTGCATTGACATTCTCCAATTTGAACTTGTCAGTCTTAATACATACAAACTGTCTACAGACTGCTGAGTTTTGTGATGCATAACAACATTGTTGAAAGTCTTCCATGTTGTACCGATAGCTGGGGACAGATATTTGAGTACTTGGTTTCTAGCCTTTCTGATACAAGAGTTTGACTGGCTACTCTTTCTTTGTCTTGATTTTTGGTAGTGCCTAGGGTTTTTTGGGGGTTTTTGTTTGGTTTTTAACAGTGTAGAAGTTGCCAAGCTATGGTCAAAGTCCCTGGGGGGATTACAGTGTTTAGTATCTCTACAAGCCATAATAATTTCTGTACATCTTGGTAGTGCCTTACTGTTTGAGAGGATTCTATTCAACTGGTTAACAAAAACACAGTACTACTTGGACTGGGTAATGCTGTGTGTCAAGCCATGGCTGACCTCAGCCAACCATGTACAACCTGTCTGTACCATCTAACTTGTAAGCTTTAGAAAAATGTGTCATATTGAGTGTTCTGACATGTGGAGTTAAAACTTTTACAGCTAACTCTTATTTAAACTCAGGTAGTAATTATGTGTTCCATACCCAGACAATTTTGCTAACTCAGTTAACTTTCTTGTAAACAGTAGTCTGTTTTATTTTGGGGGGGGTAAAGTACAGTAACAGCTTCTGAAAGATCTGATAGGCTTTAAAAAGTATTTCATGACTCTCCGGTGTGAGTTACATCTCCTATATGTCCTTCTCCTCTTTGATTTTGTCATTGTGGGTTAATTCACTCAAAATACCTCATTCCATTTCTCTAGGTTGTAACTTTATGGGTTGTTTGTCTCTACTTCTAGTTTGTGTGGGTTAATTATGTAAATCTTCATTTCACATCACGTAAACATCTTCATTTCACACCTCCCTGGAGCTGGGTAATACCCCATAAAGGTGTCAGTCTTATTTATTTTTGTGTGTGTGTGTACTTCCTGATACGAGTTAATGCTCCAGGAGACCTGGGGTTTAAATTATTTAGAGTATGTTGGATCTTTCTACTATGTGTCAGTGCGAGTTGTATTCAAGATATATTTTAAAATACATTTTTCATAAGACAATAAAATAACCTAATAATTCTGTATGTCAACCTTGAAGTATGTGAATAAATATGGTATACAATGAATATAGAGTCTCAATACTTTCAGCTATTGTATGCTTCTATTTTCTTTTTTTTCTGTGTGTATTGGAGCTTATGAGGAGCAGGAATGAAATAACTTCTTTAATAATCAATAGACTGTAACAAATATCATGATTAACTTTGATGTTGCTTGATTTGCAGGTGGGCAGTGCAGGAGTTGGCTGCAGTGGAAGGGGGGTCCTAGTCCTCAACGGCTTGAAGTGCTCCTGGGACAGTACCAGATTATGCTGAACTCCGAGAATCTTCTGAGGCAGTAAGATACAGATTGCTTGCATTAAAACAAGCAGTAGTTTAATGAAATTTATTTTAATTAATGCATTTTTATATAAAGATTTAGCGATGCCACTAAACCTTAAAAAAAAAGCATATGTTAAAGTACACTTAGCACAGTGATGCAGCCTCTTGACCCCAAACTGTCAAAGCTACGTGCTCTGGTTATGACCAAGACCTCCTTATGCAAAGCCAAAAGAAATGAAGCCTTGTGTCAAGGGATTGCTGTGTTGTTTGGAGCCATTGGGTAGAATTTACAGGGCGCATTATGCCATCATTTCAAGGCTCTAGCTATAAAACCAGGAAGCAAAACAACAGAGCTTAAGAAAGTGGAACAGTTTGGTAAACACGATAATGCGTTACCTCTGTAAGCATACACATGAGTTCAGGCAGAGAAAGCAAACTGAACTGGACCCTACTCTTAATAAAGAGAATTTCCTTCTGCTCCCTTTCTCTACGTGAAACTTTTCATCATTTGGAAAATTCAGAATATCTCACTCTTCCTAGGCTTCATCATCAGCAACCTCTGTCTGCTTCTTTGGGCTTTCAGGAGAAGAGTGGACTTGGTGCCAGGGGATGGACTTCTGTTGAGGACAATGCTATTTGGTTGAGTACAAGGCCTAGATGAGATGCTTGTTTTATGTACTTTCCTAGAAATCTAAAGAAATAAATAACTCTGGAGGCAAAGTCGACATTTACAAAGTGTAACAACTGATGGCTGAGGTGCAGCTGTCACCTCTCTAAAATATAAAATACTTGAATATGGTTGTGTATGCGTATGCATGTATATAGAAGCATTCCGGGGTGCTTATTTTTATTTTTTTCTACTCTATGCTCATTTTCCTTCTATTCCTTTCTTGAGCTTATTTTTTCCTTAAAACCCCTGTTGCTCCTGATACTCATTTGTGAGTGTATGAGTACAGTATCCCTGGCTGAGCTATGTGTGGCTCATGCATAGACCTTCTCATTCTCCTTGTCTCTTGTTTTTTTCATCAAAACAAAGTAAAATTCAGAATAAGTGGATATAAATTGATTGACTTAATGTGAGCTTAACCTTGATTGATTTTGAAATTTGTATTTCCTATCATTGAGCCCCTTCCCCTCAAGAGGTTTAAAAAACCTGCAAATCCCACTGCAGCAACAGTTACTTCTCCAATACTATAACAAATTTTCTATTTCAGCCTCTGTTTTCTTTTCAAAATACATTTGCTTGTCTTGGATTAATATCTGGAATAGAAGGTCTGTTTCTCAGCCCATGTGCAACAGATTGTGTGGATGAGCAAAGAAGACTGAGTGAAACAGTTTGCTCTGTTGTGGTCAGCAGGGAAAGGGATGACATGTAAAGATTTAAGGGGTTTATCATTACTCACTATTGCAGCTGAACTACTGTGGTGGATGAAAACTACTGATACAGAACGGGATTCTTACCTAACTTGTGGCTGAAGCAATATTTGCAATGAAAAACCTGGCTTTTTAACATATGTATATAGCTATGGATGGCTGTAATTACACTCCTTTTGATTGCAGTAATATTATCTTAATTTTAAAAAAAACCTTTTAGGATGTAAGGCAATGGGACAAAAACACAGAAAAAAATTATGACCAAACAAATACTTCTTGCAACTCATCCTACTCTTTGTGCTCTCCTGTGATCAACAAATAATATTCACTTGTATATCTGCACACCCAGTAATCTAGCTGTCTGGAGGTTTGCCAGGCATCGGGTTCCTTCATTGCCGACAGAAGAAAATGTCCCTTAAGCTGCCTGGTGTCCTGTAACTGCAGGATTAGTTTTGCAATAATAATATAGATCTTTCTCTACTTAAGGTTTAAGTGACTCTTTACTTTCATCCTTTCCCAAGGGATGCTGTTACTTCATCTATTAGTACGTGTGCTGTTTAACTTTCCCTAATGCAGAATTAAGCAAAGCAAAAATCTAGGCTTAAGTTTATCCTAGTTTTATAGTTATACTTCTCTTCTGCTGCATGTGGTATTGTGTTGGCAGGCCCTTGTGCTGTGCAACTATATTTTGAGGTGTGAAAGGGAAGATGTTTGCTGAGACGATGGCAAGACCTCCTTTAACCTTACGTCTACACTAAGCGAATTCATGGCCAGAGCATTTGAATTATTTTCAAAACTATATAAGAAGAGTTAAAACAAGATAGCCTAGCATTTATTGTGGGCTGTATTGGGTATAGAAAACCTAACAGCTTATTTTTGCAGTATAAAATTGTAATATAAACACAAAATGCCACAAAATGAATCCAATCTCCTTGCACTGTTGAGATTCCAATGTCGCAGCCTTTCTTGTGTGTTTTACTTCGTTTTCAGTGGGTCTCTTCACTTTGAAAACTTCAGGTGATTTTGTGACTACTGAAGGATTTTTGTGCTGTAATTTTCCTAAGGCCGTTGCCACTCGTATCCCATGTTTAATTCTCCTGTAAAAGTTAGAAAGGGCTTTTCTACAACAGAATCAGGACAATTACTTCAGTAAAATTACAGTACATTATCTGTGAAGTGTCAGAAGATGGCAGCCAATTTCTGCTGTTTGATCAGGATATTCAAGATCCTCCTCATTTGGTAAGAACAAAAACTCTGAGAAGAGGAAATGAGATGTAATGGTAATTTTCAGATTGCTTGTCAGCCCTAAACGCATTTCTATCCATCAAGACAATGACATAACGTTGACTTCTCTAGCATTTTATGGTTAATTTGCATAACCCACAGCAGCCGTGCTTTCTTGAGACTTCATAGCAACTTTTCCACGTGTAATTCACAGAAAAACATTCTGCGTAGTGTAAACAAAGGCTAAACAAGTTTATGGTCATTGCATGACTCGTTATCTGACCATATCATGGTATTGCTGCACAATTTGTGTATAGATTTCAGTGAAAATGACTGTTATAAAATCAAAGCTCTCCTCCAATAAACCACACTCGCTATTTTATGCCTCTTATATCTGTGACTAAGGTAATAAATACTTTGCAATAGGGTTTTTAGAGGTTTTAATGTCTTGGTGTTAGATGACTGGTTAAATGAGTGTCTTTCTGATTGCCAGATAAGGGGTACTGAGTTTATTGCTGCTTCGGATTAGCAAGGACACGTGTCCTGCTGGCTGTCCGGACTGCAGACAGAAAACAGTGTTCAAACATTCAGACTTGTGAAGAGGGTTTATTTGGTGGTAATGGAATGAACTTGCACCTTCAGTTCATGAGAAATTCCCAATAAGATCTTATAGAATGAAGTCCCAAAGAAAAAATGTGTATTTGCTTCTTTCCTGCTTCTTCAGATGATATCAGTGCAGTGACAAGGAGAGCAAAGTCTTAAATAATTTACTGTTGGATGTTGCTGGGGAAACGGGAATTAACAGTTTTAACTTTTATTTAGATTTGCCTAGGATCTAACCTGTACTGACAAAAGCGCAGGCACCAGTGCAGCTCTACCAAGATCTCTGATCTATGTGAGAGCAAAGATGGGTAACTTGAAAGGAAAAGTGAAGCAAAAATGATACTGGATTTTTTTTAAAATAGAAATAAAGGATAAGAATGTGAAACAGAAATGAAGAGGACAGTGTTCTTGTCCTCAGTTAATACTGAAAGAAGAGCTGTTACTGTCTTACTTGCCGCTCCATTTTAGTGGTAAGATTTAAAAGTGAAGGAAGAAGATGGGTTTATCCTCCTCAAAGGGCTGCTAGAAGGGCAAAGAACTTCTCTGGGAAAGATTTGTGCCAACAGGGCCAACAAAATCTGCTTTTTGGGTAGTTTCTTTTCATGTTGTCTGAATGCATAAAGGGGCAATTAAGGATAAGAGTTTAATGTGACTTTAAATGTGGTTTGAGATAGATTGGGATGGTTGAACCCAGGGGGACAGTCAGGAGGTAAGGTGCCTTACATAAAGCTCTGTTATCTTGTGTTCCCACTTGTGTCACACAAGCTCTAGAAATGGTTTGTTCTTTGGTGAAATCAGAGGAATTCACCTCCTCTGGTTGGGTTATGTACAGCATCCCTGCTTCGGGTATGTGCCTGGACTGATCCTCCCTGTAATTCATTTATTTGCTGCATTGAAAGAACTGTGGTGAGACAGTGTCTACTACATTAAGGGTTTTTTTAACTGTATGTAATGTTTCAAAATAAGTGAAGCAACAATTTGATCCAAAAGATAATCCTGCTTTAGTTAAAGATGTATGGCTATTTTAGCTGGATGTTTTAGAAGAGTTTGCCTGTATCCTTTACATATTCATAATGCATAATATAATAAATCATTATAATTCTAGTGGATTTATAAATACATTTTTATAGCTATTTATAATCCTACATGTATATAGCTGTAAATTGGAAGATAATAGATGCTACACGAGGAAAAATGTATTTCTGTGGTTTCCCACCACCCACCCACCCCAAATGGTACAGTTTGATTTATCATACTGGTTCTGGCACAAATGTCTCAATGGCTTCTGTAGCAATTATGGAAAATTTACTTAGACTGGTCTGGGCTGATTAAGGAACATCATGTTTCAGCAGCGTGGGGGTGCTCTGCAAAGATCGGTCAAACAACAGTTAAGGATGTACTCAATCCTCTTGGGCTCTAATTAAGCCTCTGCTTATCCCCCTACTTAGCAAAGCTCTGAGGCATGTTTTAAGTTAGGTGATCTACATAATCTGTGCCCCACCGAAGTGGAAGGAAGCATAGCTGTAATTCCACCAGAGCCCATGGGCATAGCAGACCATATGGCTGAATTAAATTTTCTGTTTAAATGCTTCTGTTTTCTTTAATTTTTCCATAAATATTTCACATCAACCACTGGTTGCATGGTGACTTTTCACAAACTGTGTGATATTAAAAGTCTGAAACCAGGAAAAATATCCCTAAGTGTGATCTGCAAAACTCTGCATGTTGGTCACTCTATATGGAACATTTTTGGGTGAGAAGTTTTCTTTTGTCTGTGCTTTCAGCATCTCTGGAAGTTTCATCACTTATAAGTAATCAGAAATGTCTCCTGTCTTATTGCAGCGATGTCACTTGTAACTGGAAACATCAGACTGAAGGTGAACAGTTTGGGACAGGTACTGCCAGGCTCTGTGGCTGGTTGGGCAGTATGGAGTGGGTGGAAGTCAGGGTAAGAGCATGGATGTGGACAGACTGCTTGGTGTGTTCAGAGGTGCAGGGGAGGACTGAGAAAGGAGAACAGTTGCAGAAAACTATCTCCTGAAATAGGTTGCCTCTGAGAATGTGTTTTATTCCTGGGACTACAGGAAAGGTATTATTTTTGATGACTATCTATAATTAGGCTCTTAAGCTGCTGCCAAGGAGAGTATGATTTTTTCAAAGGAAAATGTGCCAAATGCACTGAATTAGTTAGAAACAAATGGGCTTTTTTTACATTTTTGAGGGAACTTTCCCAGTTATGTTAGGTTCAAGTGCTGGGAATGTCAGCAGGCAAGGAAAATAAATAGGTGATTGAAGAAAACTGTTAGATACCTTTCCCAGAGTGAAAGGGTTGATAGCATATCCTCAAGTAGCAAAAACATTGCACCCAAAGGGGTCAAGAATAGTTAGCACCTAAAGGCTAATCATAACATGTATTTCATTTATTATGTAGAATAAATGCAGTTATGCCACCTTGTTCTGTAACCTTCAACTCTCCTACTTAAAAGAAAAGCTTTTCTTTTTATCCTTTTAAAGATGTAATACAAAATGTCATGTGAATGTAAACAGAATGAGTACTTATCTTTTATTTTTTTGGTAGGAATTCAGTTTTGATCAAGTCTGAGGTTCTGTTCAACTGTTTAATTTTAGACTCTCCATGTCAAAAGTTTCTACAGAAAAGAACACTCACACTAAAAAGGGGATGTCCTTCACATAGATTTTGCACATCTGTGAGCATCTCTTATGGCATCTCTGTTTCACTGCTTCCAACATAAAACAAATGATGTGCCTCATAACTTGTGCTTTTTTCCTCTTGGATTGGCCTCTCATTGTTGGTCCTCTTTTCTAGTCCAACAACAATTGTCACTGCTTTTCTTATTTTTCCTGAAGTCTCCAAAAGTGAACTTAGTTTTCACTTCATGCAAAATAAATCCAAAATTACTAAAAATCGTGAAACAATAAGGGATTCCCATTTAATAACTGCCACGTTCCTGTGTTAACTGGTCTGTTATCTCTTGAGTTTTTAAAACACACATAGTCCAAATATCATGAGACACTATATTTCATATTTTATTCACTGCTTCGACGTATCTTGAAATTCTGATTAGAAATGTCACAAGTCAGTAGGCTCTGAAGAAGAGTTTATTCTTTTCTTTAGTCCTCCATGTAGTCTTCAGCTTGGCTGCAATATTAGTTTCCAAGAAGTAACGTACTGTCCTTAATGTCAATAGTGAACGATCACATCTGCTTTTATCACTTGAATTGGGTTATGAAGCAGCATGGGACATCATTTGGTCTTGATGTTTCAACTACGTGTTGATTTAGTCTATGCATGAGTTCACTGTTGCTTTCTTTTGTATCTCTGATTTAATTTCTCAGGATCAGTATAGAACAATTTTGAAACTCGCTCAACGACCAGAAATTATCAATGGGACTGATGCTTCTCTAAAAGCACATCAAAGTAACTGCAGAGCCTGTGTATGTGGGTGCTGTGAGAGCAGGAGGGTTCTGGGAAATACTGAGGCTGGTTTCCTACCTGAAGTTCTTGCATGGCAATAGTAATGAATGAAGAGAGAGTTCTCATCCATAGTTCTCATCCATCATCAAAGGAGTAAAATTTACCCTTCTCAGATGAGCTGCTGAGCTGTTTTCTCCATCATCCATCTCACAAGTGGTAGTAAGACAGGACTAGTAGCTGATCAGCAAGAGCTGTGACCCTACATGTTTCAGAAATTTGTTAAAGGTCAAGTGAGAAGAGGTTTGTATCTCAGACAATGAAATGTGCTCTGTGAAGGGAACATTCGGTTTTTGCAAACACCTCAGACACACTCTTTCTCTGCCTCTGGTCGTTAATCTTGACCTAGCAGCATTTCTCCCATCAGGTATTTTTCTCTGTTGAAGACAAAGATTTTTTTGGTAGTTATGAGGGCACAGTTGCAGACAACAGTTTGTTACACTTCTCTTGTTCAGCACATAACTGAAGTGTTATCTCTTAGAGCTGGATCCCTTCAAAAAACAGGGGACTTGCATAAGACCCATGAAGCATATCTAAGAGAATTAAAAACTTTTAGACTAAAAAGGTATTTTTATGGTAAACTTTTAAAAGAAAAAACCCTAAAAATAATTTGCTGTGGAAAATGTGCTGTATATGTTTATTTTACAGAAAAGAATGAGGCTTTACTGCTTGTACATTGTGTTCTAAGACCCCACAAAAAGTAGCTCCATATTTTAAAATTTTGTTTATCAAAAAAGTCAGCATTGAATTTTGGTGATTGGTCTTTGCTGTACTTGCAACGTATTATTGAAGTATCTTGAATTATTCTGATTAATTGCTGCTTTTTTTTTTACCTTACTGATATTCTTTAAAAATACCTGTGGTCTTTGAGGTCTTTCCTCCTGTTAGAAGCAGTATGTCACTTACAGAAAACTCATATTAATCCTTTCTGGTAAAAGAGCTAGATTTCTTAAGTCTGAATGTAAGTACTAAATAACCCCAAGTCTCAGCCTCTCACCTTTTTAAGGTGGAGGTGCTAAAACCTGTTGGAAACCTCTGTGTACTTTGAGTTTTCCTTCAAGTGCTACATCGGTGCAAAGATGTTTGGGTTTTTTTTTCGTGTTACAGTAAGGAATAGCTCAGAATAATGCAGAGAAAAGAAAAGATTTTGCTGAAATAACTTTGAATGTTGCTTGGTTTTAGGGAATTAGGAGGAATGAAAACTGAATCTCTTGAAATTTTCTGCTGGATCATTACGTGCTTCATTTTTGATTAGTAAAAATTAATGTGGCATTTTTAAATTTCACCTCAGTGTTACATGTAAGCCACTGCTCTGCCACGTCAGTCTAGTGAAGAAAGGAAAAACTTCCCCTAGATTTGAGTTTTATCACATGTATGGTGATTTTTTTTCATTTGTGCAAGACTATGGCTTGAAGTCTGCGGTTATTTGTTGAATAATGCATGGACTATAACTCAAATCTTGGTTAAAAGTCACAAACTTATGACCAATAGAAATATATACTTGAATTCCCTTCCCCCCCACCCCTTAACCAACTTATAAAATGTGTGTTGTCTGCTAAATGGAAAATACAGTCTTGGTGATCCTGCTACTCAGTGCTTTTGCAAATGGAGATGAGTTCTTGCACTTTATTGCTTTGAGAAAAGAATGAAAAGACCTCTTTTACCTGGGCTCATAAACACTGGCATTCCATGTTTGGCAAAAGCTGCTGTGCTGCTTTTTTATTACATTTCTTTTGATGTGGTGGTGTTTTGTTTTTTTTTTTGTTTTTTTTTTTTTGTAGGGCCTGACAGTAATTAATTTTACAAGGGTCTTGTTGCATTTCACACTGTAATATTTCATAACTTGACTGTGGTATTCTGTAGTATCTTAAGTGAATTTCCCATTGATTTAGTGATTGCTACTGAAATGCAGTGCTAAAAACCAAGCATCTTGTCTTGGTTCAGCCACTCTTTAGCTCTTGTAAGTTTGGTTTTGATCTTGGAGATGAGCATATTTATATGTACTTTATGTTCTGCTAACATATCTCTTCATTTTCAGGGCCTTTTTCTTTCCTGCATGAAATTAGTAGCCTTTCTGAAGAGTCGAATTCAATTTAGATGCAGAATGTTTTTCTTTTTTCTTTTTGAGAGCCAGGTGGGAAATCAAAATCTCATCTCCTGAGATCTAACTCCCACAAAGAAAAACGGCCTGTATCTCTTAAAGAGTCCCTAATTTCACCATTGTTTGAATTGAATGAAATAGGTCTGGTACTGGAAAAATTGTTTCTCGTTTCACATCTTCAGACCTTATGAAACCAAATGCCAGTGTGAAATACCAATTAGAAGCACTTAAGACATTTACACCCACATGTCTATCCTATCTGTGATAAATGCAGCAACATACAACTTACAGGTAGTTTGGAATAGGATTTTTAGTGTCGTCATAAGAGAACTGTGAATGTCAGATTTGAGACTTCACTTTTAGAAGGACTTTAAAAAAATAAGTTCTTGAGAACTAAATGTATTTGAAGGAAAGCCCAAACGTTGTCAAGTCTTGCAAACTTTTCCAAGCAGATGCATGGATTTGCCTGTGCAGAGAAAGGAGAAAGGAAGTCCTAGAACTAAAGGTCTTAGAAATAATCTACTTCCAGAAATATGCACTTTTTGCTTTTTAGGTATTGTTTTGGTTTTTTTTTAACCATCAGTTTCATGCCTACTCTATGACGAGATGAAGACCATCATGATAGATTAAATGGATTAGTTCAAATAAATCAGTTTCTCTAGACACTATGTAATTTAGAGGTGTCTCACTTCTGAAGGATAGCAATCAGTGATTGAGGTACAGATCATAAATAAGACTGGCAAAGTGAATTTTATTTCCTTGGAGTGTTATTTAACACCCAAAGAACAGCCTCCAGGCTTGGAGACTTCAGCCCCATTTCGATCAAGGGCTTCCTCTTGTTCCAATTGCATTCTCTGAAAGCTTTCCCTGTTCTTGAATTAGTCTATTAGATATCATCTACACATCTGCTTGCCTAGGAAATCTTTAGGGAAAGAGAAATCAAAGACATTTTCCATGTTGCACATTGTAATTATTTGCTGTGTGCAAAAGGACTTCCTTTGGTTTGAAAGCTGGATGCCTTCCCGAAAGCTTTGCGAAAGAAAGGCTTAAATTAGTACCATATAATCCTCTGTCTGCACCTAGGGATATGTAGAACTTAAGCATGCTGCAGCATAAAAAGTTTTCATATGGATTCAGTTACAAATAAATAAGTAAAATGCTTTTATGTACCCTCCACTGAAGGACCAGCAGTGCAATATTCTGTATTAATTTTACATGAGATATGAGTTCAAGGTGCATGTGCAATTTTCTTCTAACTCCTTGTATAAATAAATAGCATTTTTTATGCCAATATGAGAGATACATTGGGTAATCCATTGCTTTCTGTTATTTTGTCTCAGATTTTATGGGTCTGAGATAAAATTCAATTAATCTTTGTTAAAAGATGACCTTTTGAATAGGTTCCCTGCTGAGTGTTTTAATTATTTGAGCAGGTATTCACAGCTTGAGACCCATGAAAGATTGATTTGCTTTGAGTGTATCAAAGCGAGCGGGTCAAATTAATCCCTGGTGTAACTTCACTGAAGTCGGTGACGTTTCTGAAAAAGGAACGGTGAAAATATCCTTATAGGAATACCTGTTTTGCCCAGGGGCTTCTTCTAGAAAATGTCTCATGCTTATGATGTTTTAACAGTGCAAACTCTGCCTGTTTGAAGTGTGGTGGTGTCGTTTTTTTTTTTTGTTGGGGGTTTTTTTTGGTTGTAAAATTACTAGATGAGAAACGTGTTCCTTTATCAAAGAGCAGGGAGATGGTAGACCACCCTTGGTGCTCAGCCACCAAGGAAATTTATGTGTAGGTAGCCCCCCCCAAGACATTTTAGCCCTCTGGGCAGTGTAAAGCAGGGTGCTGGGCTCAGACTGTGGTCCTTGCTCAGGCAAAAGATGTCAGGGCAGCTTTGGCTGCTGCCCCATGCGTGTGCCAATGCCCCAGTGATCGTTTCCCATAAATCTGGGCAGTGCGTATGCTTTACGCCTGCCTAGACAGACAAATTTAATTTAGTCTCCAAAGACTAAATCATGGAGCAGGGTTTCCATGAAGCCAATTATTAGTTAAAGAGGGGATAATTGGATTTAATAGGAAAACTGTAAAGAGCCTAAGAAGCGGACAGAGATGTGAGAACAATGGGTTGTGTTGAAAGTGAGCGAGTCTTGGGCTGGAGGGTCACTGTCAGTGGAGTTCCTCAGTGACTGGTTTTGGACCAATATTGTTTAATATTTTCATTAATGACTTTGGCACGAAAGTCAAAAAGTGCTAATGAAATTTGCTGATGACATAAAACTGGGAGGACAGTGTCAACACTGAGGAGGATTGGATTAATTAGGCAGAATTAGATGACCTCAAAGACTAGAATAATAGAACTAGGGTAAAATTGAGTAGTGCAAGTTCAGTGTCATGTCCTGAGGACTAATGAGATGAATATCATTCAGCAACAACAGGAAGAGAAAGACCTTCGGGGCATTCAGTTGATCACAAGATGCTTTTGACCTGTTAATGTGATGCAGCATGTTGTGAAAGGTCCTGTCGAGTCCTCAGTTGAAATCTGTCTGGGGTTGTGGTTACGGATGCTCAGGGAACACCGAACCGGGGCTGGAACAGATGTCTGGAAAGGCAGCCTGGCTGATGGGGGGTGGGAAAGCCAGTCCCACCAGGGGCTGGAGCATCTCTGCTCATTAAACTGAGCAAAATGAGAACTGAGAAGGGGATATGATTGCTCTGTATAAATACATTGGGGGATAAAGAAAAGAAGGGGGGGAACTGTTAGATGGATGTTTTTTGTCAGCTGGACAAGGGGATATAAACTAGGTTTGAATAAATTTAGGCTGGAAATTAATGGAAGGTTTCTAGCTGCAGGAGGACTGGGAATACTGGACAAGAAACATTAACTAGTTTTATGGGGGACAGGGCTGATATGTGGTAAAGGTTATGACTGACCATAGGGAGAAGGCTGGTGTTGGTGGCCCAGGAGCCCTTCCAACTCTCTCTCCCTAATTGCATAGAGCTCAGAGCCTCCTGGTACGCAGCCGTGTTTCATGTACCCCTCAAAAGTGATCTGCAGACATATCTAGACAACCATCATCACATTCAAATAGCTTGCTGGTATCTGTAGAGGTCTTAACACCACTATACAGGGGGGAGCATGGCTAAATTTTTAAGCCTGTCACTTATGCATCCAAATCCGTGTCTGCCTCTTGCAGAGACCGAGTACGTTCACACAGCACAGTCTTTGGAGGGCCTGAAATTTGAATGAATTTTGCATCCTTGTTGGCACCTGCAGTGCAGATATATTTTCCATAACTTTTTTTCAGCAGATGATTTGCTGTAAACATTTTGTAGGGCATATGGAAAAGGGAGTTGGAAGAGGTAAAGTTCCTCTCGAGTGCAATGTCTGTTAGTGAGGAAGACTATAATCTTGTGGCTATACCTCAAAAAAAATAAAGGCAACCAGCAGATGGTTTTCTGAAACACCATTGAGCTAGTCAGTCACGCTGCGGGAATATGACACGTTACAAAGAAATACCAAGCATTTCATGGACACATCTGGAGAGAAGTGCTTCCCTGTCTTCACTTGACAAGCGTGGCCATTCGTGGATGGGAGTAAATGTGAAAGGCAACTTGCTGTGCCTATACGTGTTTTTAGTGACTGTCCTCCTGATACTCCAGGGACTCTCAGACTTCCTCTAACATGCTTGGATAGCCAAGCACCCCAAATTGAAATAGCAAGAGACAAATCCAATTAGAAATCTGTTACCAGCTTGCCAGTCCCATACGTTCTGCAGCTGAAAACTGCTTTCGCTGAGTCTTGTCTGTACTCATCTGTCTCAGGAACAGCAAGCTACAGAAGCAGAGGGCTTGAAAGCTTTCGGAAATTCTTTGGCCTTTAAATTGTCCTTTGGGAAACAATACAAATAGAATTGGGACAGGCAGCAGAGCTCTCTGTCCTGCTGCAACAACACATGCACACTAGACCTTTGGAAGGCTTAAATTTATCAGGTCTTTGCAACAGTCCCCACGCTGATTTAGGGAAGGAGAATTAAGGATGTGCAGATGTTGAGATGACCTTGATGAAAGAAATGTTGAGAATGGAGAAATGGGACTTTTTTTGTGATGCATGTATGGTTATGTAGAGTTTCTCTTCATCTTCAGGGGCTGCTGGAGCCCAATACCTAGGAATTACCCAGGTATTGACTGAGGGGGACAGCAGAAGAGGGTACAGCAGGATTTTTTGCTTTCTTAAATAGATATAGGGTGAAGCCTTTTAGACAGTAATTTCTGTTGCAGAGTGTACAGTAGGGGAGAAAACCAAATACAAAAGTGTTCTCCATCAAAATCTGTACAAGGGAAAATAGACCTGGGCTGTGGCTATGTTCTTTACACAGCACAAAAATACCCAGGTGAATTAAAGAAAGTGCAAAATATACTATATGTAACATTTATTTTCATGTCCTACTTTGGACTTCATTTTTGGTTTTAGAACTTGGGGTTTTGGAATATCTTCAGTATAATATTCTTCCCATTTGTTGAAGGCCAACTAGAAGTGCCTCTTACTTCAAAATTTGGCAGTCAAATATTTTTTATTTCCCACCCTTGTGTAACTGTTTCTACGAAGACAGTCCCGTGTGGGTTACTGAGGGTACGGAGCTGCAGGGCTCAGTAAGGTGATTAGTTTCTAGTTCCATGCACAGGTGCTGCACAGCATCCTTCAGTGGGTACTTTGCTCAGCAGCCTTGAATGTTAATGCTTTTATTTCTGTTGCCTGATTTCCACGGACTCCTCAGATCGGCATATGTGGGACAAATGGGATTCTTCAAAACAAACAAGTAGAAATCCTGTTTTTGTGTCTCCTGATTTCTTTGCTGCTGTGGAGTTCATGCTGCTACCAGGACAACTTGAGAGGTTTGCTTGCTGTTTTTTTTGTATCCCAGCCATGGCTGCTGTGCCTTTCACAAAGCACTTTCCAGCTCTCCCATCCCTCCTGTTGTACCCATCTGCAAGTGTGGATCATCAGTTCGACGTGTAACACGATTTCAAAGACGATGGGTGATAGGGCAAAGGAATCTTATGGATTCATGCTATCACCTGGTGGCCTGGGCAGTTGAGCTGAGGAGGTGCTGGATGATGTGAGTACCCACATATGAGCCCTGCCTGAGGCAATAATACTCTTTATACAAAGCATTTGGAATAAAATAGGGCTGTAGGGTCAGCTGGGGTGGCCCCGTATCCCTTGCCACGACAGCTTCCCTGGTGCATGGTGTGGGGTTGATGGGAGACCTGTGACCTGTGTCTGGATCCATCTCTTGCTGCTGCAGAGCTGCCTGCCTGATTGGGGGCTGTTTGATTGTTCAGGATTTGCTTTTTAATGAATGCACATTCAGGAACGAATTTGACTGCTTTCAGAGAAAAACCATAGTCTCCTCAATTTTTCATTTGAGCTAAACTGAAGAGGAAGAGTTTATAAAGACCCCCTGGAAGGGTTCACCATTGCTGTGCTCCTCTACAGTGCTGGGCATTGAACAATTCACTTATAGCGTTTGGGCTCCAAGACGTGATTTGTTTGCATCAGAAAAAGATTTTTGACTGCTGTGCCCGTGTCAGGAGTACGTATAAACCTTTTGTAATGAGGCAAACACAGATTTCATTGCTTGTCTCTTGGAAGCCATTTCCTGTGTATAACCTGGGAATGTCTGACTTTCCCAAATGCAACCAGTTATAGCCCTGTTTTGCTAATGTGTTTTAAAATTATTAGTTTATTATTTCAGTGTAATTATATTCTAAGACCAATTCTTTCCAGAATTAGTTTTGGTTCTGTTCTTACAAGTAGGTATTATTTGCTTTATGTAATTGTAGATCTTCAGTTGCCTTGACAACGTAACACAGTTTTAAATTTAGAAACTAATTTGTTTTCTGTCACTTTGCTCTTTACTGTTAAGAAGACAAGCTGTTTGCTATTAAATAAAACTTAAAAAGAAGGAGAGATAAAATGTGTATAAAAATATAATGTATAAAATATCATGTAGTGTTCACTTGTAGGTGAAGGAGAAAGCACTGGCACGGCCAGGAGGGAAACTCCTCTGTTCCTTAAGAATTAAGTGGAAGCTCCTCTATGCTGCCAAGGGGGATTTGAATGGCCATGCCCCAGGTATTACCTCCTGCTCATAGGCTAGATGGCTATGAATGCTTTTGTATTCATGTATGTATATATGTATAGAAATATATACAGTGGGTCTACTGCAAAGGGGTACGTAGGGCTACAAGGACTGGAGTTCCCAATTCCTGAGTTTATAATCCCATTTCTGCCGACTTTGTTCTCTACAGCAGGGAAGGTCTCTTGGTCTCTCTAATTTTTGGCTAAAGTACAATATGCAAGGTACTGAACCAGGCATGTGGAAAATCTAGAAGTGACCTTTTGCCCCTGAAGAAAGCCCCTTTTACCCTCTTTCCTACAATGGAAAGATTTTTCTGGTGTTTGCCCTTTCTCTAACCTATTATCAAAAACTTCTCCTGATGGAGATCGCTAAATAATCTGTTCTGCTGATTAGCTCTCCTCAGTAGAGGATCACGATATCCTAGTTAAATCTTCTCTGCTTCTGTTTAAGCCTATTACTCTTGAACTGTTCCCAATGGATATGAAGAAAAGTGTCTTTCCTCCTTTATTGCAGGAACCTTTCACATGTTTAAAGGCTGCTATCGGGCCTCTACTGAGGATGTGTGGGATGGAGGAAACGCCAAAATTGATGGTATGTGAAAAGCAGAGGCACAAAACTCTTTGTCGCTAGCAATGCCACCAGCCATATAGCCAAACCAGCAGTAATCCTGAGTTCAGCTGAGGCTGTGTGTGATATCATCCAGAGTATTTAACAACCAGCATTAGTACTGCTGAATGGGATGAAGTTAGGCAGTCTGTGGGAGTCATTTTGCTGATGGGAAAGTTCTTGAGTAGTGAAAATCAAATGGGTACCCTAGACTGAAGGAGAAGGCATTTAATGGTTCTCAGCCCAAAATGTCAGAAGACAATGCAGGGAAGAGATGCAGGTCCTGGAGTTTGGTGGTTTTTTTTTTTCCCTGTGATGTGATTTAGGAGGCCATGATTAACCTCTAAAGCATCTTGTTACTGTTTTCCACTTAAAGCCAGGAAGTTTGGACCTATTTCAGAAATAAATTAAATGTGTGCTTGACCTTGGAGGAACTCAAATGCTTACTTGAGCCTAAATACACATGCAAGTGTGTCACTGCCCTAACTTTTTGTTGTGTAGATTAGGTAAAATGGACATAGGGTAATAATTTTGTTGGATGACTGTTAGTTTAGACTACTGGCTTAAAATTAAAAAAAATAAAAGGAAAAGGAGAAAACAAGCAAAATGCTTTTATATGCACACCTGCTTTCGTCACAATGCTATTAGGCTTTTGTTTCTTTAAAAAAAAAAATCTAAATTATGAACCTGACATTATTACCAATAAGCAGGTCAGTCTACATGGATAATAAAGGAATGAAAAGGTAGAATAAAAACTCCTGCTGGCAGAGATGGATTGCTGGGCTGAGAGTTGCTGATCATCAGCATTGCTATGCAACTACATTTTTAATGGCTCTTTATTCAGCCACTTAAAATAGATCATTTGTGACAATTTAGGACACTACTAAACAGGCTTTCTCACTCTGATGTGCCAAATATGTCAGAAATAAAATAATAATTTTCTAAAGTCCTTCTGGGAATGCTCTGTGGCAAAGCAAGCTCATTTTTAAGGAATGTGAGGGTTTCCTTTATCTTAATGCTTTGTCCACTGTGGGTTTTGTTGGAGACTTAATTCATGGACTATTTCTGTATCTTTGTAGCTTTGGATTAAAATGTGATGTTCCCATTGGAGACAAAGGTGGTATTTTATATTACATAATGTGATGGGTTCAGTACTTTTTTTTAAACAACATATAAATCAGCCTGGTATCTTTACAGCAAAAGGGAGAATATAAAATATTGATGTTATTGCTGTAAAAGTAGGTCTTTCAGATTAATTTTTTTAATAAAGTAGAAAGCCAGGGATGTTTAAATGACTAAAAAAGTAGGCTGGCAAATTTAGCTGAATAGTTTCAGTTTTGTGTTGGAGATGTTTTTGTCCTGCTTACACTGGTGGCCTCAGCTAGGGCTGGTGAAAACTGAAAGTCAGTAGTCAGAACTTCTCACTGGACATCCCACCAAGTGCTCAAGCGCTGTTTGTGCTAGGAGCCTCAGCTAAACTTCAACCTTTTAGACCTGTTAAGTATTTTTAAAAAATATATATATTGTAAAGGCTTTCTTTTCCACACAGTGAGTTTGATTTGTGCATTTTTTTCGTTTCTACTTTTAGGAACTGCTAAACTGTTAATGTAAGAATTTTAAGGTTTTGTATTTTTGGAGATAAACTTTGGAGATAAAGCTAACTCTTTAGTATGCATCAACTACCAGTCTGTATAAAGCATTGTATGAGGTGAGGTGCTCAGCTTGCTTTAGCATTTTAAGAAGAGCATCAGAAGGAGGGTTGGTAAAGTAATGCCATATTTTGTTTGATTATGATCTATGGTCCTAATCAATACATTAAGCAATGTCAAACTTATCCTTCAGGCTTTTATTTCTATGGAACCAAGCAGCAACCAGTGTAGAGGAAAGGAAGTTGGGAGGTTTCAGTTCTGTAAGTCTGAACTAAATGTAAGTCTGATTAATGCAACACTCAGCAATGCTACTTTTATGTAATAAAAATCAGATGAGAAGCAGACTGAGTGCCGCATGCTTGGGCAGGTATGTGTGCAGGAGAGCAGCCGTTGCATCCTTCAGTTTTTTGTCTCCATCCATTTTAGTGAATGGGCTGGTCTTTTATTGTCCTTGGCCTAAGGGAGAATACACGAAGTCATGGAGTCTTTTATCACAAAAAGTGTAAGTCTTAAGTACTGCTTTTGGCTTTGGAAGTGTTCAGCCAAGTTTTTTCAGTGACTGACTTCACAGCCGGTACATACCAGGCAAGTTCAACCATCAGTGCCTGCTTTTCTCAAGGTCTCTCCTTCTGCATAGCTACAGTCAGCTGTCATGTTCAGCCTTTGTGGAATACAGTCTTTGCAGTCTACAACTACCTGAAGGGAGGTTGTAGTGGAGTTGGAGTTGGCCTCTTCTCCTGAGCAACTAGCGATAGGACAAGAGGACACAGCCTCAAGCTTTGCCAGGGGAGGTTCAGGTTGGACATTAGGAAGCATTTCTTCTCAGCAAGGGTCATTAGCCATTGGAAGGGGCTGCCCAGGGAGGTGGTGGAGTCACCATCTCTGGAGGGGTTTAAGAAAAGCCTGGACATGGCACTTAGTGCCCTGGTCTAGTTGCCATGGTGGTGTCAGGGCAATGGTTGGACTCGATGATCCCAGAGGGCTCTTCCAACCTGATTGATTCTGTGATTCTGTGTAATACACTTACATGGGGTTATTCAGGAGTGTGGTGAGCTAAAAATTTGACCAGATGTCATAATGTCTAAAGCAAAAGCATATGAAGTAAATTTAATTTATAAAAATACTCTATAATTTTCATTAACACTCTGGAAAGAATAAATGGGGTTACCCTCAAAAATAATTTCTGTGCCCAGAACAGATAGTTATGTTTAAATATTTTTTAAACTCTGATTAAAGATTCTGTACAACTGAAAGGCACACTTACATAACTTTACATTGTACTCAAATTAAAAAAAAATTGAGCCTGTACATAATCTTAAACAGGCAAGAGGTGGGTGTCAGTTTTGTAATCCCAGTGTCTGGCTTTGACAATTGCCCATGCTGAAAGGTGGCATACTGGTGCCTGCCTAAAAAACCTGAAGTGTCTAGGAACACAAATCATAAATTTAATGTATTTGCTTAATAAAATACTCCCTATTTCTTTTGTCTTCTTTCTCATCTAATTATGCCATCTGTGTAGCTGTTGTGAATGCAAAAGGCTGCACCGACTGAATGATGCTTCAGCAGAGCTGCTTCTCTCTGTCCAACTTATGAAATTACTGACTGACTTAAAAGGCATTCTGCTTTTTAATTTGCTTGATAAGTGCCAGTGCTTCTCATTTCATGGCCCAGAAGCAGAAAGTTGTGTTGGATGACTGACGTATACCTATGTGATGAGACCCAAAAGTGCACGTTTCCCAATATTTGACCTGCTGTGCATAGGGGCGCTGGGACAACATCTACTTGCCGTAGCCTCTTGCCATTGGCACACCTCTTTCTTGGTTAACTACTGGACATGCAGTCCTGCAGTATCTTGTCAGCATTTTGTTATGAGAGCTTTGAGGAAGCAGATGTTTTCTGGGAGGAATCGGCAAAAGGCACCGACAACTTTATTGGATACTGATGTGAACTTAGATCCATCTTTGGAACGGGTTTGGAAGAAGTAACAAAATGGCAACAACTCGCATCTCAAGAGTAAAATAAAATTCAATCAGTCTTTGCTAGATATTGGATGAATGTTTTTAGCCAAACCTACGTAACGTTTCTCTAATTTGGACATTTCAAATGATCCATTTTGCTGTGAAGGGATTCCAGAGATGACAAGTTTGAAAAGAAAATATTGGAAGTACATTAAGAAATACAATTTGCACAGCTAATTTATGTATATACTTCATAAAATGACGGGATTTCTTCAGTGTTAGGTTTTAACTTTATGCCCACTCAGTTTTCTTATCAGCTGTATGCCAGCGGCTATACGTGTAATTCTCTTTCCCTGCTTACTGGACTCAAGCCTACCCAATCTAGTTTAGCTGGCAATGGCACTTCTCAATTCCTTAAAACGTGGGGCTTTCCAATTTCCAAGAATGCTTATAGTATCATAATAATTTGAAACAGGTGTTCAAGCATCTCTGCTGTGCAACAGAAGGTTTACGTATTTTTCATTATATACGGAGACAAACCACAGCACTTAGGATGACCATCTGTCAATGAATTTCTTCTTTGACTAGAAGCAAAGTGGATTTTTTTTTTTTATTGGGAACACTGGTGAAGCTGATGGGACATCCTGCTTTCCACATAGTTTTATGGTTAGTCATTCCCAGGGGATTAGCCTACTTGGTTACTTGGTGTGACTTTTTTTCATATTTGGATAATTCCAGTAAAAATAAGGCTGTGTGTGCTTGAGTCAAAACTTCTTGGTGCTTAGTGTCCCTGTTTGAAACTGATGAAACCCTCCTGTGATATGTGATCACTCCTATGGGATGTGCCCCAGAATTTCTGCTGACAGTGAACAATGGGGGATCTCAGAAAGGGCTGTTGGTCCTGGCAGGGTCTTTGTGCTTTCTCAGGGACAGTCTCCAAATACTCTTTGAATGTGCTGGGTGCTCCTGGGTGCTGTCTAAGATCATTATCCCACTGTCTTCATCTCATCTAGATGGGTCTCATTCACTTCCCCATAGAGAATAAAATTTTTTATTTTCTTCAGCAATTGTTTCCATTTGTGGCCCCTGATAGCCCCTTCCTGACAGCCTTCACTTCTTTGTGTCCCCTGACCCTGCTTGTTGCCCCTTGTTTCCCCCTGTTTTTCCCCAAGCTCATGTGTCCAGCTCATTGCATCTCCACTGGTGGCCTCTCTTCTGCCTTTTTGCTACCTCGTGTATTGTCCAGTGGCTCCAGCCTCTTCTTCATGACTATGTTTAGGCAATGCTGCAGGGCATGGACTCTACCCTGAGCAAGATTTAAGATGCTCTGGGATTTAGTTGTGAAACTGGAGTGGTAGTGGTACCTTCATGATGGGCTACCTCAAAAAAAAAAGTTTCTGATGGAAAATACAAGCAATGAGTATTTTCCTTTTACGTTAAGATCGCTAAGGTAAACTGTGGGGAGAAGAGTCACTGCGGTTCACCATGAGGTTATATAGGTTCTAGGAATAACTTCTGCATGAAGAGGGCAGCAATTGCATTTAAATGGTGACCTCTAGGTGACTCTTTGCAGCATACCTAATCTCTGATTTGGGAAGGGAAAACAAAGTCGAAGGCGCTCCCATCTGAGGTGCATGGCTGCCAACATCTCCACTGTGCATGGTGGGGGCTTCCAGCTGTGCCTGAGAGCTTGGAGCTGGTATGTCATTCAGTGCCTGCTTTGGCTTTCTTTGGCATCTTGTAGAGGGTTTCTATTAAGTTTGCCTCTATTAAGGAGGGATTAGTGGAGAGATGTAGGGAGAGAAACCCAATCAGGCTGCTTTGTGGCTGGGGGGCTGTGGGAAAGGGCAGGGAGATGCAGAGAGGTCCACAACAATGCTATCAGCCAGCAGATAGCTGGGCTTCTGCTAGGAGACAGAAAATCCAGTTTGGTCTGGAGTGGGTTTTGTAACGGTTTGCTCTTTCTTTGAACTTGCTTAATAATATAGTGTCATTAATGTGCTTCTAAGTATGTTAACACAGCTGCAGGCTATTGTGTTTTATGGATATAACAGATCTTGTATCCCTGCCCGAAGAAATCTTATGGGAAATTTTCCAAGAGCTCATTAATAACAGACACTAAATATACATTCCCACTACAAGAACAAGTACTCTCAGGTCTGGTTAATTGTTATGTCAATTAATTTTATACAAGAACACTTCTGAATGAGCAGATGGGTGAAAGCTGCAGATAGGTGAGAGGCTGTATCAGTCTCTGTCCACTTTCTGTTCCATCCCATCCAAAATTACTGAAGTGAATCCTATTCAGAGCTGGTTCCTGGAGGGTGGCTCATGCTGAGTTGAAGTGAAACCTTTTCCATAGTCATGCATTCAAGGGGACATTTGGTCTGAGTATGAGGTTAGTAATTTCACTTCATTGTTTTCTGTATTTTAGAGGTTGATATGGTTCTTCCCAGAATAACTCTGTCAAACATGAAGGCTCTACTCCCTTTTGTAGTTTATATATGGGCTGTTACTTACCTTTGTAATTGCAGCTGGGGATGATGGCTCCTTTTCCCCAGGAAAAAAATAGCCTCGTGAAAGGGTAGAGAAAGACTTAGCTTGGGTATCAGGGAAGATCTCCCTCCCTGCACCATGCTTCGGTCAGAGTGAGGTGGGTGGCCAAATGGACTTCTGTTCTTGCTATTCATGTTTTTTCTCAGGAACAACAGAACTGACTCTTCAAATATGATTTAAGAGATTTTTCAGAGCTGCCTTACAGTTCAGTCCAAACTAGGATTTGAAAACCATTGTGTGCTGAAATGAATGGGATCTGGGCACCCCGAGCACTTGGCAGATTCGAGCATCTCAGCTGCATAAGAAAAGGTGATTCATCTCGGCCAAGTCCTTGGTGTTATTAACTTGGGGACCCGGTTCCACTGTTCTGGTTAGCTACAAAGAGACTGGAGTTTGGCTCTTTATTCTCAGGCATGTCTAATTCTGATACTAAGGAAATAAAATAATAATTATTAGTTCACCTTTTCAGTATATTTCAGTAATATGAAAAGCAACAAGCAATATTTTTTACAAGCTTGACTGATAGATGAATGGTAAGAAACAAAATATAACTTATGAAGAAAGAGTATGAAAATAAATAATAGAATTGTCCCTTCACATACCTTTCCAGGGTAGTTCAGAATAAATAACTTGGAGTAGTTTTGCGTAGAATATTTGATTAGCAGGTGAGGGCAGATTTCCCTAAATCTCAAGAATGGCAATTAAAAGGGAGCTGTAATAGCTGGGAGAAGAACTACAATTAACACAGTTCTAGTAGTCCCTTTCAATTATAAGTAGCAGGAACTGGCGAGTTGATTCATCCCTTGGAGGTCTGTGTCTGCCTCCATCTATGACCCTGCTGGGTTTGAACCCACGTCTGACAGTAACCCTACTTCTGTGGTTGTGTGGAGCCAACGGCTGTTACAGACATCGGCAGCTGCTGACAGACCAAAGGTAAGCTTGTGCTCAGGTCTACTGACTCTTAAGAACTATAACCTGGATAATGAAGTTTTATAGATGTAAATTATAACGTTGAACAGAGGTAAAAGTGTTTATCATTGATTATCTTCTCATTCAGCCTTTGAAAGGGAGAATATGCAATTCCATATACATATTTAGTCCATTTATATCTTGTACATAGGAAGACTTACAGTTTATACCTATAAGCACTACACAGTCTCTGGCTTTCTCTGTGTAAACATATACAGGGAGAATGGAAAATCAATTTCTAAACTGAATACAGTTCAGCCATGTTGCTGGTGAATGAGCTGCAGGATTGTGCTCCCTAGGAAGCAGTAATTCTCTCTCTGTTTTTCCAGAGTAGCTCTTGATACCAAAATGCTTTGGCAAGCTGAGGTCATGGCTGGGTGTATGACATGTTACACTTTTTTTTTTTTTAAAAAAAAGGTGGTTTGTAAATAAACCTAGAGTCACATCAGGAAAAGGCCCTTCAAGTTATGCTTTATCTATAGTTTTACTGTGGTCTAATGAAATAATTTGGTAATTAAATTATTTTCTTTATATTTTGTGCAAATGCAGACTGGATTTTGGCACCTACTAGTTTAGAAATGCACATGGGCAATATGTGGATTTTGATGTAGTGACTCCTATAGGACGCACTACTGAGGTATACAGAGCCAGGAGAAATTCTGTCTAAAGTATCTTCTTGGTGTAGCTTCTCACATGAGCATGATGAGTATTTTGATCTATTCTCTTGAAATGGAATAAACGTTTTCCTCTCTCAAGGTATTGAGACCTGCTTAGGGACCCAGGAGCTTGAATTTCTTTGGCATAGTCAGCCCTTTCCTTCCTGTCTGACATGATCACACCGTTATGTATAAAGCAGCGTATGTCTTCAGACGGTTGTATCAGTGTGAAGTAAAGCTCCAGTTTCCGCATTGTTTATTTCCAAGGGAAACAAGTATACCCTCATCTCTATATGCCTCTTGGCATGCCCAGAATTTGTATATTTTGCTAGAAATGATAGAGTTATCAGCACTCTGCAGCTGAGAGCATCTTGCTGATTTTAAGCTCTAACTTGGGGGGGTGTTCCAAAAAAATAAGACTTTTCAGAAAAGAGGGATAATAGCTTGAATTGAGTTTTGCAGAGAGAGACTAGTTTGGTAAGAATTCAGACTAACTCCCCACAGGAGTGACCCTTTATTTCAGCCCTTCCACCACAACCTGTTTTTGAAGTCTATAATTCTTATGAATTATTGTTCCTGCCTGGATCTTAAACCTCTTTAGTTTCTTATTTTATATCTAGACATATCAGGACATGGGAAATTACCTACCTAGTCTTCAGTAACCAAAAGGGCAGCTGAAGTTAAATGACACTTAAATTTAGAAATTTAAATAGAATCTGTTTTTTTCTCCATTAACAGAAAATGGATCTGATGGCAGAACTTTTTGAATTCATGTCTACGCTGTCTCACTTGCCTTTGTCCCTTAATTACAAAATTTTTGAGAAGAAGAATGTCTTTCTGATACTGTCCAGTCACTTGGTGCACTGCCAGTGGAGTCTTATAGTTATGAGTATCTTCTGGTTGACTTCAGGAAAGCAGTGAGGGGTGCATATCCCTACCACCAAGAAGGAAAGTGCCAAGGGCTGTAGAGCAGTTGATATAGGCAGGAGGAGGGTTGTAAATCATGGATCTAGCACTGCTAGATCTTTGCTTTATGTCATGTTAAATGGATTGGTCATCTCTGCACTGGCACCTTTACCCCCATGGGTGTTCCTGGCCCTCCCTCACCCCAAGGTCCTCTCCCTCTGTCCTAGTGCTGTGGCAATACCTTATTCTAATAGCAGATGGAAAAATTGCTTTCACAAGGAGTTAATGTGAAACAGTAGCACAGTGACCCCCTTCCACTTAGAAAGAACCATCATCATTAGAGAAGGTGGATGGAGGTTAGGAGAGTCTCTCCAAGGTAAATTGATGTGCAGTGTCCTGCTGCTGCAGAAGCAGCAGAGCTCTGTAATAAGCAGAGCTCCAGTGATTTGGAACCTCCCACTTTACCTAAGCCCTCATATCTTATGTTCCTTAGCATTTTGTTAACTTTCAAAGAGGAATGGATTAACTTTTTAAGTAGGCATGGTGCTGGCAACTGTAAGAACTTGCATTTACCACCCTGAAGAAACTTGTCAGTAGAATAAGTTTAGAAGAGTAGGGAATGATTCCTTGCTTAATTATACATTAAAAAATGGTAAATTTATTCCTGCAGATTATTCAAAACAAATCGTTCAGTCACCCTTAGGGAACACTCTGAAGCCTGTAAAATGGGTAACGCTTGGGCACTTCTGCTGGAATAGAGTCCTCACGGTTATGGGTGAGAGAGTTTGAACTGATGATTAGCTCATGATGACTGGAAATGTGTGAGGAGCAAAGGGATCACATCAGCTTCTAATCATCACAGTACTATTAAGAGGAGATATCTGTTACGCCTGCAGCGAGTTTCCTGCTTCTGTACTTCTTGCATCAATTAACACTGGTTTTCTCTTGGCTTGAGATGTGTGATAGTAGAAGCCCCAAAACTGACAGCATATGTTGTGGAGGAGAGAAGAGTGGGAATAAAACACTTTTTCTGGGCAAAGCCCAGAAATAATCACAATGTTATTAGTGATCTAATAGTAAATCTCAGTTATATGTTATGTACCTTGAGATGTATCTATTGCACTGACATCTCTGCCTTGGAAATGTGAAAACTGGTGATACGATGTAGGTGCTTGCAAGCCAAGACCAGCCTGGGAATCTTTGTAGATGCTTCCAACAGCTTCAGGGCCAGCCTGGTGCACCCCACTGCAGGGTCTTGTTCAGCTCTTCCAGTTGTGCCCCTCATGCCCCTTTCTGGGGAAAATAGAGATTTCTATGTTCTGAAGTGAATTTCTCTTTGGCCTCAATGTGTTGTGTCCAGTAACTCAATTTGTGTCATTAAATTCCTGAAATAAGAAGTGGGATTATCAACCTTTGCTTTGTTAGCCAGTGAGAAATCTCTTCATAATTTCTTTGTTAATCACTTCAGAAGGGTGGCTCAGTTTTTTTGTGGTGTTTTTTTTGTTTTTGTTTTTCCTTTCTTCACACAGCACTATCTAATCTGGATTCTCTCTCTGTCCTTGCCTGGATGTTCTCATAGTAGACAACTCGCAGAGATTGCAATCAAGATGTGAGAGGACAAACCAGCCACATTATTTGTGCTAAACGTTCATCCAGAAGACAAACCTTCCAGGATAATAAAAAAAAGAAATGTCTGTTACTTGATAACGATGCCAAGTTGAATCTAGGATGTGCCACTTTGTGTTGGACATGTTATACACCATGCCACCCTTTACAAAAAACATGGTATAAGTAAAAGTAATAGAGAACTTTTGCTCCTGTAATAAAATTTCTGCCATCTTTAAGTCCAGTTCCCACAGGTAAAAGTATGTAAAATCATTCTCCAATAATAAGTTTGCCATTTAGTTTTATTTGTGAGATGACAACACTGAGTAATCACAGAACATTATTTACAAAATTAAACAGTGCCTGCAATTCAAAGAATTAATATATCCACACACTCAAACCAAACAAATCAAAGAGAATTCATTTGTTTGACAGCCATACAAACTGAATAATAAAATGGAAAAAACATGAGTTTGAAGCTGTTTGAATTGGAATAATTTGAGATAGGAAGAGAGAGAAGATGAGGGGAAGGAAGAAGGGAGAAAAACAGTAAATTAAATGGCAGCTTAAATTGATATATTCTCCACAGGACAAACTGTATGAGGTTACAAGTGTATGAGTGTCAGTGAAGTGAATGTATAACAGTGAAGAACTGGGCAAATTCAGTTAAAGTTTTACAAGACACTTTGAGCTTTAGAAAAATGTTGTTCGTGACAACTCTAATCAGTAACAAAAACTGAAACCCTGCAAATTCTGGGGCATTTGCTGATTTACCTGCATTCATTCAGATTACTGACAGGACTCCAGTTTCCCTTCTTACTCTGTCCTAGCACTTCTGAACTGTATCTAACGACATGACTTTACATGGATCCAACAGGCATAAGGGTGTAATTTGCTATTTGGACAGTCTAGCTTTGAATTTGCTCTAGTACCATGTGTTTTGGCAGGCTCTAAACACGATAGTCAACTTGATCTTTTCTTATTTGCCTTTGACCAAGGGTAACCAAATCAATCCACTGAGGAAGAGGGCAGATGATCTTCACTCAGCTTTCCATGAGAGCTGATCGCTTCAAGGTACAAATCCCACAGCGCTTGCACTTGGTCCCAGCTAATCCTTTCCATCGTGTTTTAGCCTACATGGCAGAAGAGCTGTTGATGAAAGATTCTTCTTCTGTATGAGGTCTAGGCTTTGTGGTTTACATTTTTGATGTTCCTTGGAAGAAGGTGAGAGAGATGGTAATAGGGTATTATCTGCATCCCTGTAGCTCTGGTGATGTTTTTGGTTCCCCCCCTATTCTGAGGAGAATTTGAGGAGAATGAGTGGAGATTGGGCAAGTTGGTAAAGCTTTATGTTGTAAATTATGCTGTTCTTATCTATCTTGATGAGATCCTGTGAACTTAGCCCCCTCTAGTTCAAAACTAAGCAAACTCTTAAAAGCCAGGGCACTACAGCAGACTGAGGCTTTAGTAAAGTATACTCTGTGTGGCAGATTTCTTGTCATCTTCCTCCTAATCGATATATTGGCTCTGTCAGAGAACTGATCTGGAATTCTATTTTATTCAGACTTAGTAAGGAAGGTATTAGCACTTCTCTGGATGACTGAAACTAAACATATACAGTAATCCCCACATGGATTATTGCTTCCAGTTTTCCAGGAGTATTTTTATCTGCTTATATTTACTGAAATAAAAATCCACTGAAGGCTGGGGCACTGTGTGGGCCAACATCAGCCATATCTGCCAGAGGTTATTGGATGAAGAATTGTTTTAGAATCTTTGTTTGAAAACTTGGTAATTTTCTACTATTTTCAGCTGTTTTGGTATCTCACTTTCTTTATTATATTTTTGTTTTCTGTTTGTGCTGTACTTAAATTTTTTTTTACTCAACATTTTTCTCAATCTGTTTTTACTGACTGTAAACACATGAGGAGTTCAAATGTCACCAGGTCTAGAGCTATCAATATGGAAGCTCTGCATAAAAGTAACAAGGGTAGAATTATTTCATTCTTCACTATTTTGGTATTAGAATCATACCCATTCAGGAGGGCCCTATAAGTAGGACTGAAAAGCATGACAGCTCCTCTTTAGGAAAGACTGTATGTGTTACAGTCTGAGGTTAACAGTAATAGCATTTTTTCTATTTTCTGATTTTAATAAATGCCTCAGGGCATTGCATTTGGTTAAATCGGGCAGCAGACAAAATGTAATGCACTGCTAACCTCTAAAGTATGTGCAAAAATTTTCTTCATAAAATATGTATGCAGAACACAGTGCTGTAATGATAACGATCCTCTCTAGGTTATTCTATGAGAGATTTAGTATTTTAGGGTCTGTAGTCTTTGATTTCTTTTTTTTTTGAAAGGAGTTCCAAGTATTTTACTTCTGTATTTGTTTATTTTTAATGAACTTTCCATTAGCATATGAAAGTCTTATTAACATATACTATGCTGAGTACTCACTTTATGTTTAGTTTCTACTCCTGGTACATATTTAGCTGAGAAGAACTGTAACATAGGCCTGTAGATGGCATTCTTGCTCAGCAGTTTAGAAGTCTGTAGTATTTACAGAACTAGTCTCTCCTCTTTGTGCTGATATGGAAGATGTATTTTAATTTACGATGCTCCCTTCCCCCAGGTATAGGTTACATATGCTGTGTATAATCCATTCGGGGTGGCTGGCATGTCTGCAGAGTATGAGAATGACAAAAAGTGCATTGAGCTCTCCTGATAACCATTTAAGTGACTTCTTCCACTGCCTGTGTTTGACACCAACATGATCCGTAGTTAAATATGCATTCCCTGTGAAAGCCTGGAGTCCTCACCTGGGCAGGTAGGCAGAGGTGTACATGGGGGCTACTCCAGTTCCTTTCTTGTGGAGAAAAGGGGTCTTTTCAGGCAGCAGAAATGGTTATTTGCAGGAAGATACTGCTGTTTGCTTTTGGTTCTGCTGTTAGGTGTCATACTGCAAAAGAAAGAAATCACCCAGCACAGTTACTAACAGCCTGCAGATGGGGACAAGCCTTTCCAAATTCAGGTGCAGGACTTTGCATTGGAGCTGGACATGTAGCCAGCACGTGGACAAATACCACTGTGAAGGCCACTTACACATGAATTTTTCACAAGCGCTTACTCTGTGGACCATGCTCTGCAGGACTGTCGGCTAGGGAGGGAAAAAGAAATCAAACTGGCTTTGCCAAACAGTTGAAACTTTTCTGGCTCATCAGAAGGCAGAAAATAGTGTCAAAGCCTGACACTTGCCATAATGCAACAACTTCCAGGGGACATCCCGGTTATGTTTATTTTGCAGTGATGATGACCATGTGCCCAGTTTCCTTCCCTAAGCTCTCAGATGAATGGATTCAGCTTTATGGCTAAAATCAAGGTCCCAATGGTCCATAAATTATTTTCTGCATGGTAGGAACTAGCTATTTGTGTGTGCATTTGGGGGACTGGGTCCTAATTCCTTAGAATAGCCTGTTTGTCTGTATTGCTCTGTCCTGCTCTTTGATTTATCCTTCCTATGCCATAGCTGCTGCTGCAATTTAGCTTCTGTTTCTCAAAACTAAGCAAACTCTTTGTACCACACCAATACCTTTCTGCTCCTTATCTGGAAGACCTCTCAGCTGACTGCCAGCCAGTATCTTATCTTTGGGGTAACCATCCCTCCCAGCAGAGTTTAAGTCACAACCAAGCAACCCATCCTTTGCCTGGGAACAGTGAAGGTCTATTGGACCAGTGGCTGGTTTGCTGCTGCCACAGCAGGAGGTGCAGCAGGGAGGGTCTGTTCCCTATGTCCTAGCCTTGCCTCTTCTTGGACATTACCTTTGCAAGAAGTCTTTGAAAGCATAATTGTAGTATAAAACAATCCCAGAAATCTGGCTGGGTCAACTTGTGTTAAGTAAACAGCAAACCCCATGTGTGCAAATACTCCTCAGCAGTAATCCTTCATAAGAAAGGATAGATAAGAAATGTTCCCCTTCATTAACTGAAGTCATAGGCAGTGTGTAAAATATCCTTAATGGACAGACACAGCAGGATAACACTGGGTTAGAATGAGCTACACTTTTATTGGATATGATTGACTTTCTTCTAGTATTTCCTCCATGGCTTTTCTTCAGGAGACCTTGTTTTAATTGTCAGATAAACTGAAAAGCAGTAGCTAGATGATTATGCAAGGTCACTGCTGTCTTTGCTGAAAGACAAAGGAAGAAAAGCAATAAAAGGAGAGAGTTTTACTGCATGTGCCATATCTGTCATTAAGCTATTTGAACAAAGCATCCATAAAGAGAAGAAATGGTGAGAGCCTGTAACAACCCTTTGCAGAGACCAACATACATTGTATTACTGTGTTCTGGATGATAGGGGATATTTAAAATTCCAGACTAACATCACTTTCCATTTGTTTATGAAAGCAAAAGGGTTATATTCATCCTCTTTGCTGCCAGCCTTAAACAACTCCGATGCAGTGCACTGTACCCCAGTGCTGAGACTTTTTATGTCATATAAAGTGATTTCAAGCAAAATAAATGAGGGGATCACATTTTATCCTGTAAAGCATGAAGCAGACGTTTCTCTCTTCTGATATTTTTGGACTTTTTACACTTTTCAAAGTGCAAGAAGTAGTTTTTTAAATTAGTATAACAGTGAAACCTGATGGCTCCAGCAGACATTGCTCATTGCGCTCGAGATAGTGTTCCTCATGCTACCTAAGATTTTCTGTCACAAGAAGCTCATAATGTAGACTATGCCACTAACAACTGGATTATTCCAATGCCTTGGAGTTCTAGTCATGGACTAGGTGACCTGTTGGCTTGACTATGTTCAAAACAGGACAAAGAAGGTGATTTTTGCCCAAAAAAGCTTCCCATCCTCTTGTGGTTGGGTGTCTTGAGAAAAAGATGGAGCTGGGATGGAGGTGGAGTTTTGCTCTTGTATTCAAACGTGGTGATTAATGGAGCCCAAGGGAGAGAATGGGACCACACCTCTTGTCTGGGTGACTTGCTTCTTTCCCTCCAAGAGAAGGAATCGAAGGGCAGGCCAAGTCATGGATGGCTGAGCAGCACCACTTGGCACTACTCCATCCTCGGGGCTGAGCTGCTGGACTCCCTTAAGTCTTAAGAGGTAAGGAGAGGATATGAAAGAAAGAAAAAAAAAACCACAAACCAAAATCTATTCTCAATTTTATCTAAAATAGGTCACTTTTTCTAAAGGAGTATATTTTTTTTTAACCAGCCCTGGAAGATTAAGCTGATATAATTTTCCCACATTTTACCACTCTTTTCTATTTTGTGATCTAGGCTGTGTTCTGGGAATATCAGAGAAATGCAGAAGAGACCATAAGAGGGAACGTTTGACTGGGCTATCTGGAAAGGAATGATAATGTAATGCCTTTTTACTTTTTATTTTCATTTTGGATCCAAATATGTGTCACATTAAAGAGAGACTATTGGCCTCTGATAACTGTAATTGTGCTGGGACATTGCTGTCCTTCTCAAGGTTAACTCTATCTGTGTTTGAAGACAAAGAAAAGGAAAATTGTTTAACTAAAGGAAGGAAGTTTTAGTTTATTTGCACTTGTTATCCACGTAGTCCTGTCACTGGTTTATAAGGAGCAAAATATATTCCAAACACATGCTGGAATAAACAGCACACATGAGTTTCCTCTGATGAATACTCAATACAGAGCTGTCTGCTGTCTGAGCCAGATGAGTTTACACATTATTTTTTTTTTTAGCTAATCAAATGCAAAGACCAGGAGTCAGGGACGTCATGTGGATTTGTGACATTCAGTGGCAGACGTTGAATTCAAAAACTGAAGAATATGTTGTTTTCATTCATACAGTGACTTCTGCAGCCATTCTTTATCTCTGGCAGATATAATATTCTGATAGTTAATAATCATTTGGGGGCAAAAGCCATATTCAGTGCATATTGAATCTCATAAAAGGATTCCTCTTGACTTACTGGTAGCACTGAGACCTTACTAACTCCTCTTAGACTAATTCAATCAGATTATTAATGCTTTTGGGAATGACAATTTAATTTTTTTCAGCCATGATTGAGTAAAAACTCCTTATGCAGTGAGAAGAAAGGAGCTGAGAGTCTCTGGAAAATTGTCTTATATTTTTGAGATGGATGATACAGAAGTGTCATGGGAAGCCAGGAGAACATCTCACATCCAGCAGAGATGCCCCTTGCAAGGAGCCTTTACCCTGAAGTGCTCGGAGTTTTCACTTTGAGAAAAAGCTCTGGTAACTTGCTGCTGTTGTGGCTGAGTCATTTTGGGGGAAAGACAGCTTTTGAGGCAACATGTTACGGTCTCGTGGGATTTATAGGATCCATGTATAGAAATGAGGGAGGCTACAGAACACTGCTATGGGGGCATATGGTCAAGAAATCCCTGAAGAAGATAACTCGCTATTGTGCTAAATAGATGACATGCATGTGAAATGCTGTCTCTACAGATCTGGATTTTGTACAGCTAAAGAGAATTCCTCTGGAGCCATTTCTGTATTTCAGAAAGATGTGACCTGCTGAAATCCACTTTTCCTAGTACAGTTAGCATGGGTGTAGAGCCTTATGTAATTACTCTAAGATATATGGTAGCTTTTATGATTGACACTAAGAAATATAAGACAATTTACTAACCTAGCATGGCATTATAGATATTAATGGAACATTTTAATGGAAGCCCTTGGTAAAAAATGAGGGACTTTATTAAATGAAATTTTAAATAAAACATGAGATAGAAACAGTGTGTGAAACTTCAGGAAAAATACCTGCAAGCTGCTGACCCAGCCAACACATTTCAGAGTACCTGTATCAGTACTAAATTCTAGTCTCATGCCCCTGGCATGGGGGCAAAGACAGTGTTGTAGATCTGAAACACCATCAAGGAAGAAAAAATATTCAGAGTTTAAGAAAGTCTGGGTACCAAGCCTGATGTTATCTTCATTGTATCTGAAAAGGGAAGGAGGAGATTTTGGTCAAAATTTAAAGCAATCATTTAAGATGATAGATGTATGAAAACATTAGAAAGCACTAGGTGCAGAAGAGCAAAGCTGGTAAAAGAAATTTCATGACATGTTCTGGGTTATTTTGTGGCTTTAAAACATTACTGAGGTCAGCAAGGATTTTTGTCAAACTTTTCAGCTGAAAGGATGGAGCTATCAAACTGTGTGACAGAGCAACCCATGATGTTTAAAGGGGTAATTCTGCTTAATGATCATTTTAACTGTGCCAGCTTTACCTAGTCATTTGGATAGCGTTAGGCATAGACAACAGTTGGCACAAAGCACACGTGCCTGATAGTAAAGCAAAACCCGTACAGCTCTAGTGTGCTGGAGCTGTCTTTCTCTCCAGATGACTAAGTCACAAGTCAATGATGAGCAAGACTAGCTCATCATTATGTAAAGACTGCCCCCATAATCTTGTCAAGGTCAGTGTCGGTATGGCTTATTGGCAGTGTAAGTACTGGTCGTGGAAGTTAAAGATGCCTGAAGGCAGCTTTAGCCCTTGAGCACAGCTCAGTGTAATTCAAGTGTCGTATTCTTACTTCCTACAACAGAAGCTGATGGAGTGTAACACTGACTGAAATACTTGCTATTACTAAGGGCTTAGAAAGTCTTTCCACCTGTACGTATGTCAGATGATGTTAAATAAGCCTCTAAAGGTGCTTCCAAGGTTAAGCAGGTTTTTTGGTTTTTAATGTGCTCAGGTAATGAACTTTTTCCCGCTGCACTTATTTGAAGGGAACCTTGCTTTCGTGGATACGAGGGGTTGCAGCTTGTTGCAGTCTGGTTTTATATTTAGAACAACGTGACTAAACTCCTGAACAAGACTTCAAATAATGACAATATATTTTCCTAAAATTTCAGAGTGCCCCTTTCTGTTGAGGGAGGTGTTAGCAACCAAGAACTGATATCATTGTGTGCAGCAAGCTCAGGAGCCTTTAGAGCCCCCATGGAGGATGCAGACCTGCAGGGATGTTCACTGGTGTTTCCTGACCTCAGTAGGTTTAAGCACAGGGTCGACTGGGCAGAGGCAGTTCTGGTGCTTTTTAGCTGGTGGAGAACTCAAGAGAAACTTTTATTGTAGACCATAATTTGTTTAAAATTTTGCTAAAAAGTTTACATAAAGACACTTTTTTTCTCCTCTATGTTTTATACCAAGCTGTTGCATGTATAGGAGTGAGGATGTTGCAGAAAAGACCTTTCTCCATGACAGCATAGTTATTCCAAAGGGTATTTATACAGTTATTCCAAAGGTACATTTCTGAGCTGACAGGTTAGTATTTTAGTATGTGTCTTAAAAGTGTATTTGCTTAATTATTTTTAAGACATAAATATTGTTAAAGATAAAGCAGAAGCCAAAAATTTCCCCTAAAAGGGCAACCCTTTTGAGAGGTATCTGTTCTTGTGGACATGGTGAAGGATTGCTGGATGCAGGGTCTGCTGAACAAGAAAAACTCATTGGTTTCTTTGGATTTTTTTGGATAACATCCTGACATGTTTGAGATTTGTGGGTTCCATGCAGGGTAATTTGTCTTAGAAGAGACTTTCTGGCCTTTTCTTCCCTTTCACTTTAATTTGGCACATTTTGCTAGTACTTAGCAGTATCGGATACTACAGGAAATCACTTTGTAGTATATAATCCTACATCATTCCTGAATATATATGAAGTCTGAATTCTCTTCCCACATAAGAATGGGATTCATTTATAGTTTACAGTGCTTGACAGAGCTAGTAAGAAGAAATTAACCTCTGCAGCCTGTGCCTACCGATGCGCATGTGCTTTGTTAGCTGTATCCTTTCTCCATTGGTTCTCTCAGACCTCATGTTCTCTCTCTAACTTTTCACACATCCTTGGGCCCAGTTCTGTGTTAAGAACTTCAATTTGCTGGTGGTACAACACCTATTTATGTCACTGTGCAGCCCCAAATGAACATGCAGTGAAGTCGCAGCTGCTCTTGTAATTGTACTGTCCCCTGTATGGTCCATGGCCAGGAGTAACTTCTTGTGACCTCAGCCTGTGAGACCAGTTGTAGAGCATTGCTACAAGGAGAGTGACAGCGTAGTCACTTTATTATGGGGTGACCCAAGACAGGGGGTGATTAAACCTGCTCCAGCACAATCTGTGATGGTGGCATGAAGGCCAGAAGCAGGGCGTCCTGTCTTTGTCTTGTGGTCTGACCACTACATAACATCAGTCCATACTCTGCCATTGAGGTAGTTCTGCTACTTTCTTTCCTAAAAGAAAATTACATTTTTATAAATGCAGATAAATACAAATAAATTATGCATTAAAAAGACTGATGTGTAAAACAAGCTGCGAAGATTTATCATTCTGGTGGTGCATGTTCAACTTAGTTCAGATTTTCTTATCTTTAATAGAAGAGCTGTTTTGTATTCTCTGAATTGTTTTGGTGACTGTTGACTTTTGGCAATTACGAGGCCGCAGCAAACAAAACAAGTCAGTGTGCATAGGAGTATTTTAAATATATTATTCTCTTTCAGATGGCATTTGATGGCTGTGCGTTGCCACAGTGTATAATGGCATCCTGTGACACATGTCAACCCTACGTGACAAGTAGCATGAAGAATAGATTTGGAATATAGAGGAAATAAATGCAAGAATCAATGGCTTCTGCTGGCTGCAGTGAACTGTGTAGGCCTCTGTGCTTGACAATTTCATGTTTTATGCAAAAGATGAAACTCTTCTGGAATGTGTTAGGGAGTCTGTGCTCAAAACCATTTACAGTGAGAGAGCCAAAGAAAATATGGTCACGTAGAGAGCAGACCAGCGACCATACTTTGTACGTCTGCAGGTACATTGAGTAACAGCTCACAACTCCACGGGCTGTTTGGATCTTAAAGACTCAAACCTAGTGATTTAGGGAAAGAAATGTAGTTTAATGGAGTTACGTAGGGATTACATTATTTCCTCTCTAAGAGCATTTAAAGATTGCAATATCATTGCATTAGCAGTAGGAGAGAGGGAGCATTTTTCCTGAACCTTAAGAAAATGTGGTGAATCTTGCCTTTAGTTGGCTTTGTCCTGCAGTGTAATTTATGTGATTGCATCTATTGCAGACCACTTTGGTCCTAATGAGAAGCTTTGACTCTACTTATCTTTCTTGCTTTAAAAAAGACATTTTTGTTAACCTGCATTTCAATTCTTTATATGAGGATGTGGAACGTGATACTATTTTCAAGGTGGTTAATTTTGAAAAGCGAGCCCTCATTTTATGGTTGCAAATAACTGGGTACAAGTTTGCTGACATGATTTATTGCTTTGAAATGTCTGATAATATCTACAAATCAGTGAGTTAAATGGCTATAACACACTGTTGCATTTATTGAGCATTAGAGGCTAAACAGAGGGTTGGTTGTGTGCTTTTTTTCTTTAAAATATAAGGCTGGAATACAGTAGGTTAGCTTGATTACCTTGTATCGTCTGTCTTTGTCTACAAACATAAAGCTTTGAAAATTATGAATTATGAACCACCTGCAGAGTGGGTGGTGACTAGATGACAGTAGAATGGAGCTCCTGTGCTGGTGACCATTGCTACCACCAGCCAGACTTGTCCTTGGTCCTTCCACATCCTCCTCCTATGTGCAATACTCTTGTTCTTCATGACCCTCAAGTTTATTATCTAGTGGGGCTCTAGATACCTGACTGTTAAGCAACAGGATGGATGCCACCAGCTCTTGTGTGTTGGCATAACACACTAAAACATTGCCATGAGCATTTTTGCTCTTTTACTTGAGAGATATTCATATTCAGGTAACCATCTGTTAATGTGCATTTAATTCTAAAATCAGGGCAGCAAAATATGAGTGTCAATTTGTTTTTTTATACACAAAACTTTTTCCTTGGAAAGTTTTTAGCTATTTGCTCAGGAATTAGTCCTGCCTTGCATGTGAATGAGTCTCATTCTTGCTAGAAAAGAAAAAAAAAAATCTGTCTTGAAGGATTTTGTAATGAAAATAGTCCCATTTTAGAAAAAGGTGAGTCTTATGTTAGAGCTGCTTTTTGTTTTGCTGCTGATATTTCACATATTTCTAAATAGTCAAGAGCATTGGTACCTGACCAATAACCTATCTAATTAAGCAGTTGAAAGATTTGATTCAAAAACTGCCAGTGGCAGGAGTGTTTTTTTTTCTTGTGGAATCATTTTATTTAGATTTTGAATTTTTTTACTTCTAAATGAAGTAATAAAACCTTAGATGTTTTCTTCTGCATCCCAGCTTCTCCTGTGCCGCTGTTCTGACTGATGTAGCCAAGACTAAGCTTCACGCTCTGAATAATGCGTTAATTTCTCTGCAAGACTTGGAAGTCTGGAGACTAATTTTTGTAAGTATTGTGTTTCTAGTTACTTTCAACAGAAACATTTTGTTCCAGCTGAATGTCAGACAGCAGCCTCAGATGTTCGTGTGCAATGCACGGTTTAGCCAGTGGAAAAGGTGCACGTACCTAAAAGCAGACTGGTGTGGAGATTGTCCCAACTGGAACATATGGTTTCTGCTTGCTATTGCTCGGGTATCTCGCTGGTTCACAGTCATCGTACATCATTCAGACTGGTGAAATGCTGTGTGAGCAGTGGAACGTAGGGAAGTGCTGTGCTGATAACAAAATCTGTTCTTAGCTGCTTGTTCATTTTAAATTCAATGAAAATGTTACTTAAATAGGCTTAAATAGCACAGGCAAAGGGGGAGCACTTAAAAATATGTTAAAAAAGGATTCCTTCAGCTTGCATGATGTTTTTCTCCCATTTTGATAGCTGAAGTGATGCAACTTCCTCCAATGATATTGGCCTTGCTTTATGGAATGGTAAATTAAAGTCCCTGAAGATCTTGGGGCATGCGAGAGTCCCCTGGAAAGCATCTCACAGCGGAGTCCCAGACTCCTGTGCCAGAATAAATTCCAGCTTAAGTCATTATTAGAAAAATGGAGAGTTTTGGGCGAGGGTTCAGTGTTTTGTCTCTTGGATGAAATATACATTTGAGAAATCCTCAAAAACTGAAAATGAGGGGTACTGGACAAATTAACAGATGATACTGCTGGCTATAATTTTAACAACGTCACTGTTTTGACAGATTCATTTTCTTTCACCCGCTGTGATTGATAAGTGTATCTGTCTGGGATTAGAGAAAGTTGCTAGAAGGAGAGTGCTTGAAGGTCAAATTGCTCTAAGGAGAAGTTGTATTTTCCTGCTAGTTTTGCTTGGTAAGGTCAAGGCTTTTTTTCCTTGCTTCTATAAAAAGTGGAGAGCAATTAAGATTGATTTATGCCATAAGCTACTTGACTTGTTTTGGTTGCCTGTAACCATTCTAGCAGGAGAAAAAAAATAAACAAACCATCATACCCCTGCCCAACCCTGTCACTTGGCCTGTATTGCTGAAAAAGCTTCCAGCCCACTGGGCAACACTTTATTCCTCCAGTAGAGATGATGGTTTATGTCTCTTAATCTTTAACTTGAAAAATATATTAGAGGTATGTAATGCTATCCAAGCAAATTATTGAAAACTGCATCAGCAGAATGAACATCTGAGAAAGCTACTAAAATATTGCTTGTACATCACCAGCATTTGGGTCTGGGGAAAGCCATTTGTTATCTCCCTGGCAGAGCAAGATCCCAGGACAATGTAGCCACACGTGCTGTTGGCACAACAGCTACTTGTTTGCACACATAAGTGTGTGCAAAAAATAAATTATTACAAGCAAAATAGCAGGCTAAAACTCTGAAAGAGTGAACTAACACTATGTTTCTTCTACTCTGCCCACTGTGGGACATCATTTTATGCAGAGGGCCAGCAGAAGGCACTTTGTGATGGACAATTAGAGACAGTAGTCCTGGCTAGAGCTGGGTGATGTGAAATGGTCCATGACCATTGCCATGGAAGCCAAAAAGGAACACTGCTAAGAGGTAGCCAGTGATTTTCTCACGAGAGATCAGTAAAAAGGTCTAAACCTGTTTTCTTGTTTCAGACAGAAATGGAGATTTTGTTTTCAGGAATGTCTGACTCTGAGTTGGGAAGAGCTGGGCACATCTGTTGTTCTGGCTTTTTATTTTTGAGTAATTGCCACCTTCCTCTTGTTCCTGATTTGTCTTAACCTTTTTTCATCCCCATTTATTATTTTTGCTTTCCCTCTCTTTTAAAAAAATATCCAATTCTTTCCATCCAGTCCTTCCTTCTGCCTTCCCCAATTCTTTCTACCATACTTTGGTTTCTGCCTAAAACACTGCGTTGTGGCAAATGCTTATTTTGTACAGCCTGATATTTTGAGGGCTGTAACCAGAAGTTGCTCTCCCTGGATTAATACTGCTTGAGCCCAGAGCAGCTTTCGGGACAGGCCAGACCAGGAGAAGGCTGCTGCTGGCTGAACTGCTAAATGAGCTGGGTTTACAAAGCTGCATTTAGTGGATGCGATCAGTGCAAGATGGCAAATAGCAAGAAAGCCTTCAATTAAGAAATGTTAAGCAGAATGACCCCTGAGCAGTGCAATCTTTGTATTAATGGGGAAGAGAAATAGTAAGCACCTGAGGCCACACAAAGATGATAATCAAGCCACCCTAGTGTTTGTTGTGCTATGCCTGATGGTGTCTGAAAAATTTGGCAAAAAGTATCATTTTAACAGTTAACTTTGTGAAGATTTTTTTTTTAATCTGATTCTTCATGAAATGAGAACTTGCTAGCTGAGGTCGTTAGTGGTTAAAAGTTGGGGTGGACTGCTTGAAATGGGTTTAAAGATTTTATTTTGGTCTAGTTCAGCTGTAGGCACAGCGGAGTCCACAGAGAAAGTCCTGAACTGATGCATCTGAGACTTCCCACAATCCTGCTAGGAGCTGAGTAAGCTTGGAGTATACAGGGACCTTTTTTCCTCCTTCAGGATGATCAGGAATGCAGCAGCCCAGCCCCAGCAATCTGCCTTATCCATGGGGTGGGTTGTGTTTTGAACAGACAAGGGCTTTAATTCAACTAGGGAAGGACCAGGAGATTCATGTTTGCTGGAGAGTTATGCTGGCCTTATAAGTCTACTCTGAAGCAAGGTGAATCCCTACTAATACAAAGAGCTGCTCATGGGCACCTAAAAACCAAGCTACTTGGTGAGGTCCATGCAACCCTCTGAAACAGGCTTAGTGTGTATGGGAGCAGGAGATTTAGGTTCAGCTCTTTCCCCTAATTTACATGCTCTAGAATCAGGTTATGCTGTAGGCTCATCTGGGATGAAGGAGGGATGCTGGTATTTCCTTTCTCTACAAACTTTTCTACTTTGCTTGAAAGGATAAAATATTCTTTGCTGAGGTTGAAGTTTTGAGAAAAAACCCTATTGTTGGGTGGCTCTGGGAACACTTAGATCCCACTCCATGATTCACATTTCTCAATGTAAAATGCTATTCCCTTAACATAAAATAAGGAAAGCTTTGGGAGGGTAAAAATAAAAAGCCTACCCCAACCTCTCAGGTGTAATTCTCACCTAAGGATTTGAGATTAATGAAACAACTGCAACAGAATAGTTAAAAAGCTTCCCTGTGACGAAGGCATGAGATTCAGGGTGTTTGGAGTCTTTCCAAGGGTGGTAATAGGTAAATTCCCTTTAGGTAGATGAAAGACTTGAATCCAGTTCTACCACTGTAACTGCTGGACTAATTCATGACCATCTCCAGGTCTTTCTCTTTTTAGAAAGAAAGTTGGCTTTTCTTCTTTTTTGAAACCTCAGAACAGGGGGCAGAACTGGAGCATCCATGCCAAAATAGGACTCCTCTGTCTCAGGCAGGGATAGGATCTATCTGCAGCATTTCCCATGAACATTTTTCAGAGCCCCCTACTCTGTACGCTGGCTTTTACAAGCACCACAGTTTGCTCATGGAGTTCATGGTCTAAGATGGGTGTTGTGAAGTCTCTCAGTGTGGTGAGACCCACATGTACTTTGCAGAACTACGCACAAAATAAACCTTTATTTCTTTAAAGAAAGCATGTTGTTCAAACCCCTTTTGAAAACCTGGTCATTAAGATTCACAACAGGAGACAGGGAGTGCTGGGCACTTCTGAAAAACAGCCCTAAGTTTCTGACAAATTTTTAATTAAGAGACATGAAAGAGAAAGTACAAACGCCTTGACAGTTGGTCTGTTGTAGATTTAAATACCTTAATTATAGGTGCTCGGATTTGTTTGTTTTAGCATTCTGTGCACTTCTGCTCTCCGGGAGGTGCCTGATCTTCTCTTTGGGGCTATGTTAGGGCCACGCTCTTCTACTCTCAGCTAACTTAAAGCCCTTCTCCTGGAAATAGCAGTTCTAGTCTAAGTGCCAGTGCCAAAAGGCCTTTTTCAATTATCTTGCCTTTCAATGTGGGAAGACGGAGGATGTGGTAAAAGCTCTTGTTTGCATGAATTGAGCAGTACATGCAACTGCTTCTTTTGCCAGCAGCAAGAGCAAGAAGTCAATCTTAAAAAGTTTTCCTCTCTTCCTTTCTTCAAAACGACTAATATTTTGAAGGTGCAGCTCTGTAGCAAGAGCTCATGTCTGGAGGCTGTTTGCACGGTACTGCGCGGTGCTGCTGAGAGCGGTGTAGGACGTTTGCTTGATGTTGGTGCTTGGAGTTTCCAGTTGGCTCACTGATCTCCCCGCTGGTCATGGGCTGATGCTATTATAGCCCGGCAAGACACCACGGTGTAATTTGAAAAGGATGAAAAGTGTTAAGAGCACAATGGGATGCATGCTCTGAAAAGCTGGATGGGAAAGCGGAGACTTTGAAGTGCAAAGAGGGTGAAATCTTCCCTGTGTTGGGAACTTGAGTAAGCTGTGTGTACCGTGTAAATTCCTGTTAAACCATCAAAGTAAGGCTTAAGTTGAGCTTAAGTGAATGGGTCTCATGCAAGCGTTCTGCCCGTGGGTAAACTTCACCCTGGCTGCTTATTTTTGGAAAATAAGCTGTTTAGAGAGAACTAGAAAACACAATGCAAAGTCAGGATATAAATAGGTATATATTACCAAGGTGTACAAATCGGGACCCAAATCCATCCTTTAGCCCCCTGTCAGGGATGTTACCATCTTGGAGAGGGCTGGGCTGGTGGCTAAGCCACTCTGCCAACAGTTTTCTCTTCAAATGGTGAAAGATCTGAGGAGATAATGTGGAGGGATAAAAGAGAGGGAGGAGATGCAGTGGGGGAAGGAGTGGATGAACAGCAAGGCTGGGAGCCAGGTGGAAAGGAACATGACTGGGCTCCTGTGTGGATCCCACCTGAGAGGGCACAGGAAACTGAGTGGCTCAAGAGGTTGGTGAGGGTCTAGAAGGGGTGTTTAGGGATGTTTGCCTCTATGAATTCCAGTGTGTTGTACAGTGAGGCCAAGGCTGCAGCAGGAGGGGGGGATAACATGAAATTTCAGAGCATAGATGCTTCACAGATATACCATTGGCTTGTCAAAGCCCAACAACTCTTCTGTTATAGAAGAGGGGGACACCCCCCAGCCCTCCCCACCCAAACCTCAAAGAATGAGGTAGGCACAAAGCTGCAATGAGGATCAGTGTTGGCTAATATAATTTCTAAAAAGTCAATTTTTGGCTGCAGCATCCCAATAAAACCTTTGAAAGTGGGGTTTTCTCCCCTCTTCCCTCTCTAGAGCAAAAAGGTTTGTTAAAAAATGCATCTATTTATTAAAAGGACCAAAAACCTTATTTTGGCCCCAGAACCAGCTTGCTAGTTTTCCCACCATGATGCAGCTCCCCCATCCCAACACTGGCACCGTTTCTGGGCGCTGCTGCAAGAAACAAGCCCCCTTGGCTCGGGGCTGCGGCGTTTATCAGCCGTGGGCTCCTGTCCCGCAGTGCAAGGCACCAGCGGCTGGTGTCATCCCATTACCACGGGATAGCAGCGGTGCACAACGTGTTTCTATTCAAGCATTTAATACATTAGTCTGTAATTTTTGTCTTGGAAGTAATGAAGCCTGACAGCTTTGGCTTGTGCATGATAACAATCCCACGCTGGTATCTTTTTGAATCCTTCATTGCCAAATTCATAAAGGAAGAATGACTTTTCCAAAACGACAGTAAACATGCTTCATTTTATAAGACATTGTGGTTAACAGCCTGAAACAGCAAAGTGTTTTTTGAGCTATAGCTAAACTAATTTGAGCTATATTAAAAGTGCTGATCTGGAAGCTGAGCCACTTTCTGTAATGGAGCAGGAACACATATATGGCCTAACTCTCATAGTTTTTTATCTGGGGTGTGTGTGGGATGTTTGCAGTGTTTTCTGTGCAGCCAGATCCTGCAAAGTGTGGGAATAACAGTGCAATGGTCCTGTGCTGTGCTGCCAATCTCAGTGCAAATCAGCTGCAGGCTCAGGTGGAGGATGCGACCTGAGGGTGAGCAGGTATTCATGCTATTAACATGGTTTAAGCCTTTTAATGGAGTGCTTCATCATAAAGAAACCTCTGAAAGACTCTGTTTAAAAGAAATCTGCATACAATTAACTGGAGCCTGTGAACATCCCTGCGCTCTGGAGGGCACCATGGCAGTGATTTCAGTGCAATGGGCTTGGGGGATGGACCTGAAATAATGAAGTCATTTGAGTTCTTGCTTACTGTAGGATAAGTACAGGTTAATTTGGCTGAAGTTGAATGAGTTACTCTGGGATTACCTTGATGTAAATGAGAGAATAATTTGTCCCTCTGTCACGGTTTAAGGCTGGGCCGGCTATTAAACCCGTGGCAGAAGCTCTCTGTTAACCTCCCCCCCGCAATGGGAAAGGAAAAAGGGAGAGAGACTTAAGGGTTGGAAAGTTAAAACAGTTTTAATAAACTCTAATAATGAAAAAGAGCATAATAATAGTATTGGAATAATCAAATATATACAAATATATACAAAACCAAGATCGAGCTCCCCCACTGTCAGCCACGTCCCCACTGGCACTGCAGGGCAGGCTCCAGGAAGGCCCAGGCTGGGCCCAGCGACGGTCGAGAGCTGGATTCAGGGATGCACAGATCGGGATCGGGGGCAGCAGGAAAACGGACAGAGTCTTCTTGGGACACTGGCCATAGCAGAAAGAGAGCGAGACCCTCGTGATCCCCCCACTTTACACTAAGAATGACGTGTATGGGATGGAATACCTTCGTTGGTCAATTCTGGGTCACCTGCCCTGTCCGCTCCTCCCTGCAGGTGTGACCCCCCCTTTGGCTCTTCACTCGTAAGCAGTGAGGAATTTAGCAGTGACCTTGGTTTCTCTAAGAACAAGTACAGCAAGAGCCTTTCTGCATAACATCCCTACTGGTGCCTCAGTGATAACTACAAACTTTGAGCGTTATCAGTCCCAGAAGCAGAGACTGTCTGCAAAACATGCAGTTAGTTTCAGAAAGTGCAGTTACTTAGAAGAGACTCAGCTGAAAGTAAAAATCACTGAAAGGAAAATTGGCCTGGTTTAGGCCAAACCAGGACACCCTCTAAGACTATTGCCTGTTGCTTTGCATTTATTTTATGTGATGATATTTTATGCTCAGCATTTGTAAGTGTAAAGAAGAGGGCAAGGGGCAGAATGGTGGTGGAGCAGACCCCAGCGATGGCCATATCTAAGCTGGTGAGATTGGGTCCTTGCTTTAAGTGAATGGATTGCTCATTAATCTGATTTAGCCAATGTATGTAAATGCTTGTCTTGCTAATCTATAGGAACTTATTCCAGGACATAATGCAGAGCTGAACTGAATTACAGAAAGGCTAAACCAGATGTTAGCTTGCATTAGCAGTCCCTTAATTTCTGCCCCCAGGAAGCAAAGCCCTACCCATGCCAGCGGCCTCTGAACTGCTGCTGATTTTTAACTGTGCAATACTTAGGTATTTTTAGGAATTGAATTAGCTAATAACAAACAGTAAGTCATCTAAAAAAACATTAAAAGTCTCTAGTGATTTATTGAAAATATCATAATCAAACTGGGCTTGATTACACCTCATAGGGCCACAGCTGCTTCAGGGGCTTCCCAGAGAGCTGGGGAAGTGTGCATCCAACTGTGCTTCTGGAATCACAGTTTTACTGAAAACGTTTCAAAGAAAAAAAGAATAAGTGAGCCAGGGGTGGGGGAAAGCAGGACAGTGTAGGAGAAGGGAAAAGCATGCTGAGCTTTTATGCCTAAAGGTGAACTGTCCTTTGGTTTAGGTAGTATGTGCCACGTTGGGTGGAAGCTCTTCTCTAGAGATGTCTTCAGCCCCTTACGGGTCTGAGCATGTCCATGTTGGGTGGAAGCTCTTCTCTAGAGATATCTTCAGCCCCTTACGGGTCTCAGCATGTCCATGTTGGGTGGAAGCTCTTCTCTAGAGATGAAGTCTTCAGACCCTTACGGGTCTGAGCGTGTCCCCCACGACTGCCTGCTCAAGGGGCTGGGAGGAGTGGCCAGTCTCTGTCCTCTATATGGTGTTTGGAGACCTGCGGGAGGTAACGCCAGTGTTCCTGTGTGTGCAGTGACTGATTACAAACGTGTTGACCTTTGCTTAGACCATGGAAATGAGAAGGGAGAATGAAGAGAAGCACGTTATGTACATTAATGTCCCTGGGAAAGCTGCGAGCCGAGCCGTGGTCGTAGTATACTGCTTGCAGGGTAGGCTCTGGCCGTGCAAGCCAAGGATAGATTTTCATGGCAGATAAATACCAGTCCAAAAATGACTATCTCGCCCCACAGCACGTGCAGATGAAGGGCATGTACGCCTGGTTTTGAGGCAGAGTGGCTATGCAGCTGTCCGGCCCCTGCACCTCACCTCCATCACAGCTGGCTCAGGCAGGCTTGTACAGCTCACAGATCCCAGCCTGACCTCAGGCGATGCTTTGGTGTATTTACCAAACCTGCCAGCATTGCATCGGTTGCCGTGGCTATTAGAAGTTAAAGCACCGTTCACAGGGATGGTCTCTCTGTTGGCAAGGCTTGTGCTGCCAGAGCCTCTGCTCTGCAAATTGACAACATAACTGCTCGAGTTTTTTATCCGGCGCTTCTCGTGAATTCGTTTTGCTTTGAAGGGCATAAGAAAGCAACAAAAGGTCAGGGGAGACAATGACATTTTTAAACTGAAAATGTAATTGCAATTTCCCTCTGAGGCTTGTAAATATGCTCTCAACTATAAATAGGCCATTTCCATTGCTTTTAAAAGAATCTTAATTTGTTTATCAGTGATCACAGTTAATACAATTTCATAACTTTCTGACTTCCTTGACACTGTCTCCTTGAGGTCTAGTGCACATAACTTGTTAGGAACACATCTCACCTGCCAAAAGTTTATTTTGCCCTGCAATTTAATAACCACCGAATAAGCTGTTTAATATGTTTAGGCATTTTTCATGTCCCCAGACAAGCTATTCCCTCTGCATTCTTTTTTTTCTATTGACACAGCAGCTATAAAGGTGGTTGGCATTTAAAGCATGGACCAGGGCCATCTGCAAAGGGATGGATACCAGAGAGAGCAGTTAGTGCTGGTTATGGAGAAGTAACTTCATGGATGAGGAAAAGCAGGGGGTGCTTTTAAGAATGTTCTGGGGAATGCATATGAACTGAAGACTTTGGGTGGGACTTCAGACCGGGCGCTGCTTTCTCAGCCCCTTGGTCTTGGCTCCTGGGGTCTGTTTTCTCAAGGTTTTGTTGTGGCTCCCAGGTTGCACACAGTGTAGGGAATGTGGCATGTTGTTGGTGCTATTCACAAGGGACCACGGAAAGATACTGTGCCTTGAGACAGGCTGAGGTTCATGAGAAATCTCTGGTTGTGCTTAGTATCTATCAATGCTACTATGTTTGTGCTGCAATGCCATGCAAGACAAACAGAGATGCCATGGAAACTATTAGCAAGGGGAAAAAAATATGGTCTGTTTTGAATTTCTGCCCTTTTGTTGTTAAATCTCCATCTAATACCTTTAAACATCTTTCCCTTTTAAAACCTGCACGTGTACTCAAAAAAAAATGCTAGTTTGAGAATCTCTTTCTTTTAGTTTTGCATTAAATACAAAAGCAATTGGGAATGCGATAAGCTAGGTGTCAAGTATTTGTAAAAATATAAAATGCTATGTTATAAAGAGTGCAGCAAAACAATATATGATTAATAACAGCTATAACCATAAAACCATCAATTTTTTAAGAGTCTCTAGTCTTATGATTAATAGTTCACTCAAAATCTTAATGGAAAGACTGCAAAATTAATCTTAAGAAAAGATTTAATGCTATAGATGGGTTGTTGAAGAACTACTGGCAAAATAGCTTAAAAAATGTTTACATGTTAGAAGCTGGGGTAGGTTGGTGGCCTTGAGCAGAAATGCATAGGTATTTTGGTGTTTAGGTATAGAGCTATAGGACAACTTGTATTCCAAAGTGCAAAGTGAGTATAAGGCAATTCAGTCTGTGAGAGGACAGATGTTTTATAGCTCCTTAGATACAAGGTGCTAGAAATCTAGGTGCACCCATGGGAGCCTGTATTGTGCCTGGCTCTTGCGTGCCACTCCATACTTGTACACTGTCTCTTCACTCACTTATGTCACGGTGTCCTCATGTATGCTAAAAGTAACATCCTGAATTGTAATTGCTGCTTGAGAAGGACATTAAGTTCTCCCAGGTGAGATGTGCATTCAAGGTGATAAGTGTTTTCAGCTGTGCCCATGCCATGGAGGGACTCTGTCCTGAAGCTTGAAATCCTTTTGTTCTCAAAGCTACATATTGCCCTCTTTTCTTATGGGGCTTAAAGGGAGCAGGACTTACAAGTTTTGCCCTTTTTGATGACAGTTCCTTTGATTTCTAGCAAGATTCTTTAAACTTATTAGTTTCTGTTCGTATTTTAGAAGGCAGCTGATGCAGAACTTAAGACTGTAACAACTGCTGTAGTGTTCCAAAGCAGTTTAAAAATCCTCTTGAGGAAAGCATCTCCCAGTTCCAGATGGCTCCTGCGCTTGTTGTCATTACAGTGTCATTTGCTACAGAAGAATGAGTTTCCTCTTGTGGAATAAAACCCCACGACCTGACACCAGGACAGATGGCCAGAGCTCTGTGTCCAGTACGGCTGTTGTACATTTTTACACTGGACAAAAAGCTCTATGGTCTCCTCTGGAGCCTGTGGACAAGAAATGATTGACTTGTCCGCTGAGACCTTGTGCTGCCTGAGCAACCTGCGGTGACAGCATGCAAATGTGTGTATGTGATTGTGTCATTCGGAAATATCTTAAGACAGTTAATATCTGTTAAAAACAAGAAGCCAAATCACATCCATCCTCTTCAGAATCTGCATGTGAAAATAAAAATATCAATAACAATATACAAGGTTCCCTGAAGAAAGAAATAGTTCAGTGTTTAAAATCTAATCTGTGCCTTAATTAGTGTTGCCTTTCATAAGGGGAGGGAAAACACGCGGTGTGCAGCCTGGCAAGGCACACGCTGCCTCTGAGCCTGGTATGATTTAAAACATCAAGTTATAAACCACAGGAAAGGAAACTGGACGCAATGAAACGTAAGGAGAGGGTGCTCGTGACAGCGATGCTGCAGTGGAGTTCTGTGCTTTCCCTCCAGACTGGCTGTTGGTGCCCTGGAGCTGCATCTCGCTGTGCCATGCACCGATGGAGCTGCTCCTTCGCCCGTGCAGCCCCTGCATCCGTGCAGCGGGGTGGTGGGGCTAAGGCAGGAGTGGGCTTTTATCGAGGCGTTATTCAAAATAAAGCTGCTTTTACCCTTTCAAAGTCAAACTCTGAACTTCAGGGAGAAAACGTGTGTGTGCTCGTTGCAGTGTAGTGGTTTGGAGGGTGGAGGTCCTGCCTTGCAAGACCTTGTTGCGTAAGTAGCTCTACCTGAGGTGAGAAGTGGCACTGAGTGAGGAATATTTGGCTGGCTGACGCTTGCTTTCAGTGTGGGGCACAGCAAGCACAGCCATGTTTTCTCCTGAGGGCAGGATGCTGTCTTTTTATTTTTTCCTGCTTTCAGTTTCTTCCATATGCACTGCAGGTGTGGGTTAGGTGGTAATTTTGATCACTGAGTTGTTTTTTTTAGATTAAGTTTAAAAAAAAAAAGAGTAAAATTTCCAAATTCACTTTGTTTTATAATTATGTCACCTTCTTTCATATGCTGCTTTTCCTCCGAGGTTGTTAATCCGTTTCACTTCTCAGGGCTTTGCCATATCTTCATTTATATGCTATAGTTCAGTTCAGCACTGTAATGTCGCCTATGATAATCCATTTAATAACCCTGCAAGAAACATCTCAAAGGTTGGACATTTGTTCCAGTGGGTACAATGTATAAGTCCTAATCTGAAGGTATTTTAGGTTATGAAATGACACTAGACAGTCTAGTATTCTCACGGTTGATGTATCTGGCATAAAGCTGCACCTCGTTATTTTACTTAATCTCCTCACCATGAAATCAAAGAGAGTCCGTGCACTTGTGCTATCACTTTTAGCTGATAAATGTTTCCTCCACCTAAATTTTTTTTTATAATCTGTTTCCGAGTGTTTTTTTAATGTCTTAATTTTCCAAATTCTGCATACCTGGCGTCTGGTATGTAGATGGACAATGAGTACTTCTCTGTCCAGGTACTTTTGATTTTCTTGAGCATGTCTGATATGGTTTCTCTCCCGTGTAGGTAGCCCACTGCAGCGATGAACACGACATTGTTATGGAAATTTGACATGACGTTAATAACTGTCTTGTGGCTCTGCAGAAAGATGCAAAACGTTGTGAGCACTGTGGAGGTCTAGGAAGACTTTTTGGACTCATTGATGACTTGGCTTAGAGTCAAATGGATCCAGGATTTCGGACTAAATTGAAGGTGGTGTCACAGTGTTTCAGCGAGTAACTCTGGTGCCCTGAAGTGCTGCTGAATGCAGAACTGAAGAGTTGACTGTCTACAGAGAAGGTGAAGGGGAACAGCCAAGGAAGGACAATGAATGTGCAGAGCAAATCAGCAGGAATTACTGACGAGAGAGAAACTCATCTGCACAAAAGTTATATATACACTGTTGTTTTTTTAAAAGCTAACTTTAAAATACACCAACTTCCTATATTCTTTGAAAATACTATGTTCATAAGTTGATCTATACACCTGTGCTTCACATGTCATTTCAGCTGTTAGAGTCTGAGGGCTAAGGTTCTGTGCCTATGCAATGAATTTCAAAGCTTAAAAGCATTTCAGGGTGAGCTGGACAAGGATATGTCTCAGTTTCTCGTTTTTATGGCAGTTGGTGTTGGGCATTTTGGCTAATAATTCATGCAGAGCACAGTCACATCTTAGCTCGGTTGGTGCCGTGCTGAATGGCAGCATTAAGTAGTGCCCAGTACTATTGTTTTAATAGCTTGAACTACATCCATTTCTACCCCTGCACTGTTGATAAACTCCTTTAACTCAATCCATCAGAGTTTATGAACCCATTTTTTGTCTATTGACTTGTTGTTGAAGTTCTTTTCTCATAGTCTCTTTTAAATACACATGGGATCCTAGGAGTAGCACAACTCATGCTGCGGGAAGGAATGGAGACACCTGACAAGTCCTAAGCCTGCACAGCTGTAATACAGGATTTAAAACCATTTAGGTTGTGGTTTGTTTTTTTTTTAGTGGATTATTATTAGTGCCCACATCCTCTGGACAAAAGTTTCAAGCTGTGAATAGTGTTAGAGTTTACCAGACTATTCTGGAAATTTGGAGAAGCTTTGAGTAATCTTTTTTTCATATTTCTCCTTGGACTTTGGTCTCGCTACAGTCCAACCCTACAGGCACAGGTACTGTTTACAGAATTTTAGTGTAAGAATGTTGTGCTGCTAAGATCTTCTCCAGGATGCCCTTCTGCACATGTACCAGAAGCTGAGCAAATATCTATGAGCTGGTGGGATGGGACAGTTCAGAAGGACTTGTGTCTGAATCCATGGAACGACCTTCCTGAAACTGAGAGTTCAAAGACTTCCTCATCGAAGACAAGGAAATGATCACAATGGAAAATTGATACAAGTTGGCTGAACGGGACCAGAGATTGTCTTAAACCGGTAAAGCAGCTGTTGATAATTCATTTTGTAGTGTGGAAAAAAGGGTTTTAGCAGAGGGAGTAGAAAATGAATAACAAGGTAAATTCCCCCAGAGTGGAGAAATAAGAAAAATGTTTGATTCTTTTAAACTGTTGTAATTCCTGTGTGTCTCTAATATCCATGAACCCAGCATACTAGGACACATCTTGCAGTTTATCTCCACCCCCAGCATCCAGATGTTTCTGTGGAAATGATGATCTGTTCATTTTTAATGAGAAAATTATTAGCAACTGGATTTATGTCAATGGAAATATGCTGTAGCTACACTCCATGTTAACGTTGACTTTAAAGTTTCAACAGGTCTTATTTTAGTGAATCCCATTGGATTAGTGAGTATTCTTTACTGTTTTGAGTTGGAGGTTTTGCATTTTGTCCACTAGCTGATTAATACTTAATGCAAGTTTTGTGGAATTATATATTTCATAGTTGGATTTAATTAAGCCGAACAGTAAAAGTAGCATTTAATTGTGGAGGCATTTTGATGAACCTGTGTCAAGTCATTATTTTAATGTAGGAGGATTTATTTCATCAAGAGCCTTTCCTTAGGGGGAAAAAACCCCAAACAAATGCTGTAAACTTGCAGTTGTATGAATACTGGCCAGGCAGCATCTAGCCTGCTTTACATGCCTCCCAGTGCTAATTAGGAACCCAGATTTTTGTCTGTATAAACACAATAATAGCTCTGTGTAAGCAGGTTCTCAATGTGTGAAATACCTTTCTAGCTGAAACAGCTGTTAACTTCTGGATACTTCTTTTTTTGTACTTTTTTTTCTTTAAAGAGAATTTGCAAAAACAAGGTTATAAACATATGGCCAAAGTTTTAAGTGCTTTTGAAGCACAATTTTGTAGCTAATGTCTCTTTGCCAGTGAAGATGAGGACCATTATTCTGATGGATGCATTTCTAGAAGAAGTTATAAGTAATGTGCATCTCTGCTCCAAATGGGAATGTTGGAGCTGCTTCCAAGGAAAGGAAAAACGGGACCCAGTGCAAAAGGAACCCAGGGGCCCTGTGCAAAGTGGAAGTTCAGCAATGGAAGAAATGTCAATTAATCACATTCTCAGAGGCTGAGACAGTTTGATTTACCGTGCAAGTGCCTGCACTTAAATCATGGCTGATATAGTGCAGCTGCATGCATAGAGGTAAAATTTACTTTCCTGTCAATAGACGTTGAACCTTTGAACCCATGTTCTCTGATTATGCACTAAAATATATAATATGAAAAACTTCTATTTGTGTTAGAATACAAGCTAGATTTTGGCAAAATGTGACTTAAGACTGATAGTTGATTGACCCTTAATTGACTGAAGATTTTAGTGTGTCAGGTGTAGATTTTGTTTGAAAAGTTTTGATGGGATGGTCTTTTGGAAAATGCTCCCTTGTCAAAACCAAAAGGAACAGGGTGATTTGATTAATCTTTCCAGGACTTACACCTGAAATGTCCTTGCTTTCACCCTAGACTCGTATGCAGCAGTGTCTGTGGCCAAACAGCGAGCTCTGGCTCTCCTGTTCTGTGCAGAGCTCCTGGTAAGCAGGTGAAGTTTCCAGGCGAATCTGAGGTTCTGAAATCCACAACTTGGTGGCAGACCTGGCTCTCTATGAGGATGGAACCTCAGCAGATCAGAAGGCAACATACTTCAAAGCCCAGGGGGTGGGTTGACACAATCTTATTTTTATTTTTTTTTCATTTTTTCAGGGCTGTCCATTGCCAAACAATGTATAAAAGCAAACAAATTTCTGCCCCATTTTGTTCAGTTTCTGGTTTATGACAAATTGTGCGAAAAAGGCAGAAATATGCAATGGGATTATTTATAGAAAAGTATTCCCATAAAAAAAAGGCAAAAATGCAATTTAAAGCACTTTACAGTTTAGCTTAATTAAATCCAGCTTTGAAATGTCTAAACCATAAGACTGCATGAGGTGCTAATTAGCTGACAAACCTAAAGGAGAAAAAAAAGGGGGGAGGGAGAGGAGAAAATCGTGGAAACCAAAGTGAAAAATGAAATAAACTTGTAGTAAATAAGACCACTTTGTTGTTCCTGGAGCCCTGTGGGGTGTCCAGTGACGGGCCTGGAGGTGGCCTGGTCCCTGGGCTCCATGGTGTGAGAACAGCCTGCTGTCTGCAAAACGTGCCTGCAGCCTCTGCAAGAATGTCGCAGTACTGCTGCTGCATAACGTTAAAAATAAAAACCAGTCCAAAGATCTGAATATTTCCAGTCTGGTCTTGGAATGACAAAATTATAAATGCTTTAGTAGATTTTTAAATTTTTTTTTATTATTTTGTGCAGGGTTAGGATGTGAATTGCAAACCATTCTTGTGAGAGGATCTCTGAACCCTGGCTGATTTGGTGATGCTGGTTGATATCCCCTGAGCATGGACAAGCCACTGTCCCAGAAGTGCAGCTATTGAAGGTAGGTTTCAATGTTTCCTACCTGGTGAATTTAAATTCTCAGAGTGATAACACTGCAAATACAGAGTTACAAGAACTGGACTGCAGGCAAAGGAGCCCAGGCTGGAGGTTACACACTGAGATTAAAATACTGAGAAAAAAACAGACTCCTTGAAAGCAGCAATAGCTACATGTGGCAGCATTCCTCACACAGTTTCTGCCAGGGCTGCCTCCAAGGTACTGCAAAATGGGAAGGTCCCTGCAGGGTAGAAAGGGTGTGGAAAGAGTCATCTTTACCCCATGTGTAATTAGATGTGGTCTGGAATGCCAGATGTGGTCTTGGAATCCAGGAGTTAGTACTAGGATCACTGATATCCACATCTCCAGCAACAAATAATCCAGCAAAAAGTTTGAGAAGTATGGTGGGAGATGGATAATATGGAACCTGATAGAGGTATTAGACCAGGGAAAGACCTTAAAAAAGGACCTTAAAGAAGGAAGAGCTGGTTTTATTTCAATTGGACCAAAATGTTTAGGTTTGAGAACTAAACTCCTTGAAGAAAAAGGCTGGTTGGGTGCTCCTCCACGGTGGTTTGCTGTTAAATTCCATGTTGAGTAAACGTTAAAAACGTTGAGCTGGCCTGACTGCATATTGCACATGCATATTGTCTCCATTTCTCCAGGTGTATCTGTGCAGTTACCCACCTTCTGTCTATGAAAATCTTGACAACATTACTGGTTTAATCTGGAGACGTTATGCTAACAAGGTAAACGGAAATATTGTATTGAATATATGTGAGCAAATAAGGTTTTTCAAAAGAAATTTTGAAAGAGGCTCAACATCGAAAGCAACTATTCTAAAATATTTTATATAATTTTGTTTTTTTTGATTTAAATATTTACAAAGAAATGTTTATCTCGTTGCTTTTCCTGAACAATAAGTAATTATATTGAAAGGCTTACTGTTGTTATTTTTGAAGAACAGCAAAATGATGACAAAGTACAAAAATGGTGACAGTATTTCTGGTTTGCATTCTTGGAACTGCAAATGAAATCAACTTGAAATAACTCTTTACATTGCTATTGCAGTCAAAAATGGGCATTATGTACTATTTCCAGCAGACTGCAGACTTTCCTGTTTGGCTTGTTGCTTGATTTGCTCTCACTCTGATTTAATTTGAATGTGACTGTGCCTCTTATATGAGTAAATATTGTTCAATAGAAGACCCACAGATTCTGGTCCCTTGTTAAAAGACTGAAATATGTTGCTGTGCAGGCCTCAGTGAGGTTTCTAAGCTGATAAAATAAGGGTTCAAGGTTTTTTACAGTTCAATGTGAATTGCATACGGTGTCTTTTGTTTGACAATGTTTTATACGTGGGAGCCTGGTGTATGCTTTGGGTAACTGCTCTGCAGTGGTCTCCTGTGCAAAATGCTTTATGAACTTGAACTATTAGCAAACCGAGTTCTCTTTGCTGTCATATTTATCACTCTTGACTAATATGCCTTAAGGAAAATCAGTGCAGATGCTTTTTAACTTGGAGTCTGCCCTTGTTTGGTTCTTATGATAGTTTTTTTGGTGGAGGAGGCAAGGTTCTTGCTTGAAAGAGGTCGACTTCAGAAGTGCTGCCCAAAGGCTGTGTTATGAGCTCTAAGCATTTTTCCACATCTCTCTTAATGTCAGTATTTACATTAAAACCATGAATCAGTTTTTCCCAGAGTCGTCTCGTAGGAGGTATGACCTTGCTTCCCAGCAAGTATATGCGTAGTTTGACGCTGCATTGAATAACCCTTTCTTGAAGTATCCCAGGGCTGTTCTGTACTGTGGCTACTCATTTTAATTCAACTTTCACAGTGACCTTTTCCAAGATAAAAATAATCCTTTATCATTCTTTCACCCCTTGACTCTCTATGCCTTTGTCCCAGGTTTAATGTTCAGCAGCTTCCCCTCTATCTACTAAACCTCTGAAGTATTCACCTCTGTAGCACTGCCTACAGCAAATACTGATAGAGAAAACTAGGGCCAATGTACGGTGGCTGTAAATTTTCCCTTGGGAGTATGTATATGTCCAGTCTTAGCAGCTACCAATTTGGCTGCATCCATCCCAGGGGAGTTTCATGTAAGAAATACAAGAAAAGTTTGTCTGGAAGCTGCCTTGGACTCTCTGGGTGGCTTACTGAAACTCATTCAACTGAGTCTTATTAGTAAAATTCATTTAAAAAATTTCATTAAGAATCCCTAGGGCTTGTTTTTGCTTCCACTGGCATTTGTGATTAACAGGAATAATAACTAAGATGAAGTTGATGGAGTTACACTGGTCTAAATCAATAAGGGAAGAAAATGACACTTAAATTAATGTAATGTTATACCAGGTTTTGTTTGTTCTTTTTGAGCTACAGTTTAACTTCAGTGGGGTGTGAAAGGAGGGAATATAGGATTTTAAAGGACCCTTAAAGTATAATACTGCGAGATGGCAATTCAGAAATGAGCAGTTGTTCAGAGGCAGAAGTCTTTGCCAATTTTTGTGACTTAATTTTTAATCTTGGAGCAGACATTTTCTCTCCCAGTAGCTCAAGCTAACCAAGTCTACCTAAACTATCTAAGAATTGGGGAGAATCCCTTAGAGTTCATTTAAAAAAATTCCAAAAAAACAAACTAGTTTTAAGCCTTGGAATTAGAGCAATATTTGAAAAATGAGGCCACTAAAAAATGAGAATATTACAAGTCAAATAAGACATCCCTAATGTGAGTTTGTAAAACCTCATGATTGCTCCCCCTGTTTTAGGGCTGTGTAGAGTGGGCTGGACTTGGCTTATTGCTGAAGTGCTTTGAATTGAGAAATCTAGAATTGGGCCACTAAATTTGGAGACCTCAGTTCTGTTTTTAGCTTTACCCTCAAGCTGGTTGACAGTTTTGGGAAAAGGTGGGACAATTTTGTCATTAACTTTTTATTTCTCCCATTGTTTTTCTTTTTTTTTCTTTTCTTTTTCCCTAGCTCTTTCATCAGTCATGCAGTTGTCAGACTGTTATCAGACGGGGGTGGCTGTCAGGTGTCTGCAGAAGGGCCCTGGGTGCTCTGGGTGTGTGGGATGAGCAGAGCTGTCACCACATGGGTGACTTCTCGAGGTGGGATGTGAAGCAGTGCCAAGGGCTTGAGGGGCTGCTGGCTGCGTGCGTTCCCACGGCGCGTTGGAGCTGGGAGCTGCAGCAGCCTTTGGGGACACTGAGTTTGGGAAGAGGCTAGTGAGAACGACACAGTTCTTGCATGAGCTAAGAGTGAATGAAATAGGTTGTTTTTTTGTGGTCTTTGTCTTCCAGTTTGTGGTTGTTTGCAGCATCCTTTAGAATAAAAGCTGGGGACTGGTGCATCTCCTCTGCTGTCTCTCTGAGCATCACATCTCCTGGGGCTGCCGTAAAAGAGGTGAGGGCACTTCTTCACCTGGGCTGAAGGTCTACTTTGAAATTGAAGTATTTCTGTGTAGTAACCCCCAGCATTACCCACTGTCTTTTAGCCCCAAGACAAGTGCCAATCCTCAATGTCCATCTCAGAAATCACATTGACACAGAAGAGATAACTAGCTGAGTACCAGCAACAATACACTGCCAGAAGTGTTGAAAAATGTTGCTTTTTTTCCCACTGCCCCATTGATTAATTTGTCACAACACTAATGGAATAAAATGTTAGCAGAAGGAACTCCTGCCACGGGGCTAAAGGGGTGAGGTGAAACCATCCCATTTATTTTCTAAGCTGAACTTCTATAGGAGAAAGGTCCTAAAGTAAACTTACTTATTTTATGGCAAGGGACTTATGCAGATGCCTTCGGTGTTGTGGATGTAGGTGAGTAGGTGTTCATTTGACACACTGAGTTGCGACACTTCAACCTTCTCAAGAGTGGGCTGTTTGCTGTTGCCAGAAAAGATGATTTTTGTCTTCAGAAAAAACCCACAATTGAAGGTACAAGAATTCTACAAGTACGCTGGACTCAAAACTTGTTGCAGATAGTGGTAATGTTTCTAATGACTTCAGATTAATTTGGATGCAGGCTAGAGAAATTAATTTGAGGAATACAGCGAGGTTATTTAAGCAGCATCAGTAGGTATGGCAATATGCAACCTGATTACCTGGCAGCTTTTGATTGTAGTTCACACCTTTTTGAACAAAATTTAGCTCAAAGAAGTGAACAGGTTTCCTTTAACTTTTGAAGAAAGACCTTGCAAGCTTGTGAAGAGAATTGTGAGAAAATGAAAGAGGCAGCGTAATGGGTGTTGAGATGGAAACGTACTGCAGGGCAAGCTGTCTCTAATTAGTTTAAGGATTTTATACTACTTCCTATTTATGAAATTTCTACACAATATCTAAGGGTCTAGAGGACTTTAGGGAGTCTCTAGCCCCCCCCTCGCCTTGGATTTGTGAGGTTTTTTTGAGGTCAAAAAGGGAATTTTGCTGCATTTGGGCAATGGCTCAGTGATAGGAATAAAGGGATATATTCATAAAACTAAATACCTTGCTCACAACTTCCTCAGAGAGATGCTTCCCAGCATTCTCTTAGGACCTTAAAGTTTTGAGTTGCTAATTCCCCCCTGGAAGATTGTTCCATAGGCAAATTTACCCTGAAGGACAATGAATTTTTCATGGGTTTCTAAATGTTTGTGTTTTTTTTTTTTTCTCTCGAGCTTAAAAACATGCCTGGTCACAAAAGCATGCATCTTGTTAGAAGGATTCATGCATAAAAATGCATGTTTAGCTGCAGCTGGAATTTGCTTCACTAAATGCCTCTCCTTCCTCTGCTTGCCAAAAGCTGATGCAGACCTGTGTTAAATGCTCTTTCAGCCAATAGAAACTCCGTGATTATGTACATTTGTGATTAAAAAACATTATGCTAATATAATGGGTGTAAAGCCACTGGTTTTATTTGAGAAACCTGGAAGAAAAAATCCTATCAAAAGAATTATGGCAATAGTTGTTTGTGTGCAATAACCCCATAAAGAAAATATTGTAGTTAATTACACTTCATTTTGTAAAACTTGTACATTGAATTTCTGATGTTGTACACCCTTCCCTGGTTTAGGGAGGGGGGGTTATTTTGCGTGTTTGTCATGTTCATTGAGGCAAATTGTGCATCTTAGTGCTTTTAAATTGATCATATTGTCTCTGCTAAGATAACGCCTGTAGAATAGGACCTTGTCACAGGATAATGGTCCTGCTGCCAGATACTTACAGAGGCAAAGCTGGGACATTTATCAGAAATGAGCATCAAGGTGAAGCAGACACATTTATTTCCAAAGCAGGAGGCTTTTATCCTGTCAAAACTCTGTGTGTTTTTTTTTTTTCTTTCCTTTACCTGCATCTAGACCAAATGACTAATGGCCTAGATTTTGATGTTTTCTTTATCTGACGGATAATATTGGAGTTCTTGCAGGTCTTTGGTATGTATTACGAAGAAGTTGTGCTCTGGTTGGATCAAGAGGACAGATTTATGTTATAGGAATGGAAGATGAAATGAATTCACATTGTTTAGATTTTAATGAGATTAGTTATTGTTGTCTGAATTGCCATTGATGTCAAGACGTGATAATTCTCATGAACTTGGCTAATGTAGGAAGGAAAATGAAGAGTTGTGGTCCCACATATCCATGCCTACATTTTTATGAGGTTCAACATAACAGCAGCAGTAGGGTCACATATCATATGTCTGTAGCCTCTCTAGATAGCTCTAAAGAGGTCATCAGCCCTTTGTTAACTCACCTCATTCTCATATTAGTTATCTAAGACATCTCCTGTGAGAGACATGAGAAAAATCCAAAATTTATTAATCATTCTGAAAAATTGTCTATAGTTAGATGAGTGTAGCACAAGTACTCTTTATGCTCTTGTCACGCCTAGCTGCTAGGGACAAATCCAGTGTCTGATACAAGAAATCCAACATTCCCAACTGGATGGACGTGCCAGAAAGACAGGACACAACAAAAGAATCGTTAGGTGAATTTTTGAAACTTCATCTATCAGTTCAGTACGTCACAAATGTGGTCACCTGAACTCCTAAAGTTTTACCAACTAAAAAGTGTCCACTTGGCAACCAAGGAGCTCTGAAGATGTCTGTCAGATTTTTCACCCATCGAGTCAGAAGTAAAAACTTTTTATCTATGAACCTTTTTGTAAATCTGGGTCTAGGAGTCAGGATTTCCCAAAGCCAACCACCGATGCATTATTCGTTACACGATGTCAAATCCATACAAACTTACTATTTATTTAAAGCATTTTCTTCATTTTTAATATAAAGTACACTGAGAATGACTAATATTTCCCCTCATCTCCATGAAGTGATGGTAATCATTCATCTGCTTCGAGAAGTTTCAACTTCCTTGAACTGTATCTATTTTGCACAATGAGAATTACAAATACCTTAGGGGTGGGTGTCAAGAGGATGGGGCCAGACTCTTCTCAGTGGTGCCCAGTGACAGGACAAGGGGCAATGGGCACAAGCTGAAACATGGGAAGTTCCATCTGAATATGAGGAGGAACTTCTTTACTTTGAGGGTGCCAGAGCCCTGGCACAGGCTGCCCAGGGAGGGTGGGAGTCTCCTTCTGTGGAGATATTCAAAACATACCTGGACGTGACCCTGTGCAACGTGCTCTGGGTGACCCTGCTTTGGCAGGGGGTTGGACTAGATGATCTCCAGAGGTCCCTTCCAACCCTTAACCGTTCTGTGTGATTCTGTGAATTGTGTGTAGATCTGTCCTAAACTTCTCCTGAATCAGATTTTCTAATCTCGTTGCTTCAGAGCTACGGATGCTGCTACTTCAACCTAAACAGGTTTGTTTTTTTTCTTGCTTCAGCAATAACAAGAGCTAGGCTCCCAAAATGAGGTGGGCAAATTGCCAGCTGCATTTGCAAACGTGTATGACCATGTCTGGCAGCAAATGATTTGGTTTGAGTATGGGCATGCATCTCAGGTTCAATCTTCTGTCAGATATGCATGTCCTCGTCTCTCAGTCCACTTCAGAAATGGATTAGGTGATATTTTATTTTCTATTAGGATTTCTGCTGTAATTCTGCTGAATGTTAGCTGCTCTGCATTCAGCAAAACCAGGCTAAGACTATCAACCCTGACCAATATGTTTTGAGGGGAGAGAGTGGGTAATCTTGTGTATATGTGAATTTTCTGTTGATTTGTTCCTAGAGTGCTGTAAGTCAATCTCACCCAAGGGTATCTCACACAGTCTAGAAGGGCTGACAATTTTGTCAACTCTCAATAATGTTTGAAATTCTTACTTTTAGCAGTAAGAGTTAACGATAAAGTATGGTATCTAACACTTAACTGCTCTGAAAATAATTCTCGGTTAGAATTTATTATATTTCTGTTTGTCTAGATACACATGATACAATGATTTTTGGCTTTGATCTCTAGATTGCCTAGCCTTAGAAATCCTGCCAGAAAGATAAGCAATTCTTGGTCATCTTCTACGTTGGTGTTATCATAGCAGTATTCCTCCTCATGTGTAAAGGTACACTTAGTCTTCTAACCTCTAGGTGTAGTTTAGCAAATCAAATCAAATGAAAGTAATGATTACAGTGTATTGTGTTTAACTTACTTACCAGGGAGAACAGTCCATGGTAGTTTCCCTCATGTATCCTCACCCCACACTGTGTGTTTAGGACAGGTTCCTTATCCTACCTGCTGCATGACCACAGAAATGTGCCACCCAGCCTGAGAGCACCTCAGCTCCCCTCAAACTTGTTTTGTTTTAGCTAAGGAGCATATACCCTGTCTAATGCTTCAATGGCGTGCTCTACCTGAAACACCTTGAGCATGAGAGTCACACAAGAGGAGTGTGACATGAGTACCAGCAGCTCCAGTTACAGGAGGGGATCACAAGGGTTTGCACTGCTCTTCGTCAAGTAATTCCCATCGAGCCAGACTGACGGTGAGAGCGCTCGGTGTTTAATTAATGTGCAAACCGAGGGCGACAGCCAAGGCGTAATGCTCAACAGAAGCTTGTTGAAGTCAAATTGAGTATCACAGCTTGCTCCAGAGGGTGTTGGATTTTTAGACCCCAGAAGCCAGGAGGTTTTCATTAGCTGTTTGATATGTATATGCTGAGACTGGTGAAATCAAGGGAAAGAGGCTACCTGTCCCCAGCCTCCACTGAGCGCAGTGGCACTGCCTCTGGTAACTGCCCCTGGGGGGAGAGGGGCTAAGAGTTTGCATTTACGTGATACTTCCTACTCATGAATGTACTTATCAGCAGTTCTGGGTAAATAAGCAGTGGTGTGTGTTTATCTTACTGGTGTATATAGTGAGAGGTTACAGCTATTGTTGCTGGAAGGAAAAATAAGCATAGGCAAAATGCAGAAATTTGAGATGTGTGAGCAGTGCTGCTTTCAGGAACAAACTTCAGCTGATCTACTGCCCAACTTAGGGAATACTGTCTGATACCTGACAAACACTGCAGCTCGGATCCCTGCCCCCAAAACAAACACATCTACCCGTGTGGAAAAAAAATGAATCCAATGCTTAACCTGTAAGAGAGCTGTGGATAGGATGGTGGTCTCAGAAACGTACCCACAGTGGGGAACACTAAAGTGGGGGAGAAAATAAAGCCTGGGTCCTGCTGAAACTGCTGCTGATGTGGCAGGGAGAGAGAGGAGCTGTCTGACAGCTGGACCCAGAGAGGGACAAGGGCTGGTGAGTTCTCTGGGGTTACACAGACCTGGCCACTGAGGGAGCTGGTGGCACAGAGCTTGGTGCTTTGCTGTGCTCGCCGACCCCAACCTTGCTCATGGCATCGCTGTAGAGCCTGGCACTGATCCAGGGGTTGAATTGTTCTCAAGAGCTGACATGTGCAACACAGGTACAAACCCATCAATATTTTACACGTAGGCTGTACATGTAGTGTTTAAATCATTAACTTGGATGACCCGGCACCTCCCAGCTCCTTCCTGTGCTCTGACAATCCCTCTGCTAACCTCACGCTAGAGAGCAAGCAGAGAAGTGTCCTGAGGTTGCATTTTATCTGTTACTGGGCCCTTATAATCCACTACACTCGTTTTCCTGGAAAAAGCAGCAGATTGCAACTGCTGTGGATACAGCCAGGCTGCGCTTCTCAGAGCAAATCTGGGAAGGAAAAAGATAATAACTGAATACTGATTGTTCCCCTCTCAGAGCACGGTGTGCTGCAGCATCACAGCACACGACCTCTGCTTTGTCTTTTTCCAAATGAAATAGCCCTGCACAAGCTGGGGAAATAGATTTTACTTCCTCATTAATGAAATATTAATTGTATGTTTATATTTTGGTGTGGCCTAAAGTGAATATTAAAGTGCACGTAAATAAAACATTGCTAACTTTAATACAAGATGGGGTTTCCTCACGCTTGTCTTAAATGAGCTCATTACAGTGGAGAAGGTAATAAATATTTGATATCATGGCATGTTAATGAGGTGGTTGCTTGTGAATTCAAAGTGTTTAGCATAGTTTTCTCTCCCCTTCAAACATGTTATATAGTGCAAACACTTTGAATTATTTAATCAGGAGGATCTTTAAGCACTCTGGTGCTGTGTTTAAAAGCCTAAATCCACAAAACCACAGAAGTAATTAATGGTTGCAGTTTCCAAAACTGACTATAATTTCTTGAATAATACTATTTGTTTTTAATTCAGAGTTACTGCGGAGGGCTTTCCTGCCCTGGAAAGAGGAGCCAGCTCCCACTGCAGACAGTACGTTGCAGTAGAGGTACACAGCAGGTGCGTGCACACTTTTATGTTGTTTTTACTGGAATTTTGAGCCCACTGGGTTGGGTCATCAAGAGTGTTTTAACACACATACAAACAGTATGCATGCATGTTATATTCCACAGCTGAAGCCACGTTTCTCGCTGGTTATCCCGATGTCCTTGTGGAAATGTTGCAGATGTTGGGCTTTTGGAGCGTAGGAGAAGTGGAGATGGGGGAGTCCAGCCTGGTGGAGTTTGCTTTCTCTCCTTGGCAGTTCTTGTTCTCTCTGGCTGGCCTGGTATGAAATATATATGTAATTATAAGCTATGATGAATTGGGTCTGTCTAGGTTATTATAAAGAGGTAATAACCCACTAAATGTAGCAATCCCAAATATTTTTCTTTACATAAGATTGTTGTTTTTTTTCAGCTACTACGTTAATGGCACACTTTTTTTTTTTTAACAGTTTGCATCTCTGACAGTGAACTTAATTGTTTCTGGTTTTTGCACTTCCATGAAAACTTTTTCAATAAATATCAAGGTGAGAGCAGCACTGAAAGGTGTTGATGGTGATGACGTACACAGCAATGGGGAGGTCAAGTGCTCAGCAAGAAGCAGTTTCCTTTGCAAGAAGTTTGTGGTTCTTGTTGGGCGTTAAGAGCGGAAGAATGATTGTAGGTACTTCAGCAATGGATTAAAAGCTGAAGCTATATTTTTCTTCAGTGCATATCTAAATAAAACCAATCTCCTTAAAAAAAGAGATGCTCAAAAACTCTGGAGACTCAAGAAAACAGAGTCAAATGCAAATGCCTGTTTCAGTTTGTTGGCTTTAGCAGGAGGCTTAAAGACAGAAGTGTCAAGTTGTCACAAAATCCCAGTATTTGCAGTCCTTCGGCAAAGCAGAGCTCTGGGATCAGTAAATGGAATCCGCTGTTTCGAGTTTGATTGGGGATGGAGGTCCTCCCAGGACAGGCTCGGCTAAAGAAGCTTTCTTTGATATAACTCCTCAATTGCAAGTACTATTTGCCATCGCGCAGCTGGGTGTGTGCTGCTTGTGGGCACATCCCTCTGCCACGGGACGGGGGCACGGTGCAGGAGAGGGGCCCGTGGGCTCAGCTGAGCTGGTGTCTGAACCCACACACTCTTGCTCAGGTAGCCTGGTTGCATCTTTGCCGACCCATCCTGGCTGCCTGCGATACTCTCCTTGTGCCTTCTTGTGCTTAAAAAGCAGCTCTCCACTTATCTGTTCACTGGGGAATGAATTCCGAAGAAAGAAGCAGGCAAGTCTGATTAAAAAAAAAAGTTAACAGATAACTAAGTGATAGAAAAAGTGAGAGCAGAAACGCTTCTCACATCTTCTAGCCTTTCTGGAATATAACTTCATCGGTAATTTGAGCAGCTCCAGGCTTTGAGGAAGGTGAAAGCTCATAAGGTTTTTAGAAATCTTCCTTTGACATTTCTGCTTTTAAATTCTTTTTCATAACTCAGCCATTAGCAGAGGTACATGTTGTTTTTAGGGCAGCAAGTTCTGCAGTTTCAGATGGAAAGAGCCTTTTAGAACACGTTAGCGTGGGTGCTAATAGGGACGCTGTTTTGAGTGCCTGATTCTGGGGCGTTTTGAAACATTTCTACCTTTTGCTGACAGAAAGGGAATTGCCAGATCAGGCCCAGCATGCAGAAATGGAGTTTCTTTTAAAAAGTGCTCTGTGGTATAACCACATCAAGGTTCATCTCTTTTCATAACAAAAGGTACTTTTCTCAAATACTCTTCCAAAACTGCTCAGAAATATCTATTCTGAGTTAATTGTTTTTCTCCTATATGCCTCTTGTTTCCTTGATGAAGGAAGATGACCCATATTATTCGAGGTACATGTAAGGTGTTTTCCACAAAGTATCACAGTGCCTATGTATTTCAATAACCTTAATCTCAGTTTTAAACCTCAGTTTTCCATCTCAGAAAATGGCTGCTTGAAGCACTTCATGCAGTCCAGGCTTTGCCATTTAAATTGCATGAAAGTTAAAATGCAAAATTAAATTAAGTATTAAATTTAAAGCCATTTAAATTAAAAACACTTAACTGCCAGTAAGAGCACAACCGACTCTGGAAATTCAGATGCTGGCTCTGATGTTGGGCAATTGCAATTTCTGTGCCCAAGTGCCCCAGTATTGCTGAAAATTTGGGCATGGATCTACCTGGGAAAAGTGTGGGGCAGCTGATGACAGACCACATGTACACTCCTGACACTCCAAGAGACTTTGCTTCCAGAGCTTATGGTGCTGAGTGCCCCTGGTCTGGGAGACATCCATGGTTCATCCCAGGAAAACAAGGCATCTACTTGCTAAAAATTAAGTATATGAGGCTTATTCTGGAATGTTTATCAGAACAATAACAAAAAAGCCCCAGCAAAACCCCAAACAATATTCCAGTGATGAATTGTTTTAATTAGAAGTAGGTAGCAAACACTTTTTAAAAGATAGTTTCAAGCAGTTTCTATGCTTTAGTGCTCCTGGAAGGCAAATAGTATTTATTCTTGAAACAAGAATTGGAGAACTAATTTGGCTTGGCTTTAATTTAGTGATGATACAATTTAGCTATAATTAAATTGGAGCAAAAAATTCTAGGTAACAAAATTTAGTTAATTTAGGTAGAAACTAGTTTTTGTACCTCCATAATTAATTTACTCTTCAAATTGTAAAGTATCACCATCCCTAGGTAAGCAGTCAACAGTCCATAACTTCCCCAAGATTACCTAGGTAGTTTGTGAGTGAAAAACTGGTAGGTAATCATTAAACTAAGGCTGCTTGATGTAAATGCTACCTAATTGTGTCTTCCTAGATCGTTGGCTTCCCTCTAATTGAGTGGGCCTAATTGTGACACAAATTGACCCCTTACAATTTGCATGTTTTGGACTCCTTATAGGATCAAGATAATCTGGGTTTTCATGAGTCATGCTAGATTTTTTTAAATCTAATTTTTTTTAGGTTCCCAGTCCAAGAAGATTGCTGATGCTTTCGTGTTTCTGAATGTAAGTTTCAAAATAATTTGACAAATCTTTCATAATAACCTTGAAAATTAAAATTTTAAAGCTCAGGGTAGTAGCATTCCTATTCCTTTCTTTATTAAGGTTAGAAGAATGCAGATCCATGTCAAATATCTTCATTTGGTAATGAGGAATTACATATATTGGATTTCAAAATTTATCTTCAGGAGCAGCAAATGATTCTCTGTGTGCATCTGGATAATTTGACTATGTCAATATTGATCCATGCTTATGCAGTTGTTGTTGATCCCTCTGGGAAGTGTATTCTTTCAGTAATATTAGTTGAGCAGATGTTGGTTGTTGATTTTGCAGTTTTATTCTTGGTACTTTCATTTTTCTCAGAAGGAAAAAATTCCTTAATCCCATGCAGAGATAGAAATATAAATGACAGCTAAAAATAAGCTGAATTTTCTGTCCTTCTCCAGCTCTCAGAATACACACTGTGTTGAGAAGGGCGGATAAGCATGACTGCACGTATCTCTTTGAAGTACTTTATCAGTGCTCTTAAAAAATATCAGAGGAGGCTTATGCCATGTAAAAATAGTTATGATTACATCCTCTTTGGCTGGATCTGATACAGTTCTCATGCGGTACATCTGTGAGATGACTACCTGAATATTCAGGGGAAAAATGATGGTTTTCAGGGACAAGATCAAGTTTCTGAGGCCATTTTTAATTTCCATGATAATTTTTAATTTTTGTTATAATTTTGTTTTGAGGGTCGTGGATATATCCTTAGCTGGTAGACTGTATCACTATTTTAAAACCTAGTTTTACTAATTTAAATTCTACAGGTTTTAATTTAACAAAGCTTTTGCAATTCATTTTGTGTTGGCTGTAAATGCCTGGAGTTTCAGACTTTTGAAGCAATAAACCCATAGTGCTAGCTTTCCGTTTAATGAAATATTCAGTGCTGCTCTCCCTCCTCTGCCTTATTCAGTGTTACCTCCCTGGGTGAATTTGCTGCTTCTGGATGGGATTTGGGTGGACTTTATCCCATCGTGTGTCCCTGCTGAGTTCAGGAGAAGCTTTTCCTCAGCCATGTTGACAGCAAGTGGAGAACCTACCTGGGCTGTACTTGAACCAAATCCAGATGGGATGTGGGGGCTGATCTGTCCTGGGGACTGAGGGATGATGCTGAGCTGTCAGAGCAGGATCACATCCCTGCTTACATATGGGTTACCACAAACACATTGCTGTGTTTCTTCACATGGGTAATTTCAGCAGGGTCACGCAAGCCATCAACATGGACAAGAGTTTCACAGTGAGTATTTACAACTAGTAAAAGGCAATGTTAGGTGGGAAACATATTTTCTGTCTAAAAATGGTACTAAGAGTAGCAGCTGCTTTTTCTGTTATGCATACCCTTATCTGTGGATAAAGAAAGAATTTTTTTGTGAAAGTGAATTTTGAGCTGGGTCAGGCTGATTGCCTGAACCCACCACAGCTCCACAGCTGAAGGGAGGGGACCTCCTCCACAGGTCCTTGGGAGGAGCTGCCATGAGCTCCTTGCTGTGAATTACAGAATCACAGAATCAACCAGGTTGGAAGAGGCCTCTGGGATCATCGAGTCCAACCGTTGCCCTGACACCACCATGTCAACTAGACCATGGCACTAAGTGCCATGTCCAGTCTTTACTTAAACACTGTCCTACTGTGGTACCATCCTGGTCCATCCATTGGGGTCTTTGTATTTGCATGTGACCCTCGCTTGTAGGAATCCAACAAGTAGCTGGTGTTTGTATAATTTCATGAAATTGCTGTCAGTACTGCTATGGTTTCTAATCAGACCTTCGAAAGAAATTTGAGAATACTGGACCACTTCAGTATTTGCATTTGTTATTCAGTTGTTTTGAATACTAAGCACTGCTGCTCTTGTGCAGGTTTCAATACACTTTCTTCTTTTTCTCAATGTATATTTTAATATTTGTTTTCCCTTGGAACGACAAAGACAATCACACAAACAAAATCAGTGAAGAGGCAGAGATTTTTGACATAGAAGTCAATGAAAGGGAAAGACCCTCTAAACTCTGTGTGGTTAAAAGACATTTACACAAAGCAGCCTTGAGGGCAGCAGCATGGGGGTGGCCAGGCTTGTGTCACTGTTCTTCATACTGGTGTGACTGGAGTAAGTGCTGTGTCCTCTGGCATTATTCATGATTTACATTAGTTTGGATTAGGAAAGAATAGGATCTTATGGCATCTGGACAGGCTAGCAGTTACTTAATTATTGACAAAAAGGAATTTGTGCAGTTGTATTTTCAGATCCCTCCTTCTGATCATCTTTAAATGATTTCATAGCACAGAAATACGTTTTTAAGAACTTTTATAAAGAAATCCTCTTCAGTGTCTGTTTTCATTCGCTGGGTTATCTCATATTTTTAATTTACTGTTCTTTATATTTTATTTCCAATTCTCCACCCTTCAAAAATCTTTATAATTGACTACATAACAAGTGCAAATATATTTCCTGTTCAATGGAAAGTACCAACCAGGCTGTGATGACTGTGGCATCTCTTACTACGAGAGAACAAAGAAACCACTCAGCTCTAAATAATAAAAGTTGGGCTTGTCAGAGTTGGGCTATGTGGCCTGTTAAGCTTTATTGAGGACATGTTGCAAAACCAGTGCTGCTTAAATAAGTGTACAGGCCCTTATGTGATTAGTTATGCATATGGCACAGTGATCTTGTTAAAATCAAATCTTATTCAAAGAAAGCAGAACTATCTTCAATAAAACCCTAATGTGGCATAAAATGGACTAGCACTTTTTTGCAAGTTGAAAATGCCTTATTTCTACTTCTGTGGTTTGTTTCTGGAACTGTTTAGCTGGGAGAAGAGGAGGCTCAGGGGGATCTTATCCATGTGTATAAATACCTGGCGGGAGGGACGACAGAGGATGCAGCCAGGCCCTTCTCAGTGGTACCCAGTGAAAAGACAGAGGCAACAGGCACAAATAGAAATACAGGAAATTCCATTCAAACATAGGAAAATGTAATTTTATGGTGAGGGTGGTCAAACAATGGGGCAGGTTGCTCAGTGAGGTTGAGCAATCTCTGTCCTTGGAGACAGTCAAGGCACAACTGGATATGACCTCGAGCAACCTGCTCTGGCTGCCCCAGATCCATCAGGGGTTGGACTTGGACGTTCTCCAGAGATGCCTCCAACCTCAGCCCCTCCGTGACTCTGCGATATGCTGTGCCATATAATTGCTCTGCTGAGACTGTCCCCTGAAATATTTCACTGAGTTAAGTCATACGGATTGTAAATGGTAAAATGAACTGGTTGAAGATAGAGTGAGCGTTTATAAATAAGCTATCCTGGGAGAGAAGAGGTGTTCTTAGCTGAGTTACACCTCAAGATCAGTGAGGTAAAGGTAGCATGAGGAAAATGCAATAGGAGATATACTACCACTGTCTTCTGCTGGCTCTCATACCAGAGTGTCAGTTATGGGTAGATATGGGTAGTTGGTAGAAAATCTGCTTATTTTTCTTCTGAACTGTGTTAAGCTTTTATAGCGTGGCTTGTGCCCATGAACCACCTGCCATCCCAGCCTTCTCATCTTTCTTCAGCCAAAGTGCCTCAGCACTTGTGGAGATACCCGAGAAGCAGGTATTTCTGAGATAAATATCAACCAGCTTCCTCCTGGCCTTTGAACCGCTCTGGTCCAATTAATCAGCTGAACATGATCTATGGTGCAGCCATATCTGCTGTTCTGAGGAGTAAATCTCCTGAGTCTGCAGGCAGAGCTCCTCTTGGGGCTGGCTTTGCCTCCCAGCCTGCTGCTGGGATCAATTCTGCTGCACTGGAGTGCAGGTGCAGCTGAAAGGAGTGGGAACATTGTATTTTGGTGCACACCCATCCTCATGTCCTGTTTTTGATGTAATGTTTTCTGGAAAGAACTTTGGTTTAGCACTTTCTCTCTCACTTAGTTTTTCTTTGTTAAGTGCAATCAAGTTTCCTGGTGGGAAATTCAAGACAGTGATTTATCCACAGACAGATGCTGCTTTTATACTCACTGATTTAGTCGAGGACTTTTCTGTAATCATTAAAAGTTTGGTGCTAGCAGTGTGCTGTGAGGATTCCCTGGTCTTGTCAAAATCAGCAGAGCTTTTCTGTCATATAAGTTGAATAAAAATAGAAAACTTTTTTCTTTTATCACAAAACAGCAAACAATATTTCATCTCTGATCACAAAGACTCTGTTAAACACTTTTCTTTGGTGTCTCCTTTGCACTTTGCCTTTCTCCATCAGCTGCTCATCTTCTGCTCCTTTATGCAGCACGACCATGCTCCGAAACAGTTTAGTCTGTGCTTGGCACAGGTCTCATCTTCCTGGCACCCTGGCTGAACGCTCCCTGTGTTTCCAGGTTTGGTTCGTGCATCGGATCAAGCTGAAGTGCCAACCTCAAGCTCTGTCTTGACGTAGAGGAATAATGTGCACCAGAGCTGTGTGGTCAGTGGTCACCAGGGATGGTCCTCACCCCTGAGTGGGGATGTTGGCACATGACCCTGCTCCCCTTCAGCTGGCAGGTGCTGTGGTGGCTGTGTTAGGTGGTTGCTGCCATTTTCCAGTGAATAAGCTGTAATTCTCAGGCACTCTCTCTCCAGCAAACAGTCATGTTATTTATCTCCATCTGCTGGGTTGTTTTTTTTGTCTTCTCGTTTGGAGTCTTCATTTGATTCTTTATTTGACATCCTGCTTCCTGATGTTTATCTGTCAGCCTAAATGGCAAATACCAGCCTCTGATTTACAACTCCTGCTGATATTTGTAGTAGATTTCTGGTCTCTTTTCTGACTTTTGAGGCTCTCCTGTGTTTCTGCCAAGTGACCTGCGTGTTGTGACTCCAACATTGTCATTTACTACACTGTCATCATTACTGAACCTTTATTCCACAGATTTTTAAATAGATATTTTCCATACAAAATGAGTTATAGTGGTTATTTTCCAAAATGAGGTGTGCACTCAAGCTTTCCTTGTTGATGAAACCTTGTGCATTCCTCTTGCCGCCTTCTGTAAAGGGGACGCCAGTGCTGCGTGGCTGAGACGTTACCTGCTGGATTTCTGCCTGGTCAAAACCAAAAGAGCCATCAACTTAAATGTGACCAAGTCCTTCAGTCTGGTAATTCATCATAAATTATTGCTGAATTTCCTTAGAATGCTCACTGGTAATTGCTGAAGTATTATTCCACAGTAACTTAGAGGCTGAGCTCAAACATTTTGTGTAGTATGAAATCTGAAAACGTGAATGGGTCATTTTTACTGTTGATTTACAGGGCTTTTACTCTTCCAGCCTTCATAGATGTATCTTTTAATGGCTTGATTTATGTAAAGAACTGATGCTGTGGTCCTGAAAAGACACTTGCAGAACTTGCATGCTAGCAGCAGAGCATTAAAGATCGAGACTTGTAGCTTACAGAAGTGTTAACTTGAAGAATAATTCAATAAAAACAAAGCCTCTGTATTCAAGTCCTCTGTCCCTGAAACTTGCTCAGATTTGCCTTAAATTAAGCATAAATTCCGTAGTCTTAACCCTGAAAAGTATAAATATATAAAAGAATTATCTCTACCTCTATCCATATGGATAGATTTCCTAATGTTGTTCCTAAAACCCTGGGGGATGGATATATGGGGCTGTCAGACAGGAACAGGGTTTTCCAGGGGTGCTGACCCTTAGTGTGAGCCAGGGCAGGAGGAGCAGAAGGAGAGCTGTTGGTTAGTTGCCAAGAGAAAAGGAGACTAAACAGTGATGTGTGAAATGGACCTGATCTCAATCTTATCGAACTTGGTGGAAATCTGTCAGGGGAGTCACTGAAAATAATATTTAACACACACTGATGGCACATAGCTGCTGGAGAATCTTGAGCAGGTCTAAGAAAGGCTGAACTGGCCAGTTTACAGTTTTGATGGATCATGTAATATGCTTTCTCTTTCCTTTGACAGATGGTCAGGAAAGTGTTTCCAAGAGTAGTCTTGACTTGCTTTTTGTGAACCTGAGCCAGCTTGCATAACACCACTAATGTCTTAGACTGGGTATTCTAAGTGCCAGAGTGAACCTAGAGAAGGATCCAAAGAGACTTGCAAATATGTACTTTATTTTGCATATCAAAATATTAATTTGGAAATGGAAATATAAATGTTGGCATCTAAGCTTGAAAGCATAGGCCATTAACTGTAAGGTTTCCACAAAGGTTACATTTCTGACATTTTATTGCACTGTATGATTTATGGTTTTTTATTATTCTTTAAGTTATGATGTGTCTGTGCCAAAAATCAGAAGGTGTACTGTGAACTTAAAAGGGGGAAAGGAAAAATTCTTCCTTTTAGGAAGCCCAATTAGGTGGATAAATGACACAGATGACTTCACTGATTTATGTTCACTGTGATTTCTGTGATGAAACACAACACACATGCTGTTCCCTCTGTTCCTTGGAGCTTTGGGTGGTTTACTGTTTGTGGCTGTAAAAACACAATAGGGAATACCTTAACATATGCTGGAGCTAAACTGGATGAGAAATGGCAGCAGCTGATCTGTGAAACACAAAATGCATCTTCATGAAGTGTTTGTCTAGAAAAAAGGCATTCTAACTTCATGATTTTCAAAACCTGTTGGAATACACTTCATCAGAGGAACTGCCCCTTAAATACATAAACTACCATAAAAATTATCTTCTTGCTTCATTAAAATAGCGTCCTGCTTGGTGGGTTCATCTGTTGGGGCAGGGCCAGACAGCAGTCAGCCTGCTACTCCACTGACCACAGGGTTCCTCGTTTATTTAACATTTCTCTCAGTATTCAAGGAGATAAAAAAGGAAATAATTCTGCAGCTCTTACAGCTCTCCTCTAATAAAATGTCATCTTGCAAAACATCTAAGTGTCCCCTTCCCTGCTGTTACCACTTAGGAAGCCTTGTAGAAGGATGCACTGGATGGGCTGAACGCCTGAAGTGGGTTCCTGTGGTGATGAGCAGTCAAACAGACAGTGATATGAGTCCAGACCCGTGTGCCCTGTGAACGTGCAGAGTCCTGGGGAGCTGCTCCTCAGGAACACCTCAGTCTTTGGCTGAATCACTGGTCAAAATGCAGTTTAAAATATAATCCTAACATAATATCTCCAATGTGATGGCTTGCATGTTAAACTCGTTGAGCTGTGTTAACACCCTGAAGTATTTTGGTAAGAGGAGGTAGATTCTGAAAATTATGATAAATATTTGATTAATTTGTGATATTGGTCAGGCAAGAACTGGAAGCTTAGCTAAAATGACTGAAATAGTCTTTCCTTCCATCAGAGGGAACCTAATTATTGGAAATCTCAGAATTAGTCTGATCGACAGAGAATTTCCAGACTGGATTTTTGTTTTACTGATTCAAAACATTGGGGTAAGATTTAGATTAATTTTGAAATAGTTATCTGAATGAATTGTTTGAAATTTATCCATTTTTATGGCTATGCTGTTTCACTTGTGTTTAGGCACAGTGAATTTAATGATCAGAAATCTTTTAAAAAATGGTCCCAAGTGTGTTTTTTAAGGATTCATTAACTTAATTTATTTTGCTCTTGAGATATGATAGCCTTATATTTGTGTTTTACTTACTGTTGTGATGTACTAGGAACGCTAGAGCTAAATTATGTGTCACTTTGCTTTTTGACATTGACTCAATTGCTTGTATCAGTCAGCAGATGACACTTACAGGTCATTCGTCCTCATTGAGATTCTGAAGTTACTGAGTAATTTCTTATTCCTTCAGAGGCTTTTCATTTTAATGATATTTTTGCCTGTATTACAACTCTATGACTGCAGATTTCTGTAAAGGTCTGTGTAGGCATTAAAACTAATAGACTGTTTCTAGCATTTGACTAGTATAATATTTATGGAACCATCTGTTCCAATAAAGCTTATAATTTGGTGTAAGCAAAGCTTCTTGCATTGATAGAATCCTTCCATTTTCTAAATGCAATGGAAATTTAAGGGACAATATTATTAATATATTTTGACAGTAGTAGTACTCTGGAACAGTTGTCTTTTTTGAACAAGTGTCCTCAAAATTTAGATTGCATTACTGTTTCTGTAAAAACGACACTAAAATTGTGATGAGAAGCAGCCATTTACAGCCAGATCTATTGCTTAGAGTATCAGAGCTGTGTGAGTTGCACACAGCTACCTGGCACACAGCTGGAGATGAGTTTTCTGAAGACTGCAGGGTTTTATTAGAGAGAAGTGGTAAAGCAGCAGTATCGCCAACATCATGCAGAACTGGAGTTGTTTTTTGTGAGGATAATGCTGTCTGTACTTGTGTAACAGCCACCTCGCATGGCACTGCACCTCCTTGGTCCTCAACGTTGCAAATGGCTCTTGCACATGGCAAAATTGTGGTTGTAGCAAAGTTGTCTTCTGCTTGAAGGGCTGGGTGAGGACTGAGGTTTTTGGGTTTTTCCAGATGTTTACTTTGGAAACCCTTTCTAGTCTGAAAATGATATTGTCAAACCATTAGGTATGGGGCAGTCATTTAAATTTCAATAAAGGACAAAATGGATGAATTTTGACTTTGAAGCTATAGGGGGAAATGCAAAAGAACGCTTCTCAGACACCTGTAGTTCAAAACCACTTACATGTGCTGGCTCTCTGTGCTGTTGCTGTATAAGTCATCCTCATTTGCAATTCATCAGTCCCCCTTAACTCATGTATCAGTAGTTACCTTCCATTTAGACACCACAGGGGTGTTATCACCGAAAGGGTGAAGTCAGCTAAGAGAATCACTTGAGTTAATGCAGAAATGAGGGCAATATATTAATGTAACAACAGGACATCTAGCTTTTTATATTTAAAGCCAGGAACCTAAAATTATAGGTATAAAGGATACTTATTGGGAGCAACTGCACCTTCATTAAAGATCTGTGTTTGAATGGGGTACAGCACCCAGATTACAGAGTGATCGGCGCTTTCTAAATGAGCATTGAAGCCATGAAGATTGTAGGGGTTTGGATTTTTGTGCTGTTAATGCACGTTGACAGTAGACTGCTTTCACTCGTGACAGAGCTGTTTGTGAAAGAAATGTCACTTACAAACAGTGCAACAAAAGCACGAGTGGCTGTAAGGCAACACAGACATGTGTGCTGTACTGCCTCCCCATCCCTTCAGCTCTAGTTCGTAGGTTGGCCACAGTGCGATCTCCCCAGATGTGCCGCTCTAGAAGCGTGCTTGAGGGCAAGGATGAAGTTTACCATTGGAGAGTTTTAGTTTTTCTATGGAGAAGGGGAAAGCATAAAAGAAATAGCAAAAGAAATGTCAGCAGTACAGAATATCATGGAAAACAAGAAAATGCAAAGCCTCCCCGCAGAGAGAACCTCAAAGTGGTACCATTGAGGAGCAGTGACCATGAAAGCAGAAGACCACAAGGAGATATCAAGCCCAGATTTCCACCCTCCTGCCTGTCCTGCCAGTGCACCACATGCTCGTGCTGCCTGGCAAGCAGCTTAGGGGTTTCCCCAGATGTGACGTGCTTGTGCCCCCTATCATGAGGGCAGGGGAATGGTGCAGGGTCCCTGCAAGGGGTTGCTTTCATCAGCTATGGCTCTACTTTGGGCTGAAACTCAAAGGACTTAGACTAAAGCATTGCATAGTTCTTGAATGTGTAATAGTTTGGGTCCTGTGTCTTTATGCTAGAGCTTGGCATTTTGTGCTCATGGGAGTCTTTAAGGTACTAGGGCATTAAGAAAGATTTGGGTTGAAACTTGTCAAGGGGAAATAATATCTGCAATTGCTCAGCTTCCTGATTAAAAAAAAACCACAACAGTGTCTAAGTTAGAGCAATGTTTTCTCAGGCATGATTAGTAATACTTTAATTCAACACAGCAACAACAAAAAAATTGATTTTATTGCTCTCTATTTTATGGATCATGAATTTAACTGAACTAAATAATCAAAGTACAGGTGAATAATTCTGCTTTAGTGAGCTGTTGACCACATTTTCTTCTGCATTTCAGTAACTATTTTTTTTTGTTCTACTTATTCAGCTTTTCATGTATCCACTGCCAAAGACCCATGTACCGTCAAAGAACAGCAGAGCAACCAACTGCTTTGTTTACCTTGCTGCACTGAACAATGTTTTATGCACCTTCTCTGATAGGCTTTTCACTTCTTAATGTATTTCCATAAAACTGAGAAGAATATACATTTTTAGGACCCAACAGAATGTGACTGCTTGGTAGCTGTGTCAAGCAGTATTTTCTCTTAGCTGAAGACAATCATTAATATTAAGTATTTTGAACTATGCATCTGAAGTATCCTTTGGGCTGGGTATTGGACAGTTTATATTAAGAAATTGTCCCTGCTTCAGAAAACTCCTAAGCTTGATAGTATGAGAGAAATGAGAGCTGACGTGCAAAGAGGGTCCGAGAACTTGTTTAACTTACACTAGTGATCAGGGCTGAACCAGAAATACAAACTGTTTCTCTAGATTTCTATTTTGTGATACTAAAAGGTCTTCAGTCATTCATTGTAAGGGAATTGACCAGTCCTAAGTATTTTAGCCATTGGAAGAGGCTGCCCAGGGAGGTGGTGGAGTCACCATCTCTGGAGGGGTTTAAGAAAAGCCTGGACATGGCACTTAGTGCCATGGTCTAGTTGCCATGGTGGTGTCAGGGCAATGGTTGGACTCGATGATCCCAGAGGTCTCTTCCAACCTGATTGATTCTGTGATTTCATTGAGTTGGTTTCAGTACCAGGTCATTATTTTGTAGATTTAATATTCATGTTAGCCTCTCGTGTCCGTGCAAATACAGAGCCACAGCTCTGAGTCAAATGGGTACAAATAAATTAGTTTGTATTTTCTACAGTCTAAGGTATTTTCTACTCTGACAGGTTTTAATCTAGATCACCAGATACACTGGCAGAAAGCTATCATCCCTCCCGTTAGGCACCTGCAAGCCAGACACCCCCAGTTCTCTCACTCTTCCTTTGTTGGTAATGTCTTCTAGATTTCAATGGTGTTTTTTTCTTCTCTTGTGGCTTCTCTTCGCTTGAGCCACATCTTGGTTCCTGTCCCATGAGTCAGAGTTTCAATCTAGGCCACCAGTTAAGGCAAACCCTTAGCATTTTGCAGAGGTTGACAGGAAAAAAATCTTCCTTGGAAATGGTAAGCCTAAGATTTTTACATAACCTATTATATGTTTAAGTTCTCCTATGTTTTTCTCCAGTAATTACCTTTCTGTAGCTGTTACTTCAATAAAAAGCTCGTAGATTCCGTATGGGATAGGAAGACACACAAATTACGCATGCTTTGAAAGGAAAGTAACTAATTCCAAAGCTAATGATACATGCTGAGTTTCTCCAATTTGTATAGTTAATTTGAACATGAGTAAAAGATACTCTGCACGGATTTTTAAACACCCCTGAGGTACCCACATGGAAATAGTTCTCTGAAAAAGGTTGCTGCCTGTCCCTCAGTAAAGATAGGCTAATTTAACCTGTGGTAGCTGCTTTAGCAGTAGAGTTCAAAGGCACTTAAAGATGATTTTAGAATGGAGGGGGGAAAAAGTTTTCATTTTCTTTATGCTCCAAGTGTTCATATGAAAACTACTTTAACCCACTAATAATATTACTAAAAGCTGAAGTTAGTGCTGCACAAAATTCCAGAGTGAAGTGTGAGGAATGGCACAGCTTGGGTCTCCACTGTCAGCAAAACAAGTTACTCTTGCTTTTCCTAGCATATACAGCAGTGTTTTACATATGTTTTCATAAAAGATAAATCTGTTGTAAAAATTAGCAGCTTAGAGTGAAAAACCTATTAAAACAAAGTTTAATTTTGCTATGTTTGTTGCCTGCCTTTGTTGTGTAAGAGAAAGGTGAGGTGTTAACACACCACTGTTGCAAGTTAGTTTAGATTATCTGAAGACTTCTACAGGGCTACTTTTCTAGCAAATTAAAGAAAAGCAAATTTTATAGGAGAAACAACTGTTCTTGCCCTTTAAATGCTGAACCTCCTGTACAGGACCACAGGCACAAAAGGCACATAACCAAGTCTTGTAGCCATGAAAACAACAGCACAAAAAGGAGCTCTCTCTCCCAGTTTAATTTCCCGTAGCTACAGAAATGAGGCTACCAGCTGTTTGAATTACAGTGTGCAGTGACACAATAATAAGAAAGTTAATCTCTTTAAGTAGCTATCATATTCTAGTTTTTCATTGGTAACTCCTTGCCTGGTATTCCCATTTACCTGTAAATCTGCATCTAAATGTGAGCAGCAATGTTCTCAGTACAGGTGGGGGACAGCAGAACACCTGATGGTAACTGCAATGGAGATATCTGTGCACAAAACCCGCGTGCGTGCGCATATAGATGAGCATTTTATAAAACTTTGAATAGGATCCCCAAGTACGGTTTGAAGGAAGCATGTAGATGCTGTTTTTGTCACGTCCTGGCTATTTTTCAGCATGCATTGAAAAAAAAATAATAATTTTAGGTTTATTAGTCTACAGGATAGTATGGTCTGAGCTGGGAGGTGCATCCCTACTTACTAGCACAACGCATGGTTGTAAGCTGTGAGGTTTTCTGAACCAGAAGGACACGTCAGGGATTTTTGGGAGATCCTTAGTGTTCGGGTTTTTTGCACAGGTCAGCTCTGGTTGGAAACTTCTCGAGTTGCATTTTCTATGAATATTTTTTGGAAATGAGATGGGTTTGCAAACCTCTGAAGGGCACCTCATAGTTTCGAATCTTTCTGTTATGGAAATAGGGGAGAGCCCACTGGGAACAGAAAGATTTTTTTTTTCCTGTAGTGTTTAAATATGGAAAGGATTAGAGCTCCTGGCAGGGGGGGAGAAGAAAGAGGCATTTCATATTATCCATTCCTCAATGCTTATAGATGAAAATGACCTTCCTTTGTCACCTGTGCCAAAATAACTGGGTATTACTTTATTTGGGCCTTTTAGAAACAAAGCAATGTTCACCTAAATGAAACTTTCTACGATGCCATTTCCCTCCTTCCTCTCTCCCTCCTTCTCTCCCTTGTCCCCCACTTTCAGAGCTCCGGTACCTGGGTGACAGGACTCTACCTTCTGGTGGGCACAGCATAGACCACGCAAGGAAACATCTAACAGATGCAGCAAAAGTGGTTTATTTGATGAAATGTTACCTCTGTTTCCCACAACTAACTTTAATAAATGTAAAGCCAGTACCCGAGTAAGTTTTCAGAATCTGACTGCTTTTACATCCCCTCTGTACCTGGGCTCTAGCTGAGATGTTTTAGGAGGTGATTCATCGGCATCATTACTGTCTTTAGTCATTTAAGAGCACCTAGAGGTACAATATTTCAACATTATACTAATAAGAGCTGAGTTTTTTTGCATAGTTCCAAATCTTCCATTTAATTCCATTTTAATTTCAATGTTTTGTGTTAACATTATACACTATTTTTTAGCTTAAATGAAGTTACTTTGTAAAAATCAACTTTTGTTTTTATCCTTTAAAATTCGTCAAGGGAATCTAAAATTGGGTCAAACTATAGTTTTATTTTGTTCTGCAGCAATGTTATTTTCTTGATATGAGATTGCTTAGTCTATATGAGCTGCCAGTGGCAAATTAGACTTGATGTTTCAGCTATAAAAGGTGGTACATTCCTGGGGTGCAAAATGCTGTCCTGCTCCTACATTTCCTGAGCAGTTCTCCAATGGTGGAAATGGCTGTAGGTGCAAGTAATCGAGCAAACTGTTGTGCTAGACCTTGACTTTGGTGTTTAAAGTATCTTAGTTTGGAGAGGTCAGCTCCTTTAACAGCATTTGGGGCAGCTATCCCCAAAAGCCTGAGATTCTGTTCCTTTCCTGAGTCCTACACGACTTTTGTATCCTACATGGTTTCCTGTAAAGCAAAATGTGATCTACACAGATGCTTGGCCAAGGACAGCTGTTGTGCATGCAGGTCACTGCTCAATTAGACTACATTTTCTAAAATGTTTCGGGAATATCCAACCTTTGGTGAAAGACAATTGGATTAACTGCTTTCAGATGTATTGTGTGCCCAGCTCCACTAACACAAAGAAACATTAACCCCCCCACCCTCCAGATGTTGGAAAATTGATCAATTATTGCTAAAAGTTTCAAAGGATGTACGATACCATGTAAGGTCATTTACAATAACAGCCCTTAAAAAAAAAAGGGGGGGGGGGACAAAAAGATTCCTGGAAATGTCAAAAATTGGAGCAAACTTTGAAGCACACTTTAAAGGAGTGAAGCAAGGAGTCAAGGTTTCTCTTACAGCTGATGGAGAGAGGTAGATACATCTGGAAGATAGTAGTAGGTCTGGGTACACAGTAGCTTGAATTAGGCTGCCTGGGTATTCTTCATATCCTACTCTGGAATAGAAAGAATAATTAAGAAAAAGATGCAATGTGCTTTAGATGCACATAGAATACACTACAGGTGTTAGTCCATTCTTTAATTCAATCTTCAAAGCTTCTTTTGATTACTGTACATCAGACCCATGGATGTTCTTTCTTGGACTTCAATTCCTAGTTTCCTCATATAGCGTTTTGAAGGTAAGATAGTTGCCCTATAGATCCCTGTATTCCCAGAATTAAAATCCGAGCTTTTGTTTATATCTAAGGTGGCATAGCATGGGCAGAAGACTTAAAATGTTATGAAAAATTATTACTTCTCTGCTAGCAGGGACTTGGTGGCAGCATATTTGTAGTTCTTGGTGCTATTCCTGCATCGCTGTGTTATGCCATTGGGTCTGTATGAGTAAGGAATTTATGTCTCTGCTTATTACTGCCTGGAAGAGAACTTTTGAGAAGGTTTGGAAATGATAGGGGTCTGGACCCCTATCTCATTCCTTCTTAGGAGAAAGCCCACTGGCTTTATTTTGACTTTTCTGTACTTTAAAGAGATCCATATCATGAAGGAGAAGAAATTGCCTCAACCACACTTTATCCTAGAGAAATGGTATGGAGGAGTGCTGGGAGAACTATAGTTTTGTTTGTTAAGGAGGGTCAGGACACAAGAAACTGTTAGAGGGCTCTTCCTCTGCATAGTCACCTGCCAGTGGGTCAGGCTCATATGTTGCCTCTGTGAATTCTATTCTATGGCAGAGAGGATAAAAAAAAAAAAATAAAGGTTGTAGTACTTTTTCATCAAGAAAGAGAGGTTGCATGTATAGGTCCTGATCCTTGAGCTTTAACAGTTGTTTATCTGTCACCGACTTTATTGGAGCAGGGTGGTAGATCCAGCAGGACTGGACGTGTGCTGTGTGCTATTCCTGCAGTTTCTGGTGTATAGGGTGAAATCTGGGCTGCTCTACCCAACGGTTTTGACCCTATAGTGCTTATGAATGCAACCAGGAGCTGTTCTGCAAGTGCTGTCTGTGGCTCACTGAGTATCAGCTTAAACATCCATTCATAAAATAGGGCCATCTTCAACATTTTAAGACTAACTTACTTTAGTAAAACACTTTTACAGTCCTTAGCAGACAGCTTTAGCCCATGAATGCCCAGAGGCAAGGATTATGGAAATCCTGCAACCGCAAGCCTGCAGCTGTATCCATCGTTCAGGGCTATAGATGTCAAGTGTAGAGGTGTTGGGTCTAGGAAGATAAAAACTACTGCTTTGTCATTTGTCTATTAGCATTATAATACCCCTGAGAACTAAGAGCTTGGTGGATGCATTATGGATTTATGTAAATGACTTACCTCTGGAAGAGAGGAAAATGGTTTCTAAGCAGGGGTGTTGGTGTAATGTACTGCCAGGGAAAGAGATGGGAAGCACAACTGCTGCTGCTGAATTAATTCAGAATAATCCTTGGCAAATTTTGAAACTCTCATTTAGGAAATTGTTCTAAAGTGCTCTTTGAAATTCCAGGCAAGCAGTTTTAAAGATGGTTTCTGACTTTTTCTTTTAATATGCCGCAACCTGTCTTTTCCATTTTTTTTTTTCCCCTTTTCTTTAGCAGCAAAATATAAACCTCAAAAGCACAGCGGCTTCTGCTCAAGCTTTTAGCGCGATACACAGCGTAGTGGGGGAGCTCACCTGGGTTTATTTGGAACAGGCTTGTCAATGCTTCACGTAGTGTTTGCGTATTTTCACAATAGCTTTGGCCTTTGTGGGAGGAGAGGGAGAAGGGAGAGGTGCGGTGCTCCAGGGAGCACTGGTGGGGAGCGGCTGGGGATGCAGCAGAGCATCTTCGGAGGAAGCGCCCAGCTCCAGCACACCTCGGGGGTGATCTGGACAGCAAGGACAACCTGGGGGATGCCTGGCTGGGGGAGCAGATTGCTGTTTTCCATGAGTTTGTCTTCTATTCTGTGTATTACCGCTTGTTCTGTATCAGTAACACCCAGGATCGCTCTGGGCCAGTGGCTGAGACTTCAGCTGCAAAGTACACACACACATAAAGCGTGTGGAAAATCACAATGACAGGGGTCTGTTCCTTGCCAGCTTGTGATAAAGACGAACAGAAACACTGACCAGACAGCCCCTCTGGACATTTTAGGGCCTTTTTTCACATGTCTTGAAATCCATTGGTTTGCCATTAGGTGTGGTGGGTGTTTGTTTTTTTTTTTTTTCATTATGGACTAATAGCATTTTTAAATATCTCCAAGTAAGAAATACAGAAATCATTGGTAGGAGAAATAGGGACGAGGCAAAATGGGTTGATAAAACTTAAAAAAAAGTGAGAATATATATACTGCCTTTGCTCATGTTGGTGCTTCCTAAAATACTACATGCTGTGACTGGAGTAACTAGTACTAGCTACAAGTAAATCAGCATAAACATATTAATGTTTAAAGGATGGTGTTTAGTTGTTTTCATCTTCTATTAAAATGACTTTTCCAGGCTATTTGCTGGCTGATTTCTTTCTGATAAAATTTGAACAAAATTTTTCAGCTAGCTTGTAAGTATACAAGCAACAGAATCTGCCATTTAATAAAAATAATTAGAAAACAGAACAAGAAATGAAAACAGAGACTTTTAAAAAAAATCTGCATCTGAAGTAGCTCCATCTTCCTCCTCCTGGTCAAAAGCATTTCTAATTTGGCTTTAAAATTGCATGTTTGAATATGTGGTAATTCTTAGATACTTGCGTGGTGATAGGTTTCTGAACAAGGGTGCTAAACTAATGTCCATCATGTTGGCAGTCCTCTGGAACAGAGCACTGGATACACTTAATCCTGCTTTACACTTGAGTCCTTGAATTCCCTCACCTTGTCTGTTAAAGCATTTCTATAGATTTTGAATTATTATTATACTATTAATATTGGGGTCTTATTAGCATATATAAAATATACAAAGGCATACTCAAGTATCATAGTGGTTCTTAGTAAAGAATATAAAATAACTTGTCGTTTGCCCATAATTTATTGTTCTGCCAGTTGCACTACTAGTTCAAAGAAACCTGTTCCTTGGGAAGAGGATCCTTGCAACCAGCTGCCTGCAGATCTTGTGGTTTAATTTCAGTGGGTGGCTGCCATTCCTGAGGGCTTGGTGCTTGCTCCAAGCCCCATATAACCACAGTCCTGGGCTCTCTATTGCTAAAAACACCTTGGAGGTGACTTTTCTCATTTTGGTGCTGCCGCAATCTCCAGGTGTCCTTTGTCCTAGAAGCATGAGGAGCAGCCACAACGACACGTCTCCTACAAGTTATTTTTCTGAATTGTCCCATGCGGGAGGAGAGGTGTCACTTTGGTGCCTGTGGTGTGAACTTTTCAAGACGTGGAGGACTCAGACCACAAAGCAACACGTTTGGGTCTGCATGTGCCCACAAGTAAGCTGAAATCTGATATTGGTGCAATGTGTTCATGCCAAAACATTCCACTAAATACAGGCTTCTGGCTCCTGCCCAGAAAGTGTTTCAAAGACATGTTAGCATTTACTGTCTCTTCGGAGGACAGCAAGAAAGAGAAGACTGTCTTGTTTCTTTCATGAAAAAGAATTTGTGGCTTTATGAATACTTTGAAGTTAATTTACCCAAGCGCAGCCAACAATTTAAAAGACCTGAATTTTGTCCCCCGAACAGACATGATTTTCCCCAACACTGCCAGTGTTCGTGCAGTGTTGTGATATTCAGAGGATAGGAAAGTCGTCGTTTCCATTCATCCTTCTGGGTATTCCCCTGGGCCTACTGGACGACACTGCTCCTAATTTCTTTGGGAATTTTAATACCTGCCATGAAGGACTGTGGGTCTCCTGAGCTCAACACATGTCCCCCAACAGCTGTTTTATGAATCCGGTGAAAGGTGCTTGGATTGTTCTTAGAGATTAATTTTTAATTTGCAGTGCTTAAAGCAGTACTTGCTCCACAAGGTAAAATAAAGTGAATTTAACACAGAAGTTGGTTACTTTACAGCAACTGCAGTACAAGGTGAATTAATGCATGCTAGTACCTTCTTTCACTCTTTTCCCAGCATAACTATTTACCAGGGGCAATCTCATGGAATCTTTTCCAGACTGAACTGATTTGAGAATAAATGATAATAAGTGATTGTCACAGTCACAATGATTATGAACTTTTCACTGCTGGTTTCAGTCTGATTACTAGTGAGAAAAGATATTTTAATTGGAGACTCGCATCAATACGTGGCTTGCTTTCTTTGAAATGTGAATGTATACCTTGACTGCTGCAGTATTAACACAGAAGACAAGATTGTGCAGACTTATCTCCTACAGTGCTTACAGTCTACGAAGGCTCATTTATATATAGAGCTGGAAAAACCTCTTTCAAGTTGAGTTAATTGTTTTTGATGAAACTACTTATGGTTCACATAGCAGCTACACAAAATTTAACCAATGATGCCTGCAAGTGGCTCTAAGATAGATATATGGAAAACTTTATTTTATCATGTCAGATTCTATGAATCTATGAAATTTCTTGTCCTCTGTAGCTGGACCCATTCACCTTGTGTCCTTTGCATGCTGCTTTGAGACTGTCTCCTATTGAAGGTCCTTTATTGTCATTATAATTCAGTGGTGGGTGGGAGAAGCAGCAGACAGTGACTTGTCTACTGTTGTATTCTGCCTTTCGAAAGGACAATGGCATGTTTGGACCAACTCCATCTTATTTTCGTCTGGCTAAGCTCTTACACCTTGTATACAAACATAAAAATCTAGCAGTGGATATGACACTGCAAAAGAAGGAATGCAATGCAGGAAGAGTTTTATAACAGCATGTGCTCTGGGAGGAATAGCTAAATGGCATGTAACATGAGGGGGGCAAGGTAGTCATTGCCTCCATAAAATACATGCTGTTGCTATGCTTGTGCTCAGTAACGCTGCGGCTGCTTTCGTTGCTGTTACGGTTTATGTAACAACTATTTTATATTCTGAGAGCTAGCACGTTGCTGAAAACCAAAAGTCTAGATCAGAGTTGTTACAGCTTCCAGGAGAAAATTGCTCCTGCTGATAATCAGCTCCAAATCCGTTTCCTGATTGTCTTGCACACAGGCTCCTCTGCTGCTCTACATTGCTCCAAGAGTTTCCCAGCCTTTGGACTGGTGTTGGTGATGGGAGAGGAAAGAGAAGAATTAAGCATCTCTGTGTTTTTCTTGGTTTTTGCCTGTGATGCTTCATAAATGTCATTCAGTCAATTAAAATAGATTTCTTGTAGTCTGAAGGTTATATTTAACAATACTTTAACTGCTTTGTTTTCTCTTCTAACACCAAGGATTCCTTTTGCTACCATGACATTCTTGTTTTCATGTAGGGAGCACCCATGAGCAGCTGATTTCTGTTAACCTCATGGGAGCGCAACTTTCAGCTTCATAATAAAACATCACTGCTCCCTTCCACATCACCTAAAAAGCTCAAGAAAAGGTATTGCTGCTCCATCTTTGTCTCAGTTGCTGCAGCTGAATGTATATCCTAGTTCACACGTGGGAAGAGGCATACGTGCTATAAGGCTGCACCCTCTGTACCCCAGCTCTGTCTGAACCATCCAAGTGCTCTCCTTCGTCCTCCCTCCCTTCAGTCTAGGGCTCCCGCTTGATTCTTACTGATTTATTTTAGTTAAAACAGTGTGATTGCTTGGGTTTTGGATTGAAATCATTCTGACTGCTATTTTGTGCGACAAGCCTTTCCTCTTGCTCTTTCATAAAATATTAACTTTAAAAATTAAAGTTGTTTAATACCCAGCACGTTAATTATGATGATTTTCAAAGCATAGCAGACAGCCACAAGCATAAATTTTAAGAGTAGTGCTGAAGTCCTACACACAGATAATAAATCCCAGTTATATGAACAATAATTAACTGTAAGTGTGAGTATAATTGATACTTTCGATCACTAGTAAAGAAAAATTCTGCACTGGAATTGAAACAATAGCAATACTTCACTTTTCTTTCTAACTTTTCATAGGAGTCTAATGAAATATTTGTAGATAGGTATTGAGATTTACCTGTGAGCTAGCTAATATAATCCCATAAACCAGATGTGAATTAGGAGAATACACATCAGATTTTTAAAGCTAGGGATGTTTAAATTTAGTAAATGTTCATGAAGCTTGTAAGTTTTGTATTTCTTTGTTTCCAATCCTATATGAATAGCACCTGTTGCATTTGTAGTTACAGGACTTTTTTTGTCCTTTAGCACTTGAATGCAGCCTTCATCCCTTTTTGTTTTTCATGTTATAACATGAGAAAATTGTCTGAAAGATTGCTGTGTTTTAAGGCACTTTCTAAAGTGCCATTAGTTTAAAAAAAATATCGTGTTATAGAAATGACAGCTTGATGTTCTATGTATATCACTTTTTCCGTCACCACTGCGTCAGCCTGAATCAGTTTATTTACCAACACAGTTACAAGGATTTTTTATTTTGTAGCCTGCAAGGTCAAGCACACTGGTGGAAGCCAAGCTGTCATGCAGCACCCTCCTTTTTCCTTTGAATTAGTGAGAGTACACTTTTTTTGATGCAAAGCTGTCTGTTTCTTCATGTTTTTTTCAGATAGGGATGAAAAGGCTTCTCTGAGACTGAGTTATTCAAGACAAAGCCAATTATCCTGGTGGTCCGTGAGCGCGGAGCTGGTGGCTCAACTCATACTCTCAGCAATTTCTACAAATTATGTGTGAAACCAAACAGAAAGGTCTGTGTTAGCTTTGATTAACTGAAACTTTGAAAGTGTCTCTAAAGAGTAAATAGGGAAGCAGATTAAGAAGCGATGGGTTTGGCTGTGTCCATCCCTCAATGTGATGTGACAGACCCCATCTAATGTGGCATCTAGTAAAATGAGAATTTATTGTCTGCTGCTTCTGAAAACAAAGGTGATTTGTAAAAGGCGTGATTAAATCCTAGTAAAGCTTTTGAGAAATATTCAATGTGACTGACTGAAAAAAAAAAAATAACCTTCATTATTATATGTTAATTGACTGGGAAAAAAATGACATTGATAAACAATTAATGGCAGAGAAGTTTGACTTGATCTCATCAGTTTGTCAGACCTTTGCCTGATCAGAGACATTCATGGTGAGGTTTCCGAAGCCCTTAAGAGTTCAAATGGGACTTGAAGAATTTAGCATTTTGAAATATTGGTTATTTAATGTTTAATATGTCTTGAAATGGTATTGTTAGTCATTTAACAAGAAAGAATATACTTTTTATTCTTGTTCCATACACTTCAAATTGTGAATTGCCATATAAACTCCATTCATAGCTTAGAAGAACAGCTCGGAACTGCTGCGTAGATTGTAATTGCAATTTGTGCTAAATGAGTGCCCATTAACAGCACTCTTAGACTGTTCTCATTTTTCTCCTTCATATTAATAAGAGGTTAAATTTACTTCAGTCTGCATATTACATTTTATTATACACAGAATACTTAAGAAAACCGTTTTGTTCCCTGTACTTTTTTTTCCACGCTTTGTTCTCGTTATTTAGCCATCATAAAAATGAGAATTGAACACAGAGAAAAGAAATTATGTATAAAGCAAGATTTTTTTTTTATGTAGGACTCATACTGTTGGTCTTACTGCTCTTTTGTTAGAACTTTTGCTTTTAAAATATTGTAGTTTTGCAGGTAACTCTTGTAATTTGTTTAAAAGTACAAGGATTTTATACAGATACTTTTTTTTTTTTTCAAGAAAACTTAATTACTAGGAAAATCAAACAGCTAATTTCCTCAAGAATTTCTCTCATATGCAGCATCCAAAACAACTGTATGAGGATGTACCAAAGTTTGCATGCTTCTTCCTCTAGATCATCTGGGTAGATCATAAGATTGATTTAGGTAATATGGGCATCAAGCCCAAAACTGCTGCCAACAAAACTTTGCTGGCAGCTAGTTCAGAAAGTGCCTTTTGAGTACTCTGCTGTGAAAGCTTCTGAGACACCTGCTTAGGTAAAGATTGGTTTCATTTCTCTCGCACTCACACTGCTCCAGTGGCTCCAATTTCTAACACCCTTCTTCACAGGTCATATTTTTCAGCTCTCTGGTCTGTCTTGTTGCTCTCCTCTGATGTCTCTCCAGCTGATCCACATCCACCTTGACCTGCAGCACCAGGTTATCAGTTACAGTACTCTGGATGAGGTCTCACCACCACTGAGAAGGACAGACGTGTCCACACTCGCTGCATCATATACTCACTCTTACCTTTCCTGCAGCAGCCAGACATCTGTGACTGAAGTTCAGCCTGTGATCCAATCATTCCTTGGTTTCTTTTCTCCTATACTATATTTCAGCAGATGATTTTTTTTTTACTTCTTGTGTGTAGAAGTTTGCAGGTATCCACTTTTTTTTGGTAATGCTTTTTCTAATTTCACTTTGAAGTCTGAGCCTATTCTTCAAAATGTGTGCAAGCCCTCTCAGTGTGAACAAATGTCATACATGTCGTTGATGGAAATGTTAAACCCTTCATAGCTGTTATGATGATTTTGTCTTTAATGATCATTGGGTTGCAGTGTCTGAAAGTGATTTCATATTTTAATTATTACATTTTGAAAACAATGTCTAATGCTGAAGTTACAGTTCTTATTTCTAACCCATGGTCAAAAGTTATAACATATGAGACAAGCTTTAAGACTTGTTATATGGCTGTAATTTCATCATGGACTTTCTGCCCAGGAAATATAAAGTCACAGGGAAATAATCTTATTAATTTAACTCACAGTTTGTGAAGATTTGCATGCAGGCATGTTAGAAAGGTCACGTACTCTACTTTTTGGGTTTGATATGTGAGGCTACAAAGAAGCTCAGCAGTAGAGGGATCTCCTTCCAGCCCAACAGACAAGTCCGTAGCCATCAGCTGAGCCAACCTAGCCTGGACAGGAGATGACATAGACTCCAACCTACTGTTGCTGGACTCCTCCATCTGGGTCTACACCTGCCGAGTGTGCCCTGGGGGTGACCGTAACAATCTAATTTAATTTGTGGGAAATGGAGGAGGGTAAAAAAGTGATGAATTGCAGCACCTGATTAATGGTCAAGAGGATACTGAGTTAAATGCAGCAAATGCTTCCTGAAATATCACAGGTCTGACAAATATTCTATTATTTTAAAAATAATATAGGTTGTTTATGTAGTGAGCTCGAGTACACAGGATGATTTAGCAAAGAAATAATGATGCAAAGAAATAATTATTTCAGATGCTTTACTCAACAAGAGAATTATGAATATTTATTGCATTTCTATTGGTTATTTCTATTTTTCCTCCTGCTTTCCAGCCTTTTTCTGTCACTTGCTCCCTTTTCAATTAACACTATTATGGCAAATTCATTGAACACTAAGGCTTCTCCTATATTGACTATGTATGGGGCCTAGATAAGTGTAGCTGCCTACATGTTGATGAGATGAATCGACACCTCACAGCCTACAGGAATTAATTGTTTATTCTCTTGGAACTTGGGAAAAATTCTGCAGCTATTCCTGTGGTTTTGTCTTAAAGAGCTATATCTAAGTCTGTAATAATTCTGTGAACCAGTGTCAGATCATTTAAGCACTAATGTTGTTAGGTAACAGATGAAGTATAACTATTAATGGTAAAAAAAACAAGAGGAAAAAAAAGTGGATATATTCAATGCAGAGCATCCCATTTCATTCTTTCCTGTACAATTTGCTACTTATAAAGCTAGCAGAAATGAAGGCATAGTTTGACTTATTAATATAATGAAGATCAATGCAATCTCTAAACACAAGGTTGAAAGAACAACATAATTATCCTTCATTTGTTGATGCAAGAAATAGATTGATTTCAATTAGCGTTTTAAATTGGGAAGTAGCTGAAGAGGAGTCAGTAGCTTTCCTTGTAGCTGAAATTCATTCAATATGATTCTTTTCCTTGCTCATAATTTTAGACAGCATCAGTTACTCTAATGAGCAACAATAGCGTGTCAATGATTAATGTCTTAAACTCAATCAGGAAAATACAGAAAAATTGTATAACAGCAGATGGTAACATTTGGATCCTTCCAAACACAAAGATTAATTTCTTCCTAGAGCCCCTCAGGAGAAGATTCAGAGCATTTGATGGGGTAAAAAAACAGCATTGATTTGGACTCGAGTAGAAGGTGCTAAAGAGGAATGCCTCAATAGCAGAGACCTCCCTCATTTCTTCTTTTGTCTTGCCCAAGAGTCCTGTCTGCTGCGGACTATGCAAAAATGCAAAGTGAGTACCGCTGTGCCAAGCAGGTGGAGCTCTGGGTCTACCACGCTTCCAGTCACCTGCCATCTTTTCTTTTGATGTCGGCTGCGTGGTCGGCTCCTAAAGGAGAGAACTTCCAGCAGAAAGCTGGAAAAGATAATTCCATCCTTTCCTCTTTGCCTTTTATTTGACTTTTGATGTTTTTGTCGACAAAAATTAGCTCCCACATGTCTTTCCCTGCAATAACTGGTACTGGGTGGATTTCCTATTAGATTTGACAACCACACTGACTTGCCAAATTCCGTGCTCACTTGCCCTTTTTGCTATGACATATTTTCATAATTAAAAGTACTCTTGCACAGGATGGAGAATCCATACCTGAGCACTTCAGGATATCAAACAAAACCTAGTTCTTGATTTTTCAGTTTCTGGGAGACAGCGTGCACTGTCTCGGGATCTGTGCTATGGTTATCAAGGAGACTGCACAGAGGTTGTTTTATTTTCTTTCTTGTTTTCCCTGCAGGAACCAGAAGACTCCAAGTGAAAGCAGCTGAAGTGAAAGAACAGCTCTGACTCATTTGCTGAACTGATGGAGATATGGTAGGAGACATCATCTTCCCAAGTGTGGTAATTTACTATTTCTTGTTACAGGCTTTTTTGAGAAATATGAAGATTTAGCAAGGCCTTGGCAATGAAAAAGAGAATTTAAGCTCTTCTAGGCTTTTGTATCCCCATATTTACCATACTGTGAGTATTGGTTATACATTTCTAAATGTTTATGTCTCTCCGTTTCATTTTTCTCCTGAGAAAAAGTGAGTGTTTCAGTATTTTTCAGAACAATTCACTAAAGTGTTTCCTGCTACTTATGTTTTATTTCTTTCTCATTGGTTTGACAAGTATGGGAATGTAACACTGATTGCTGACCTTACTGCTACCCATCCATTTAAAATCTGTCCAAGGGTGCATTAACTGAAAGTAACAAAATTTATGCTGTTAATTTTTATAATCCTAGCTTAGTCCAAATGTTGTTAATTACCCTTATTATCTTGTCTTTTCCTGCTTAATTGATTGTAACTGAAAGGCATGCTATATCCTGTCTGCAATCTTTTCTAACTCATCTTCAGTGGCTAAGGAGAAAGTGGTCATATTTCAAGTTGATTTGGGGCAATCATTGGCAATTTTTTTGGTCATAGGCTTTCACGATGGAATGGTTTAGAGTTCCTTGCTACTTCTACTGGATGTTGCTACTCCTACAGGAATGTCATGTGTTTCTATCCTTAAATATGTTCATAATTTGTGTTTGAATGATCTTGTCTATGTTTTTTCCACTATCTTTCATTAATGGTGCCTAAATCCAAGAAACTTTCTTCTGTTGGCAGAGCATCTCTACAATATACATAGTAGTAGTGTTACTTAGTCCGATATTGGAAGCGCTACCTCCATGTGGGATTTCTTTTGTGGGAAAGCACTCTTCATCTTGCAAAAGCTCATTTTGTTTAGTTTTTCTATAGTCTGATCAAAGCAACTTTTTAATGTTTTCTTGGTACATTAGCATTATGAAATTGCTGCTAAGAGTATCAGCCAATTAGCAGCTCTTTAATCTCCTATATTGTTTGTCAAGGCGGTGTGACAGAATGACAGGCTACCATACTAATTAACTGGCTTCTGCATAAGTAGAAAATTGCTCGTTTGACAAATATTTTAAGTTATAGAAGTAAGGACCAGGAAGTCTCGAAACAAACTTATTCATGCAAGGATACATTAAAGAATGGCTCAGGTAATTGGTAATGGGAGGGAGGACCTTTCACCTTTTTGTAAAAAATCAGAAAACTTATTGAGTGGAAGGGATGGAAGTAACTTTTAAAAGCTTTAAATGAATGTAGGGTTCAAAGTATTGGTTCATGAACCATACTTTATGTTAGCTGAAGTTGGGCTTGTATAGGTTGCTGGTATTTACTCAGCTTGAGAAGCAGCTAACCTGCATGCATGCACCTGACCTCCCTTGCCACCCATTTAGGGATGACTTTTCCCCTCAAAACTCTGTGTCTCTAAGTAAAACCCCATGCTTGAAAAGACGAAAGATTCAGGAGCATCAAAAAGAGAGCGGGGAGCTATAGAATTTCCCTCTAAACACGTTCTTCCAAGCTTCAGACTAGCTTAAGTCAACCTGTGTCCAGTATGCCATGAGAAGACTACTTTGTTCAGGCTGCGGATGTAGTTATGGCCTGAAGTCTGCAACATTGCCATGGAGGATCCTTGCACCATCCATTTTGGTGAAATGAGAAGTGCGAGGAAGGAGATAAAGAAGAAGTTTTGGCTGTTGACTGAGAAGGAGGAACTGCTAAGGGCTTTGGAGCTCAGCACCAGGAGAATCAAATTCTAGGTGTAAGATGGTTTATGCCCTAAAATGATACTTCTTCCTGAGCTCAGAGAAAGATGCTTAACTAGTCTCCCACAGCTGACTTCGGAGAAGCTGACAGTCTCCCTGTGCTGAGACAGACCTCCTGCGATGCAAAAGGGTATCAGACAAGACTGTAGCCATGGCATTTTGTCGGTCAGAGTAGTCTTACCTAATTAATGTTAGTAATTTACTTAATTTCTAAATCAGGTCCATCAAGGATTTAATAAAGTTTACTAAGGTTTTAGAAGAGGAAATCTTGCATTGTTTTACAGTGAACAATATAGACAAACTGTATTTGTAATATGTTAACACACTGCCAGCTTCTGGCATCATTGGGAGGTAGTAACTCAGTCTGTGTTCAAGAAGGCAATGTCCAATGAGTTGAGCAAAAGTATGCAACAAGAATCAGAAAGCAAAGGATGATTTATGGTGTTTGCATGGAAATCAGATTACTTTTGTCATCTTTTTGAGGTGAACTGCAGCAAACTCAACGGTGTTGAGCTTTGGTGTTTTCAATTCTTTTCAAACCTGAACTCCCCAGTAAAAATTTAGAAATTAATTGAGAAAAAAATGATAGAAAGCAGTTACTAAAAACCTTGCAAAGCTAATTCAGTGAATTGCAGACTTCTTTATGTACTGCCACTGCAGACTTAATATTTGGAATAAAAAAATTGCCTTAGCTGGCAAATAAAATAATTATTATTTTGGATGCCTGGTAAAAAAGGAGGAGTTTTTATCTATTGAACTTCTGTGAGAGTGCAGCTGAAATTCTCTATTCTTAGCTGAGCGCTCCAGTGCTGGAAGGACTTGGGAAAGCCAGAAGGTATTCACAGAAGAGCAACAAAAATGATTGAGACTAGAGAGATTGATGACTTGATGTGTGAAGAAATATGGAGGGAGCTAAATATGTATTGCTTGCCCATGTAAATGATAGATACAAAAAATTCAAGGAGCTTTCTTGAATTGATGATTGATTAGGTGAAATGAATGAAGCAGATGAAAAGAATTATTACCTGCTGGGCAGCAGGAGCAGTGATTTTGGATTAGATCAGTGGTATGGGACCAGTATCTTATCTGTGGCAGTGGGAGGTAGCTGATGCTCACAAAAAAATTTGCAAAGAAATCTCAGTTGAGTAATTATAGATTTATCTGTCTCAAGAGAAAAGTTTACATGGTTGGCTTAAGTCTGTGAAGAAAATGGATGGGAAGGTGAAAAGTACATAGGTCAAAAGTAACTTCTGTTAACTTTCACTGAGAGCTTAGAGGGTTAATGAATGAAGGTGCTCTGAAAGTACTGTTCTTAAAGCCTGTGCATTTTTTGTTTTACACTGTCGAATGAAACCATAAAACCTGATTGTCTGTACGGCCACTGAATCTTTAGTTAATTCACTAGGAGCATGGAGTAGAGGTCTATCTAACAGGGATTTTTCAATTTTCTCCTTTATGACTCTGTATATAGCTATAACATATTTGGGATAGCAACTGCTGAAAATTTGTTGTAAAATAGTCCAGTAGACACGTGATACAATTCCATGTCAAACCATAATCTTAGCCCAGCATTGTTTGAGATTTGCACCAGGATGTATTTTAGATGCCAAACTTCCAGTTTCTTTGTAGGCTGTTATTGAGTTGTGGCATTTGGATCCTTTGAAGCCAATGTCAAAACTCCCAATGATTTCACAGAAAACTGCATTTCACTTAAAAGGAATGAGAATTTGCTCCAACGAAAAGTGAGCAGAAATCCATGAAGGAGCTCAAGGATTTTTGACTCTCAGCTGTGAGCATTTTATTGAAGGTGTGCACAAGTGTCCTTGAGCTCAGGAGAGCAGAGATAAGCCTCTGAGATATTAATGCAGCCGTCAGGCTGTGCGGCGTCCTGACAACTGCTGTCCTGGTTCAGCTCATCAGTGTTGATGCACAAGCAAGGTCAACACTTGTTATTTGGATGACGATACACAACTGCTTAGGAACTTGAAATGCCTTTTTTGTTGTTGGGTTTTTTTAGTCATAGAAACAAAGGTATTGGAGTCAAAAGAATTGTGCTTCAGGACTGCAGTCATTTTGTCTCTGCATTTTTAGTTCTGCACTCAACTGCTGAAGTCAGCTTCGTTTATAAGTTTGTTTCTTCCTGGTCTCACGTCTGCTTCTCTGCATGGGTTTGTATGCTGACTAACCCACCCAGCTAAGCGTCCATCTTGCACTTGTTTTATGGCTGCTTTTTCCCCCTGTGTTTCTTCTTGCTGTCCTTTTGGAAGATACAGTATGGGGTCACAAAGGTCTCAGGACCTTGAGATGTAATTGGTTTTTTTTCTTCCTCTGTCTTTAGATACCTTGTCCCAGTGTGGGCTCTGGTCCGTGTTTTCATGTGGTCTTCATCCTCTCTTCTGGTGAGCCCTGCAATGTCAAGGCCTCCTGGTACTGCTGGAGAAGTATCTAGAGATGCTGATGGTATCCATCTCATACAGTGGTACACCTGAGTCTTGTCATTTATTGGCTGAATTACTGGAGGAATCCATAACTAGCACCAGTTCTGAGCTGGAGCCACATTAAAACTATGTTGTTTTCTTTCTTTCTCCTGTGGGTAATCTGAAATTGCATAAAATTAGAGGAATAATGTAAAATATGACCAGTAAATGGTCATCAGTTATTCAGTATTCTTTTTTCAGTTTCTGCTCTCTATTTTCAATCAATCACATACCATAATAGGCTATTTATCACCACAGATATCTTGATACATAAAAGATAAGTAGGTACTGAATATATGCTTTTAACAATGATCTGAGTATTGCCAGTGATACATTATTTTCTTTTATCTCTTCTCTGTATCAGCGGAGTGTCATTGGGTGTATCCCAGTGGAACAGAATGGATTTTAATCAACTGCTGAGAAAATGAGATATTACACTAGGACAAGAATAGCTGCTTGATAGAAGCTCCTCTTTAAAAGTATAATTCTTCAGTGTTCTGTTTTTGTTGCCATTGTCAAGTGCTGCATAAAAATGACATTTAAAAACTAATCTAACTTGGGGTATTTTTCTCAGGACATAAAAGGCAGGATTCATACCAGCAAACGAGAGGTGCATCCATTGAGGTGCAAATGGGAATGAATACACTAAAATTGTTGTAAGTTATAAATGTATAAACTGAGTGTGAACTAGACCTGCCGTACAGTCCGTGTGTCAGTATAATGGTGCTTGGGAGAATGGTGTTTTACCAAAAAAAACCAAAAAAAAAAGGCTTTGTAAAAGCTCTGTTTGAAGGAAACATTCTTTGCTTCCATTGTCCTTATTGAACCTGCTCTGGAGCTAGAGGGCTTCCACTACCTTCTGGATGAAACTTCCCACAGGTCAAAATAAAGATGATTTATGTTGCTAGCATTACTAGCATTTGGGGTTAAAAAGAAACGAGTGAATTCAGGAATGTACCAGTTTTCAAGTACCAGAGTTACTGGTCAGTAACTGGTCAGCCACACATCCAGCTCTCTGATGTCAACCTTCTTCAATGGGTATTCCCACCCCAAGGAGTCTCCCATGGAGATGAAGCTGTGTGTGGGTTTAGGGGTGAGAACTGCTACACAAATTCATCCTCCAAAGGTAATTGTGAAACCTCATTCAGTTTAGGCCAAGTCCTCTTCCATTGTGCAATGCTCATACATGCTAACAAGTTTGAATTCTCACTAGCAGAAAATAGCCTGTTTCAGGCATCTCCATGGAGACTGATTCTTGGGAAGTCCTGATTTACAGCAGAAGCACGTTTTAGTGAATGTCTTAAACAAGGACCACATTGATCAGAAAAGCGCCCAAGCCTACGTTGGCCTGTGAAGGTAAGTGTGGTACAGGTGCCTAGCAGCTGTACAGAGTACGGGGCAAATAGCAATAGTTGTGACTGAGGAGAAAAAACACACTCCACCCAGGACTGGGCTATCTCCAGTGCTTCTGGAAATGGTCCCATTCTCTACTTCGTCCTGACTTCACGGCAGTTGTAGACAATGCTTCTAGTTCTCAGGGTTTGCCTCCCATGGACTATATATGAGCCATGGCATTTTTGTGTGCTTTTGTGCCACTGGATGGCTCTGAATGCTGAAAATACCAGGAAATGTTTTCCAAAATTATGAGTTTGTCATGGGGTTGACTACAGTGCCTCAGAGGAGACCGAAAGGAAGATCTGGAAAAAAGCATACAAGTAAACTTGAGTAGAAACAGAATGCGATGTAGTAGCATTGTAGGAGGAAGCGAAGTGAAAGAGGTCTAGAAAAGTGGCTGGGAAGAAAACCCTGGAGCGTTGGTAGGTTTTCACTACAAATAGGAAAAGAGAGTAATTATATTTAAGTCAAGGGGGGCTGATGTACTTGGCTAATGTGTTTTCTGTCTTTAATAACAATGAAGAGAGGATATCAAGATATTTGAGACCAAGGTGATTAAGGGAGAGGTGAAAGGCTGTAAAGGATAGTAGCATATAAATCAGCCTGCCTGGAAGGTATGACCCTCAGGTGTGAAGGGAGCTGACTCAGGGTGTTGCAGAGCTGTTAGTGATAATTTCTGGTAATCAGATGAGATTCTTATATTTTAAATCAGGATAAAACTGATGATCTCTTAAAAAAAACCAACCAAACCAACCCAAAAAAAACCCCCCACCAAACCAAAAAAACCAACACAAACCATAACCAAAACCTGTAAAAAACACACACACAAAATCCCTAAGTGAGAAACTCAAGAAAAGACAACCTGTGCAAACACTGTTTCTGTGGCAGCTGATTTAATTATCCTGAATGACAAAGAATCACTAAATGTCCCTGGTTAATTATTCTCTACGTATGGGTTAAGCAAAGGCAATTTTCTCCCAGTTCAGCCTTAGAAACCTGAGTAGACAATGCACATAGCCTGTACACATGGAAAAATAAGACATCTTCTTACTAATTTTTAAAGAAAATGAATAACTAACTGCAGCACTTAGAGTGTTGTAGCCTGCCTGCACACACAAGGATTTTAGAGCTTTATTTCCTAAAAAAAAAAAGCGGGCTTCCAGCAAGAATTTCTGTCTAGTGGTCAGTCTCTCTCCTGAATCCATAAACATCTCAGCCCTTTAGGCTTTTGGAAATGGGTTTGGTGAAATCACTGGTGAAATTAAGCTGTTGGTATCAGTTGTGTATTAAAGGGTTAAAACCCAGACTTTCTTCTATGCTTTCCAGCATTCAGGAAGAGTAACGAGTATGCTCCAGTCATAATTGGTGTTACGAGTTCAGACTAACACAAAGACAACCTTGCCTCACTGCTCCACAGAAAACAGGGTGTTTATTCCTTCAGCTGAATCAAAGCTGAAGGGATGCCCCTTATTGTCTCCTCTATTTGTACAGGGAGAAGAGGTCCCTGCGTGACAAAGCGACATGCGAGTGGCTCAGGGAGGTGTTTTGGTAGTTGAGTTTGGCTCGGGACACCTCTCTTGTGCTGTCACTGCTGCACTCTTCATGACAGCTGAGGGCTCAATTCTTTCCCCTCGTGTCGCGGGCAGGATAAAAGCAGAAGGTAGGTTCTGGAATGCAGTGGTTGAATTTTGTTTACCTCCTTGCAGAGGCAGACAAGCTTCAGGTGGTTCTGTTTGCTCCTGATAAGTGTGTGAAGTTTTAGATGAGTGAGCCCAAAAACCTGGGTTGGGATGCCAGAAGGGTGTTCTCTTTTTTCTAAGGATAATGCACCTCTTGCACACACAGTTGTTGAAAATGGTGTTAGTACTTTGGAGGTGGAGCTTCCAGCTGTAGCTCAAACAGTATGGCAAAAAGAGCCTCCGCCACATGGGTTAAACTTGAGGAAAGCACCTTCTGGTTTGGATCTAGTTTAAAATTCAGTATTTGATCTGGTCTCCTTCTAGCACAACTTGCTAAATGATTTGCATTTTTTCTTACCCAGAGGTTTTTAACAATATCACTGAGCTGTTTTACTCTTCTTGCTAACAGTCCGATACTTTCGGCTGCTTTCTGGCTGTAGAAGGAAACTTTTCCTTTTTAAATTAAATCAAGATAGTAACTGAGGGCTATGAGCTCAGAGAAAATCTCTTTTCCTGGGAGTCTAGATCATGGCAAGTATGACAAAAGATTAAGCAGGTTATTAAAGAGTCAAGCCTTATTTTTTTTCATTCCCAGAAAGTTGAGAGCAGTTATTCCTTGGGAGGCGAATGCCTACAGTGCCCCGTGGTGCAATGTAGCAGCAGTTTCCAGTTTTGTTTGGAGCAGTGGGGTTAGACTGAGTCTTTAGCTGAGGTTTGTTGCTGTCCTGTCCCTGATGCCTGGGAGTCATGACAGCACCCAGCTGCAGAATCCCCTGTGCTTAATGTAGGTAGCACAACAAATCCTGAGGCTAACAGCAGTTTTCAAGGATAATAATGAAGAAATCAAAGATATTTTCAAGCATAACAGCATCATATCTTTAATTTCAATGGTTTTGGGGAACTGTTTCCCTCTTTTCCAAATTACTCTATCTTTATTCTTATTAATTGCCATGACTTCTATCTCAGTGAAAGGAATATAGGCAAGCAAATAAACTGAATAATTGTTTAGATGGTAGGTTGTCCTAGCAGTATCTCAGACAGACTCGAAGCATTTCATAGCAGTGCATGTTTCATTCAACGATTCTGTTTCTTCTAAAGCAACTCTTTTCATTTCCTAATGTGATGAATGGCATGAAACAGTGTAATGTAATCTGAACATTTAATTCAAACCAGATTACTCTTCTAACTAATCAGCACCCAGGAGCATGTAAATTGGTGCATATCTGACCAGAATTAATAGCATTTGAATGGAAATGTGGGTGCTCTAGAGAAGCTTCTCTATTATGAGGGAGGAATGATAAGCAATAACAGAAAACCAAAGAACAGATTTCCAGGTAAGCTTTACTGTATTTTCTAACATTAATTTTACGAAGCTAGTGAATACATATATATTTATAATTCAGTAAAAATTATGACAAGCTAATAACACACTAGTCCAGAATACAGAGCTAAAAATCCTACAAACACCATGAGATCATAACTCAGTCCTTGGTGCTGCTACAGCAAATGAAAAGTATAGTAGTGGCTATATTAATTTGAGGATAACAATTGTGTGATTTTACTCAGAAATAAGTCTGATATCAGGAAAAACATTGAAATAATAAGGTTCGTGACACAATGGCCCAGTTTCAAAAGCAAATCCATTAAAAAGTCCTGACAGGACTGATATGTTGGTGGCCATAACCAGTCCTTGATCTTGCTTGACCAAACTGAAGGTTTGGTAAGTCTAAGTTGAATGTGAATTGTCCTCCTTCTGGACCCAGAGCCATGATTATTATTGCAAGTGCAGCTGCTGCCATTTCTTCCACTCCTTTGTGGCTGGTGGGCTTCCATCATTAACTTTATTTGCTATCGTTTGCCTTCATTGGGTTAAAGCCTGGGGCTTTAGTCTGTGATCTCACACAAAACCAAGGAGCACCTCTGTGCAGGTCTCCCCTTGATGGATACACTAATTTGGGGGCAGACTTACCTCCCACCAGAGTCATTAGAAAGAATCCTACTCATTTTAGTGGGGCTGGGTCAAACCATGCAGAGGATGTGCTTGGGTTATTAAGACATCCCATGCATATTGTGGACAGATGCAAGATTACTACGTGCTAAGCTTGGAAACCACACGGGCAAATGCAGAGTGGTGCTAAACTGAGCTAGTAGGGCCTGACGGTACATAACTGAGCTCGGCACCGGTCAGAACAATTTACTAATAAAGGGTAGAAGATAAAGTGTTAGCGTCACCCAAGGTGGTGTAAAATAATGTGTTTGGCATGCCCTGTTGTGAAGGGTTTCACTGCTGAGCAGCTCTGCCCAGGTTCCTTCCAGCCAGGTGACAGCATAAAGCATCGTTTTTAAGCAAACTCAAGGCAGTGTGTGATTACAGCTGGCAGAGTCCTGCCAGGGCCGTGGGAGCCAAAGCTCTTCAGCACTGGATATACTGAAACAGCAGCAACGTTCATTTCACCCTTCACAGAGTTCATCATTACTGTACGTGTAGTCCCTCAGCAGGAGACAATAGCAGCCAAAAGTAAAATAATTGTTTCTCCTTGTAGAGGAATGCTCCATGAAACTGCCCCGGGGACTATTCTAAGCAAGTCCAATTTTTTTCAGCCCTATCCAGAAAGACTACTACCATCTGCTTTTATCACATAATTTACACAACGCTTAACCAGAGACAGAGCATAATAAAACCTGCTGCCCCCTCCTGGGAAATGGTGCCTCTTAAAGAGGATTGGTGACCCCGCTAGTCCAATTTGGTTTGAAATTATTGCTCCAATATTGGAAATTCTCTGTACAAGGAAGCAATGTACAATGGCATAAGTAGCAGAAGTTACTTGTTTTTCATTGAGTTCCTGAGGGTTTTTTTTCCCCCTCCTTATCTAAAAATATTTTTCATTTAGTAGAGGGCATATATGATATATGTGTAAGTAAAGAAAATGGAAGTGAAGCTGGGTTATAGTGTTTTGTGACTTGGGGTAGCAATACAATAGCTTTTATTATCTGTCACATGTTAAAAGATACTTTTGAAATGGTAATTGACTTTATTGTGAAGCATATAAATCCTATAAGAGATAGCAAAATCCAGACTGCTGGGCAAGAGGTAAAAGTATCACTTTTAAATTGATTTCACCTACCTACAGGACACAGAGATGGAAAGAAAAATTATCAGGAAGGCAATGGAAGATAACAGAAGAGATCTAGACTGCACAGAGATCGATGGTAAATGTTTATAAGAACACGGATAGAAAACGTACGTACATCCCAGCCTGTTATCTCACTTGACACACAAAGATTTGCCTACAAATGTGCAGCTGCAGCTAGTTGTTTCGGTGACATATAATTTGTATTAGAGCTGGCTCACAGAAACTGTGCACTCGTGTATTTCAAGCAGCTTTTGTGGTTTATGAGGAGAAAAGTGAGGTCATCTGAAAAGGCAGGGGAAAAGTCACTTAGCCATGTAAAAACTCGTGCAAAATGGAAGCTTGAAATGTTGACAATGATGCACACACAATTATAGCAGCTCGTAGCTGAAATACCCGGGAGTCCTCTGCGGACACTTGTTTTGAGAAATAATGTCAGAAATTAGGGACCTGTGTTGGTTCCTAGACTGCAGAGATGTGTTACCCTGCACATACTGCAGGCCTGGCTGTGCAAGGTCACCTTGTGTAATTTTTGGGTCTCATAAACCCAATACATCTCTGCCTGCCTTCTGTATCAATTTATGCATAGGATTGCTATTTGTTGGTGCTTACCATATTGGTGAACGCAGCAATATTTGGTCAACACTGCACAGAGCCCTAGTCAGTCCAATATTCAGCTGGTCAGACTCTTTCCAAGGTGCTTTCTCAAAACATCTTCTCTCTACAAGCAAATGTACGAGTGCAGTCATGTGCTGTGCAGCCCTTTGTGTGTCCCCATCAGGGTCCATCACCTGGCCCACCAACCGAAATAACCGAGCTCAGACTTGTTCTCCTGAGTTTTTCTTGTTCCTCACACTTCTGCAGTGATGGCTGGAGCCTCAGGCTGGCAAAGTCAGCAGAGTGCTTTAGACAAACCTATTTGCCAGGATGCTGAAGCTTTGTGAGAAACTCTCCACCTGGACCTCAGTCACCACTGCTTCATCCTTGCTGGCATGTCCTAAGGTATTCCTCCGAGGAGCTCTATTCAAGGTGTCTATTTCCAATCTCTTAACCTTTCACAGCACATGTTTTTTTAATAACAAAGCTGGAAAGAGAGGGGATCTTTTTAGCATAAAGGTCACAAATCAAAGTTTTATTTTAACAGGTTTGTCATTCCTTTGTTGAGATTTTATTTAGCAAAAGTCATTGCCAGTCTAGCTGTATATAGGAAGGAAAGAACCAAGGCAGTAAAATTACAGAACACATTGCCAAATGACTCTTTAATTAGGAAGTAAGTGTTTTTTCCATTCCTGTAACCTCTGGCATTCAGGGCTGGTGAGCAGCCAAGGGAAAATGGCATATGGAGAAGAAGAATGTGGCATTCATGAGAGGTAAGATTAAGTGTCCAGTCAAAACAAGTCAAAATGATAAGGTTAGCATATGCCATTCCTTCCTCCCCCCGCCTGCCGTCCCCTCCCCTCGCCTTCCCGCGTGGGGAAGCAGCACGCTCCGGAGAGGAAGAGCCATAAGCTATTCATAAACACCACGGGTCTGAGTTCAGCATATTAAAAAGTGTTCAGTCAGATAATTACCCTTAATTATTAATTCTTTTTCACGATCAGCTTAGGTGGCAATGGCGCAGAAAAAGCGAATCGTTTGGTATTTGCAATCTGCCGCACGCTCGCAGCCTGCTCAGCACTGATGTTTGGCACCTAGTGATTCAGCTCTTCTGTGTTTACCAAAGACTGAGAGAAATGGCAAAACAGCTGTTTTTATAAAAACTGTTTACCTTCTTCTGACTTTTCTAGTCACTTCTTTTAATGTGCAATCAGGCTTGATATGCCCTGGAGATGCAAGTCTCTTAACAGCCCCTATGGTCTGATACGCTATCTGAATTTTACTGCACTTTACCAATAAATTCCAATCTGCTTTTTAATTTTTATTTTAAGATAGACCAGACCAACAGTTTAGTAAATTTCTGTAACTCTAAGAAATAAACTGCAGATTAGTTTTAAACAAATGCTTCTTCAACGCCTGGCATACAATACCTTAGCTGCAGGTGAATATGCATTAGGATTATCATTAAAGCAATTTAAATGCTTGGAAGCAGACCTTCTTAGAGGTAGGTGGGACTCCCTGTCTTTGCCAAAGGTCATATATACACCCTGATTTTTCATCCTCCGGGGACTTTCACCGCTGCTTTACCTTTGGCGCTTGAGTTTTGAACCCACCTCATTCCTCTCGGGCACCGCCTGGCTTCACGCTGACGCTGAGATCAGCTCCCCATCGAGGTTCGTGTGTCAGCTGCAGCGTTGGCTGTTTCTAGGCTTTATACCATGGTAATCACAGCAGTACCTGAAACGTGCCATAGGGACTGTAATTAACACCTGTCCTGGGCTGTTTGTTTTCCTGGGTGAGGGATTTTGGGGGGGGAATTTGGCCACCCCAGGGAGTGGGTGTCTCCTGCCTGCATCTCCAGCTTCTTTGCTGAAGATTTTTCCAATGAAACCACAGAAGTATTTTTGTTGGGGTGTTTTCTTTTGTACAGGAGGCTCAGAGACACCTAGTTATATGTGGAAAATTTCATTTTTTGCTTTACTTTTTAGCCTCTCCTCTGGTGCCTTTTACCAGGCTTTATCTTAGTTTTGACTGCAGCATCCTAAACACACCGATGACTTTTCTCCATACTAATGCTTCGCTAGGAGAAAGCGATGTTTTTTAAACAGCAGCAGTATCATTCTTCACCATTTTGCTAAAGCCTGAGGTTGTGTTAAGTTTTGAATACATGATGAAAATCTTGACTCATGGGAATCTTGCATGGGTTTGGATTTCTTCTGAAGACCTCAAGTCTGTGTACGGAATTTGTTATTCTGTTTAGACCCCGATTCCACAAAGACAACTATGTGCATTTAAATATAAGTGCGTGAGTCTTGACGCTGCACTGATTCCTTATAGAAGTAAGCGTGTGCATTGTTGAGGTGTTTAGATGCTTTTCCTCACTAATAAATACAGCTCTCTTTTTAATGAGGGGGAAATGAGGCCAGGGAACCCCGGCTGCGGTGGGGGGCTGCTGGTCCTGCGAGGCTGGATGCTGCCTTCTCCCTTGTGCAGCCAGGGAGGGACCCAAAGCAGGAGCGAGGGCTGGTGCTAGAACAAAAACCATCTCCCAAAGCCAATAGGTTGGGTAACTATGCTCTGAGGAACAGGGGAATTAATTAACAAGCCAGGATTAATGAGGTAAGTTGATGAGAGTGGGCCTGTTTATAGGCTAGTTTGTAACAAACAGTATAAATAAACTCTTTGTGGCAGGAATTGGGCCTTATTCCGTTTGAGAAGTGAAGCCTGCTCTCAGTTCCCCTCCAGATATATCTGTATTTCACAGTATAATAATTGTGTTAGAAATAATTTTAAAGTTATAGAATTACATCTGTGTACTACTGTATAATAAATGCAGAGAACTTGCAGAGAAAGCATAAAATAAGCAAATGAATTTTGCCCATTCTTTGCTCTTCTCAGGTGTGTATTATGTTAGATTTTACATAGGGGATTGCAGAGAGGAAGGCTTTATGTTGGTGGTGGTTTAGCCATAATGGCAGCAGGACATGATCCTTACAGGATGCTTATTATTTTTCCTGGTGGTTCAAATTTTATTTTACATGTTTTACATCTTTTTTGTCTTTTTTTTCCCCTTTTACTTTTCGTTTTTCCTCTCTTTTCTCAGAAAAAGATTTCCTATTTTACGGCAGCAGCCATCTGACAAAACAAAGTACATGATGCATCAAAGATGTAGGTTGCCCCTTCAGTTTTAAAAATCAAGGCAAAAGCAGAGTTCTTTCATTTCTCCCCTCTCTCCCTTGTCTGTTTAGCTGAGATGAGATCAAACAATCCTGTTTTATGAGTGACAGAACATTGACATGCCCGTCTTGCAGCATCCCAGCTGTAGAGACTGAATCAACGGTTTCAGAGGCTATTTAATTATGTCAGCACTCAGCACATTTAAAAATGCTCCAGATGTGCTCTTGCAATGAGATTGCTTGCAGAATCAGCTTTAAATTATGGTTCTTTCTGGAAGGCAAATGCTTCTAGCGGTATAACTCCCCTTAATGAAGATTACTTTTATGAGCTGGGGAGAAAATAGCGGATTTAAATACCAGTTGAATGACAATATTTTTAATTTTTTCATCCAATAGGATATTCACACCGAGCACACCTGTAGCCCTGCCATTACCATTAGTATATTACCCCAAAAGTATATAAAAAAAAAGCACATCACAATGTCCTGGAGTTTGTATTTGAATGTTTAGTTAACAGCAGAATTGTACTTAGAAAGGCTTTGAGCATCTCATAAAGTTGAGGTACATGCACTGTTTTATTAATCAAAGCTGTGATCTGAATAGTAGATTCAGGAAAATGTGATTTTTGGGCTAGGCTGAACTTTAAACTTTTAATTTTCTGGCCTTTTTAGTGCCTTTCACTGAGTTTGTTGTATTTTGACCCAAGCCCTGTAGTGCTTGTCCTGTGGTTTTGTTGAAAGAAAACTGCTGTCCCATGCCTTAGCGCAGTCGAGGGTGCAGTGAGAGCAGTATCTTGGACTTCAAGCACTGCTGGAGATCCCATTGCATCCCAAGTTTGGGGAATGCAGAATAAGTTGTTGCTAAATAAAATTGTTGTTGTTATTAAAGGCAAACAACAAAGGCAATCGCATTTTGCTTTGGGCACTGCACAAAGCCCAGGTTTAATACTTGGGATCTTTCCTAGTCCTTGTGAAGGATTTCCAGAGAGCCTGTGAATGGCCACCCCACAGCTTTCCTGGTCTGACTGGCTTCTCCTGCTCCAAGCAGCTTGTTGGAGGACTTGCTGTTAGCCGTGGCCGGTGCCCATCTCCTCGAGTCTCCTGGGAGGTGGTAAGGGACTGACTAACAAGTACAGCCCTTGGCAACGGTGTTGAGATGAATATGAGTGTTGTGACTATTGCAATTGTCTGAAGGTGCTGCAGAGAAGTGCCTCTCTTCCCCTGGGCAATCTAAAATTGCTTCTGCTTTAATCCCTCTTTGTGGAGCCTGGAGCTGTTCCTGGTGTCCAGCACAGCCTGTGCACCCACCTCAACATCTCCTGCAGTGGTCAAACAGCTCCTGCAAGCTCCCTGTTCGCTGCCATAGGTAGAAGTGTGCTTACTTTGCTGCTTGGGAAGATGGGCTGTTGGGAAGTGAAGTACAATGTCATTTGGGAATGAAAAATTGAAACATTTGGGGGAAAAAAATCAAAATGAAATATTTCAGTGTTTTGTCCATTTCTTTAGTTCAGCATATCCTGTTTTCAATTCTAGCTGAGTCTTTCCAGAGCTTCACCCTCTCCCAAACTGCTTTTTTGTTGTGAAATGATATTGGAAAAATGCTTTAGCCCAGCTCTGTGATTCAGAAATGTTTTCTCTCCCATTGCTGATACCTTTTGGTGGGAGGTAGGCATTTAATTCCATATAAGTAGGTCTTCCACTAGGAAGCCGTTGGATAAATTCTCTTCAAAATATGGCAAACATAAAAGTCATGCAAATATTGAATGCTGTTACCTTACCTAGTGGCTTTCAGGTAATAAAGGTGTGGTGGTTAAACAGTGTAACCCAGTCTGCAGTGAGCTCACTAAGGACTGGCAAGCTATAGATGGGACAAAAAAGAAAAAGCTATGTTTATGACGTGCAGTGACGATAACTGTACAGATTCAGCTATCTTCAAATTTCTTAAAATGTCTGAATTCTCAGGTAGAACAAAGGAAATCTTTGAAGACAGGCTGACATCTTTTCCCCACTTGCATATTCACTATCTACAGGCTAAAATTATATCCAAGCTTCTCATTTGTTCTGGCAGGAGTCCAGAGGAGGGTGACCAAGCTGGTGAAGGGTCTGGAGGGTTTGACCTACGAGGAACGGCTGAGGGAGCTGGGCTTGTTTAGCCTGGAGAAGAGGAGGCTCAGAGGTGACCTTATTGCAGTCTACAACTACCTGAAGGGAGGTTGTAGCGCAGTGGGAGTCGGCCTCTTCTCCCAGGCAACCAGCGATAGGACAAGAGGACACAGCCTCAAGCTTCGCCAGGGGAGGTTCAGGTTGGACATTAGGAAGCATTTCTTCTCAGCACGGGTCATTAGCCATTGGAAGGGGCTGCCCAGGGAGGTGGTGGAGTCACCATCTCTGGATGTGTTTAAGGAAAGCCTGGACATGGCACTTAGTGCCCTGGTCTAGTTGCCATGGTGGTGTCAGGGCAATGGTTGGACTCGATGATCCCAGAGGGCTCTTCCAACCTGATTGATTCTGTGATTCTGTATATTTGTGGTCTCCAGTTTTGAAGGTAACTGTGGATCTTTGGTGGAATATGAATTTAGATAAAGGTCTCTGAGCTCACAGGCTCTGGATGGAGTAAAACCATATGAAATACAAACGGTTGAGAATTTCCTCTGTGTGGCTGGAAACTCGAGCCTGTCTTTTCTGTGAAGACTTGTAATTTTTGTGCATGATTAAAGATGCTCATCCAGTCTTTTTGAAGTCACTTAAACTAATAAACTCTGCTTCTTACTTAAAGTACAAAACTGACAACATCAATTTTGAAGAACAGGGGAAGAGGTAGGTTTGAGTTTTGCTAGGAAAATATTCTCTGGTGAAGGAATCTCATATGCCAAGTTTAGCTTAAAGCAAATGCTGAGGCCGTATATGACCCTGTGGCAAATGTTCCTTAAAATGCCAGTGTTTACAAACTGACTTTCAAAAGCACTTGGGATTGGCCCTGGGAGTTTTAGCATTATCTTCAGTGGGAATAGATTTAGGTCAGTGCAGGGAGCCCATATGGAGCCCAATTGACTTCGATGGTTTCTGCACGGGAAGAACTGCAGTTTAGACAGATGATAAACTGGCTGCAATTGGGGCTGTTACAGTAATGTGTTGCTTGTGGATACTTCTCAGATCTTTTTGGCACAAACAACATTTAAAGCATTGCCCATGGAGCGTAAAATAAGCTCTAATTGAGAGCTCTTTCTAAAAATGCGGCACGTATAATAAACGATTCTGGAAGAATAAAGATGTTTAAAATTATTCAAAGCAACTTTGCTTGAGAGAGATGTCTGTATGAATTGATGTTATAAGTGATATAAAATCTACTGCAGATAAATTGTAGCAACTTATGGCATAACATTTTTTGATTCTTTAAGTGCCGTAAAAGCACTGTAAGTATAAACAGGGTTACCATTTTCCTGGATCACTCTTGATGTTTGAATAATCTATTTTAGATAGAAATAGCCCAGCTATTTCTGAAGTGCGCCAGGCACAAGTTCACATAACACCAATGGCTTTTCTTCTGCATCTAACACTGGCCATGGATTTTTCAGATTGTTTTGCTGTTTGAATATAAAACTAGTGACGTAAACACAGGTTGTTCTTGTGGGTCATGGCAGCAGGAATTTTTGCTGATTTCAGAGACTCCCAGTGTGACAAATGTATAACAAGAAATGAAATATCCCTAATGGGAAGATAGTAAGGAAAGCAAAACTTCTGTTAACACAATTTTACAAACACACATCTCATGAAGGCAGGTAAATTATATACTGAAGGGATGGACCTCCAAGTCCATGGCAAAAATAAGGAAATTAAACAGTCTCCCACATTGCAGTCTTTTATAACAAGGTCTTTATTTTTCCCCAAAGCAGCGTTAAAGCCAGAAGAGTGGTAACACAACGTTAACGGCATAAATTCCACATGCCATTTGGAATGCTAATTACTGCAAAACTTGTATCCATGTTTAACTACAAGACTTGGTCCCTGACTCCAGGAAACTGGCTGGCACTTCCCAAGGGCTGCTACTCAGACACATTTAAATCCATCAGCTGGAGAGTTAGCAGCTTTCTTGTCAGTGTGGCACATATTTAATAAGTCAGAATTTCCCCAGATGAAGCAACTTTGCATGGGAACTTGTTAAAATCAGGCACCTTAAGCTGCTCCTTAATTCTCTGTATCCCACCAGCAACTGAAGTGATGGTGAAGTTAGTTTAATAAAAGGAAAACTGAGATCAATCAATAACATGAAGCAAAACCGACGTTGATTATTGCATCTTTTCAGCCCTATAGGCTATGAGCTTGGTACTCGGGAAGAGGCTATGTCTGCTTACAAAACATCACACACACCAGTGGGAAAGCAGGAGTAAGGAATACTGTTGGTCACACTGGTGCCCAATAAACAAATAAACCCAACTATAACTGAAGTGAGACCGCTGTGTAATATCTCCATAGAAGACGCAAAGGGAAGTTCAATGTCAGGGAAGATAAGAAAGTAAACACTATTTTCCAGCTTCAAAGACAGTGTAACTAATGTTGCAGGGACGTTAATTACATGGAAAAAAATTTAAAACGCTAAAATTGCACTTGACAGAATCCCTTTAAACTAATAAAGTGTTAGAGTCTACTAATGGTTTCTGGCTCCAATAAGTTTCCACAATTTTCTCTATATTTAAGTCTTAAACTCTCCAAATTAAATGCAATTGGAAAATCAGTTATCTTGTTTTGCTTTATGCTCTTGCTAACTCAGCATCCTTATATGATCTTGTTTTCCAGTCTCAAAGTTTTCCCTCTTTGTCATTGCCACAAAGTTTTGTTAGAACAGAGCTGAAAAAATTATCCCTGCTTTAAAGTGGTTTTTAATTTCACTTTTGTTCTGTTCATAGGGCCAACCTCCCACGCACTCCCAGTATTTATGAACTACAACAAAATTGTGTCTGGAGTGAGCCCTCAGGTGTGTAAGGAGTGTGGTGTCCCTGGGCCGCATTGCCTGTTGCTGTTGAACCTTCGTAGAGGTGCTGCTGAAAGATGGCTTCAAGGCTGGTGTTCTGGGCTGCCACTGCTCTCCCGGAGCTACACGGGAGTCAGGGCTGGATGGAGGCAGTGCAAGAGACGTGGCTGGGGAATGTTGCTGCATGTGATGTCCTGCTTTGGGCCAGGATCACGAGGCCGTGAAAGGAGGAAACCTGAGCATCAAGCCTGTGACCACAGCTGTGCCTTCACCACGATTCTGTCCAGGGCACCGAGAAGGTGATGTTACATCCTATTGTATTTTTTTTCCTAGCACTAGCTGAATATTTTAAAATTTATATAATAGTTTTTAATGCTGAGACCTGAAGTCTCAAGGATAGGGAGACTGAAGTCTCTTTGGGATAGGGACCACGGGGAAAATCATGTTCTGCTGAAGCCTGTCTCAGGCTGAGGGTGTTTTGTCTTGTATGCGTGCACAGTCCTTTGTCTCATTGCTGTTTTCTTTTGGGATGTATATTAATCATATGTATATAGCTAGACTTCTTAACAAGTAAAGGAAGGCAGCATCCCGGGAGAGGATTGCTATTCTGACCCTCAGTTATTCCCTTGTTAGCTCAGAATAATGGTGTCTTAAACTGCTGGGGCTGTTTTATACTTCCACATGGGTCACAGTTTTGAATCCATGTCATGGTATGGATCGAGAGAGGTACGAGTCCAAAATAAGCTCTTTTATATATATATATGGATGGGAAAAATCTATTTATTTATGCTACCAGATGTAATCAACAGGTACAGGAGAAGCACAAGACCGTTTGGCACCATAAAATGGAATTTTGGATGCAAATATTAGTCTGAAACCTGCAAAGGTTTTCAGACCTTCTTTTAGTGTTTGCTTAGCAAGCGTCAACGTTTGCCATTGCAAAATGTTGGTCTTGTTTCTCAGTCTGAGAATAAAGAGTTTTGCTTAGCTCTGGTAGCAGTCCTGAGCCTGCAAAGGTTATGTCCAAGCAGATCCAGTAAAGAAAAGCCACATTTAATTGGGATTCCTTTCTCCTGGGAACTCTCCCTCAGCATGGGAGGGGAAATCTCTCTACCTTTGCAGACCAATGTTTGTGCTCCCACATGAGGCAACGCACGTTGCCTTGAGTCTGGCGGGGGGACACGTTGCTGAGCAGGGCTGAACTGCAGCCATGGCCCCACTGGAGCGTGGGAGGATCTCCGAGGGGCTTCTTGGGGTGATCCTGGCTGCAGGACTTGTTCGAGAGAGGCTGAAAAGAGAAAGAAATGTGCTTGGTGTATAATTAAGGCATTTTCCTCCCTCCAGCTCATAGGATGAGATATAATGTTCACATAACTGGTGTGGGGAAAAGCAGAGCTGCCCTGGTGGTGATTTTCTTAGCTGACCTTTTGCTTTTTTGGTGATTTTGCTGATATTCCTTTTTCAAGAAAAAAAATCTGTGCAGCTTACTTCAACAGACTGAAATTTTTCCTTTTATATTTCTAAGTGTTTTGTAGATGAAGGGCTCTCTGCCCCTCACAAGTTGTTTTGCTAATTGAGAAGGTCCCACTTCATCTCATCATGTTTGTTTGGCAAACAAGGGGCCATCCAAGAACTGCTCCCTGGTCGCAGGCAGCTGCCACCACCTCCCCCTAGTGCGGAGCCTCCAAGGCAGCATTAAAATGCTGCTGTTGTTTTGAGCAGTATATTCTGGAAACCGAACCTCGTGAACGAAGGAGCAGCTGTAATGAAGTGATATACTGTTGGTCTTGGGGCTAGTGTGGTTAAGGAGAAGCTATAGCTCTTCCTAACAAGGAAAAAAGCAATTTCTTAGACTTGAACTTCGCAATAATGAAATGTGAAACTCCGTGTCGGTATCACTTCTGTAGCTAAGGGCCATCTGCTGCTGCTGGATCAAAATGTCCTCAGTCTCCAAAGAAGTTCACACAAAGGCCAAGAATAGTTTTGTAGTTTTAGAGGCTGTGGAGCAACTCCGAGTTACTCATAACTAGCTGCAACACCTGAAGCCATAAACCCAATGGTTTTTTTTTTTTCTTTTTAGAAAAAACAGAATCTAACACCGAAAGCAGATTAGTAGAAACAAAAAAAAGGTAGAGTTGAATTAAATTCTGTATTTGTGGGAGCAACATCATGAAATGTGTAGTCCTGTGTATAGCTCAGAAAACATCATGTGTATAACATAAAAAAAGGATTTTGCAGAGCTTCTTGTGCAAAACGTGGACTAAAATAAGATTATCACCATTTCCAAATATTCTTTTTACATCAGACTCAAGAGTATTTAAGTATGCTTTTTTTGTGTATTCATTCTAATACGGCTGGTAAGGAGGATATAGAAGAATAATTAGAGATAAACCACTTTTCAATTAACTGCTACCTGCCTCTACCCACTGGTGGACATAAATTACTGGCAGATAATTTTATCCTTGTATTACTTGAGAACCTTTGGACATCGTGTGCTTGACCTAAATTTTTAATGACATTATGAAGCCCTAGTTAAATATAAAAATAATGATTTTGGAGTGTGGTTCTTTATTAAAGTTCCTTGGGCTGTATTTTTCTTGTATTTAGCTCAGCATGTGAATGTTTTTGTGCTATTTTGCTTTAGCTACAGAAATTTCTAAACCTTAGCATGGTTTGACTGACATAACCCATTAGAAGCTATACTGCAGAATGACATGAAATGGAGAAAAGACTGACAAGACCTGTTGAAAGGAAATTATGACTGAGATTTTGACAAAAAATAACAATGCTTATTCATGGATCTCTGACTGAATACAGTCCAAGACAGCTTCTGATGCATCATTTCTTGAGCCCCTAATGATCCTGAAATGCAGGATGTACAGTTCTTCTAGTGAAAAAGTGGATAGATTTCAAAATATCCATTTTAAATCATTATGATTCTTTTTAAACTCAAATCTAAACTCAATCTAATCCGAATAATGGAAATTAATCCAGAAAGGGGTTTTTACCCTTAAACGTTAGCAAGTTTTCTCCTCTGTAAATTGTCCATTCAAGAAATAGCATATAGAATCATAGAATGGTTTGGGTTGGAAGGGACCTTAAAGCCCATCTAGTTCCAACCCCCCTGCCATGGGCAGGGACACCTTCCACCAGACCAGGTTGCTCCAAGCCCCATCCACTTGGCCTTGAACACTACCAGGGAGGGGGCAGCCACAGCTTCTCTGGGCAACCTGTGCCAGTGTCTCACCACCCTCACAGGAAAGAATTTCTTCCTAATATCTAATCTAAATCTCCCCTCTTTCAGTTTAAAACCATTGCCCCTCGTCCTGTCACTACTTGCCCTTGTAAAAAGCCCCTCTCCAGCTTTCCTGTAGCCCCTTCAGGTACTGGAAGGCTGCTAGAAGTTCTCCCTGGAGCCTTCTCTTCTCCAGGCTGAACAGCCCCAACTCTCTCAGCCTGTCTCCATAGCAGAGATGCTCCAGCCCTCTGATTATCTTCGTGGCCCTCCTCTGGACTCAGATCTTCAACAGTTAAAAACTAAGTAGCAAGCTGGTGTACTTCAATGTAAAATAGTTCTTTTTATAGTAGTAGTGAAGCTTATACCTTATTCCTACTGTAATGAAAAAATGTTATCTTTTCACACATAGCAAAACTCCACCAATAATAAGAAGGATACTTTCTTCTATATGGGACTTAATGTATTTGGTCTACTAGATACACACACACAGATACTTAGAGCAACTGCCATTAGTAAATGAGTACTTGCATAGCACCAGTGGTACGGATCACGCTGTGGAATAGGCTAACTGCTCTAAGTGTCATGGTTAGAAACGTATGTAATGTGTAGTCAGCATGAGTTTTACTTAATGTAGTCTCCTATTTTCCACTAGCATCCCATTCTACACTTTCATCTCTATGTTACATGCCTAAGCAAAATCCTAAATGGGGAAGAATTCCCATCACTGGAGGTTTTCAAGATGTGATTGGACATGGTGCTAGAAAATCTTACCTAGGCTCCATTTCCCATGAAAGGTATGACCAGATGATCTTCCAAGCTCCCTTCCAACCTGGGCTGTTCTACTAATCTGAATGTTCAAACACATGGAAAATGCTTCTTGGATCATCAGAGTTATTTAAAAATAATGAGAATTAGTTTTTAATTATTGGACATTAAAATAGCTTCAAGTTTTTAGCCTCTAGGGCTTGGATTTTCAGTCTTTTCCCGTCACCCTGTGGGTTAGGCTTTGTTTAAATATGAACTGAGACTCTATGACGTGACTCCTCCAGAAGATGTTTGATCAAAACACCGTATTGCATGAAACTAGCAATAAAGCTGGCAATATTGTTAATTAGGAGAGCAATGGAGAACTGGCGTATTATATGTACATCTGACCCATTGAGTCTAGCAGGGTACAAACAAAGGCCTTTTTGAATTGGGAATGGTGATTGCGGACGGCTGGCATCACCACGGGATCAGCTTGTGAACATGTCAGTGTTTGCAGATTGCCTCTAAATATACTGCAAATAAAAGGAAATTTGCTGAAAAAATCTTCATCTCCCACATTTTTCAGTTGAAGAGAACTAAGTCCTGGAAGAGCAAAATATGTTCCTCTCTTTGCACTTGAAATAGCACATCACTGGGGAGCGACTTGATAGAGGTGGCAGCATCCGGGAGCAGGTGGGATGGAGCTCAAGCACGTCAGTGAATGTTTCCACAGGGTAACAGATCAGGATTTGTCCAACTGTGTCTAAATATCATGTCCTTCTGAGCCATATGGAAATGCTCAAGGGGAAAAATATTATCTAGTCTTTGTCATAAATGCTGCTAAGCTTTCTTCCCAACTGTTCCTCGATATTGATTAACTCAATAGAAAGGAAATGTAGTAGGGAAGTATGAAGTGCTGAGGAAAAGAAAGCCTAAAAATGAATTTCCAGGGGTTACCTTTGATCTAACATTTTCAACTTTAATTTATTTTTAAAAAGAACTTAGTTGATCTGCATGATTTCATTAAAAAAAATCAATACCAACTTTTGAGTTACAGAAGTAAAAAAATACTTCTGAAGCTAGTAAACTTTAACTTCAAACATCCACAAATTTCGTTAATATTTCTTTAAAACTGCTTTCAGGCTGAGAATCTGTTCTATGGCTGAGCTGGAGGAAAATTTTACAGCTGAGTTATAACCCCACCTCCCTGAAAACAGGAAGACCATAAATGATGGGATTGCAATAAGTGAAGAAGGAAATGATTGTAAGGCACAGATAAGAGGAATTCATCAGAACCAAGGTCAAGAGAAGGAAGAACCTTGGAAGTGTTCTGGAAGTGATGATAAACCCACCCACGAAAGCATCGTTATCCAAAGGGCTGATATCATACAGTGATAGGAGTGTCTGCCTGTATTTTCTTTTCCTCCATGTACGAATTTTTAAAGTCCAGTTCCAAGACGCACGTCCATGGGATTTGATGGTGAGTTGAAAATAAAAATGCTGTACAATTTTTTAATAAGAAACCCTGGGTGTGCCTTTGCAAATTTTGAATTTGGATTCTGTTTAGATAGTAGCAGTCATCCAAAAGCTTTGTTGCTTGTTGCAAACTTATCCAAATCTCTTGTAACTATGAATTAGGCTTGCAACCTCATGATAACCACCTCTCTTAGAAAAAAGTGATGACACTTCTATTTCAGTCCACAGTAATGTCCTGTCATGGCATTTCAGCTCATTGTCTTCTGGTCTCAGGCAGAACCTGGAAGTGCAAAGGTACATGAAAAATAAAAATAACCACTTTATCAGATTTTTCTGAACCTTAAAAAAAGAGTTTGGGTCGGAGTAAGCTTGAGGGATGAGCAATAGAGGTTCTTATTTCCCCATGCAAGTTGTCACATACAAATTTTACGATGGTGGAAGTTTTCTGATTAAATTCCCTGTTTTCCTGTTTGCACTTTGTTAAATCACTTTTACGCAGATAGTAAAAAAAAACTCAGAAAACTTGGCAGATTCCTACCTGGTCTGTTATTCATGTACTGCTTCTTTCTGCGCTGAAAACAGACAGGAATTGTTCCCTTTTTTCCAGTGGGATAAATGCTGGCCAGAAGCGCAGGTAGATGACGAAGGACAGGGCTGGCTTGGAGCAGAGTCCCTGGCAGGATCATGTCCTTGGGAAGCTCCTTCCAACATCCGTACAAACTTGCATTTCCAACCCTGAAAAGAAAGGATTCCCAAGTGGTGGATCTCAGAGTAGGGAAAAATTGAAGCGATGTAGAGCTGGCCCAAACACTTCGACTTGCACCTCTTCTTTTTTTTCTAAAGTTTTAAGATTTCTTAAATGTTTTTTTTTGCCATGTATGGTAAAACAGGCCCCAGGCAACTTCATGACCAGCATTCGCCGACCTTGGCAGAAACACAAAGGTCACATTTAACTTTTCACACAGGCGAACTATTGAACAAGGTCTGCTATGTATTAGGAATAATAAGGATTTTTCTTTACCATCTATTGTGCAGGTTTCATCTTTTCATCCATTCTTTCCTTCAGAGAATATGATGATTTCCTATGAAACAGGTTCCCTTCACAAGACTGAATGTAGCTGCTGACTCCTGTCCACCCTTCTTAATGCTTCGGGGGGAAGAGCAGGTTGTAGTTTGGAGTTTAAATGTGGATTTTACTTAAAAAAGAAAAAAAGAAAGACTTAAAAAGCAATGGATAATAGGAAAATGTATTTATAATTCTGTTTGACATCTTGATATCAAAGAATGATGCTTATTGCATTGCTCCTGAGCTTCAACATTGCGTGAGGACTCTACCTTATTAGAATATTAATTTATGTGAAAGTCTAACATTAATGAACAGAAAGAACAAATATAATAGTAAATTTGACTGTTCAGGCAAAGTAAAATAGGATTTTCTTGTTTCATGTGTCAACACGGTACATGCAGCTCTAACTGGAACTGAAGGCTGGCCCGGTGAAAGGATGATGGCATTTGGATTTGTCCCTGCCTGCCTGATCCATGCCACTCGCCAAGGGCACCGTGCAACAGCCCGAATTTCTGACCCTTCTGGCAGGTGGGATTAAAACTGTGCAGGAACCCATCATGGGTTGTGACGGCAACAATAATGTGAGCAATGTCCTGTGAGCAAAATCCTGAGCAGAGCCATGTGATTTTGTGAAGGTATGGAGGGGAATAGCTGGATGAAGGGGAACCAATATACCCTATAAATGGAAAAGTTCTGGGGGAAGAACCATGCCATTTTGTTGTGTGGAGGAGAAAAGAAATCTTAATTTCCTGCAACAAACTGCTGCAGTTGTTGTGTGCTGCCAAATGCTTGTGCCATTACACCCTTAGCCTCTGTCTACATGGCTGATGTCCAGGCATGGGAACTACCACGGGACATTGTCCCTTTTGGGGTGTTATTGCAGGTGACATGAAATGTCTGGAGGTTCACTAGTCCTGAGAATATTATGACTATGCGGGAACACTTGTAATTTAGTTTTCTTATATTTTCAAGTAGACAGATAATGTTATCTGCTGCTTTTTTTCCCTTTATTTACAATGAAAGCCATATGGCTGTGAACTAGAGTTTATTACTGTCAGTAAGCTTGTGGAAGGCTAGAAGGAGGAGTTATTACCTTTTTAATCAGCATTCTCTTTATGCAAAACAAATGCTTGAATGGACTGGGAGCTAGATACTGAGCTACAGTTCTGTGCTAAAGTGGCTGAAGTATTTTTCTTTTTTAGCTGATTTTAACTTCCATGAGGTTTTATGCTTAAGATCGCTGAGCATAAACCGCAGTGCGTGCGCTCGGTGGTACCCATTCCCGAGCCGTGATAAGCAATTGGGTCTGTGACAGCATATTAAAAGGCAACTGTATAGACAATGCTCTTTATTGCTTAATCAAAATATTCAGGGGTTTTACATTTTGCAAGGCTGACTTGCCAAAGGCTTCCTCGAGCTGCACACGCCGCTGCTTTGTCTTGCTTTTATGCCTTATTGAATTCCATTAAAAGACAAACAAATCTCGCCGTCGTTAGGCACCTCGCTGACAACACCTGTCAGTCTGTCACTCCGAGTCAGAGGCACATACCGTGGAGCTTCATTTTGGCAGAATTAGGAGGAAAATAGAAAGAAACGTATCTGGGGCACCTGTTCTCAGCAAAGGAGTGACGGGATTATTATTACCAGAAATGAACTCAATGTGCTGCTCAAAGCAAGCGGATAACAAGTGCTGTTGCACTAATCAATGCTGTTCAGCATGTTCATGTATTTTCAAACATTTTCCTGCTTTTTCATAGGGAGGAGGCATCTACATTGGAAATATTCAGTTACACGCACCCTGGAAATATGCACACAGACACAAAAACAAGCACACTGGAAACGCACATTTTTCAGCGATTAATTGCCATTAACCTAACTCGTGTTTGTGACCTTGCAAAGTGAGTAACGAGTACTACTTTAATCCCTAGAGATTTCATTTGCTTTAGAAGGACTATTAAAAGGATTAAGGATTAATTGTAATACTTTTTTTTTCCCCAAGATGTAAAGGTTTATTATTGTACCGGCTATGTACACAGAGAGAAAACACCTTTTCTACAGAGGTGAAAGATTAGAGGGTTTGCAAGCAAACACTACAGATACTTTTTATTGAAAAATGTGTGGTAGCTGTAAATCTGTGGTTTTGTTTGGTCTTTTAAGACGTTATTCCAACAACTATTACTTAGTGACTTGCGTGTTCAACAAACCCTGTGCAAAAAAACCAATTTGCAGTTTTCATTTCTATTTTAAATCTTTTCTTGGTTTCAGTCTAATTTCATTTGGATTATAGGGAAAGAAAGTGGAAGAGATCTTGGTAAGTCTGCATTACCTTAGCTCCCCTGAATGAAATGCTGTTGCCCAGCCCTGCAGCTCCTGGAAGGCACTGAGGAAGGGCGCATCAATGGGGATTTTTATGGAAATGGGAGCGTTCCAGGTCGTTCTGACCTTACTGATGGGAAAACAGGGCAATAGCCAATAGTTTATGAAGTCTATGAGTTATAGATATGTAAAATTAGGGATATATTCTTTATATACATACAAAATGAGAGAAAATAGTATGTACAGTAGGGAGAAATGGCAAAGAAATTGCATGTGAATAGAGCACATCCTATGTGGCATATTTTCACATGTGAATTTCAAATTCAACTTAATTCTTTTATTTCTGCTAATTATTTGTTACAGAGTTATCACTACTAGTCCTGACATATAATTTTATTAGAACCATAGCATACCTATTATGCATTATGTTTTCAATTAAGAGTGAAGAAATCGGTGAAGTATAAAGTTGTATTTTATTTTGCAGTCTGAAATGCTCTTAACTTGACCCACCTTCACCAAAGTTGAAGGTATATTGAGGGGTGATTTTGCATCATGCTCCTGCACTAGCTGAACATCCAGGAATCGGTTCGCATCCCGACTCTTAGATATTGCATGTGGTCAAGGACTTGCTTGGTCTGACTGAGCCATCAAGACATAAGCTAGCAAAGACAAAAAAAAAAGCTATTCAGCCCAAGCACAGCAGCTCTGGAGCAGAAATAACAATCACTTCTATAGACAGTACAACTTCTGCAACCAATGTTGAAGACTTTATTATTTAATCTCATCCATTCCCATGTCAGTGCACAAACCATTGTACACTGTTCCACTCATTGCATCCAGACAATGGGATCTCTTTTGTTTTTTCCAGACTGTTTCATATTATTGTTGTTTCTCTCCTATTCAGTCTGAATTTCCTTTATTCAATTGACTTTTCATCTTCCCATTCTGTGCCACTGCTGGGCCTGGTGCTACGGTGAATCTCTTACCTCCCTGTTGCGTGTTTGTATGTATCTACGTGGCTCTCATGCTCCTTCTATGCCCCGTGTGAGCCCGGGGGGGGTCACAGCATCTATATTTAACAGCTTGTCTGATAAATATAAGCTGAGTTCCTGAGATGTGGAAGAATAACAGTAAAAGCTCTTTTTCAATAACCAGCCGCCAGTCTGATTGCCATCGCTCATTCCCCAGCTCCCTCGTCTTCACAAGGCATTGTGCTCTCTCCCAGGGCGAGGTGCCAATTTTATGAGGATATTGTTGCTGACCTGAGATGAAGTTGGATGCAACTGTAAGTGCTGTTTCTTTACAGGAAAGGTGCCTTTGTGTCTGAAAGCAAACATCAACACTACATGGCTCTTTCAGTGGAGTTGCGCCTGTTGATTTTGTATTATCGGGAGCAGAATAACTGATCTGCGGAGGGAATAAAGGCTTGCTGGGGTCACAAAAGATGAGCCGTATGTGGGAGCCTGGGAAACCTACGGAGACATGTGCCTAATGCAAAACCCATGCAAGTCAGAGGGAGCCTTTCCATTTATTTCAGTAGGTCTTGGCCCAAACCCTGTGTGATACACTGAAACATAGCCCTGGGCTTGGTTAAAGCACTCTACTGCCCATAGCTGCAGGCTGTGCTGTATAAAAAGGCAAAGCTGTAGAAGCAAAAATACAAGCGGCTGCACAAGGGGTGAGATTCCAGGTGACTCAGCCTGAAGGACAAATTTTGTACCCTTCGAGAACTGGTCCTACCCCAGAATATATAACTGCCAATGGTTTTCAGGAGCCTTTATGAGGCCATATGTAATGAACAGTTTTTCCATACTTTTTTCATTTGTGTTCATTTTCTTTTATTTTTCCATAAATCTTAACCTTTTAAAAAATTATTTGTAGGTTTTAAAGTGAAAAGGGATTGTGAATGTCATCTAATATCTTATCATGCATGACACAGGCCTAAGATCATGCAGTTGTCTGATGCATGATGCCCCTGTCCTGACATCAGTCTCTATTCCATTCCTGCCCTTCTTCTGGAGAGGGATTTGATACAAATCCGTATTTGTTAGGAGAAGAAAGACCTTTCCAATAGTTTGTTAAACAATCCACTGTAAACAAGCAAGCAGAGAGCTTGCCCAATAAATGAGGGTCTATACACCTGCAAGATTTAATACCTTCACTGCACTTCTTCCAAAAATAGTGTTGTTGCACCCTTGGTCAGAGCATTAGATTTTCAGTTCATTCAAAATAGTGGTAACTTTTATCAGAAATTTGAGGGGGAAAGGGAGTTCTGACTTGAGTTTGTCATTCTGGTGCCTGTGGCTGGTGGTTGAGCCCAGGGAGACCCCTGGAGCCAGCGGGTCACCAAAGATGATGGACATGGGCACCATGAGCACAATGAATGTGGAAGGACTCTTCACTTCTACAGTAAGCTAGTGAGGAAAGTTTTTGTGGTACATTGATTTCTTAAAAATACAGTAATAACCTTCATAATACCACATGCGGGGAAGGTGAGGAGGGGCGGGAGGATGGGCTGTTGGGTCTGTATGTATACATATGGCATCTGAAATCACTTCTGTTCGTGTGGAACACAAAGGTTTTTTCATACTCAATATAAAGACAGAAGAATAGGCATCAGAAAATACATATGCTTATTAGTGCTGTGAGAACAAAGGCATTTTTAGGTTTGCTCTCCACACTGAAGGAAATAAAATATTGTTCCAGGATAGCCATAGGCTGGTGTTTTGGCAAAATAAACAACCAGAAATATAATACTAAAGTATTTTCTTTAATCCCCACTGAAAAACTGAACTCTGATTTAATTTTCTATCTCTTCCTTTTAAATTCAATTATTAAATATTGAAATTAGCTCAATTATATAAATATTGAAAGTGTTCTTCTATACCATTATGAACATCTCAAGATGAACACTTCAACTTTTCTGAGCTTTTAATTTATCTCAGCTGTGCTTTTCTTGGAAATCTGACTTCAATTCCTGAGCAGTTCATTGTTATAAAAACATAATTTTTCCTCAAACCTACAATTTCCAACTCCCTCTGCCTTCCTCTGATTCCTGTCTGCAAAATAAAAATTTCACACATCTCTAATTACACTGAGAGTCATCCTATTGTGGGGCGGGTAGAGGGATGAGGATGGTGATGACCAGAGCAGCTGTAACCTGCACCCATCAGGAGGGATTGGGGTGGAAGTTGGTTTGACAGTGGTTGTGCAGGGTATTTATTGCATAAGCAGTTCACGTTTATAAAATATGCAGCTGTATTTATCATTAAATGGCTTTGCTGCCATATCAATATGCAATTAATTCAACGTTAAAGGACTCAAAACCCTCTACAAGCATTTCCATGGCATGCAGGAGCTGGTGTTTTGATGAATATGGGAAGGGAAAAGCTCCCCTGAAATGTAGCGTGTGAACACAAGGTGGCACTTGGATCCCAGGGACGGAGCAGCAGCCCAGCTGGGGACATTGCCTACACAATAGGAGCAATTTATTTATGTATTATTGTTGAAAAGCGGGAGAAACCCCATGAAGATAAGGGGCTGAAAGACATGCTTTTGTTTTCATGCGTGGACTGTATTTGCTTTTAAATGCATGCTGTTTCTGCTCGAGATTGGGGTGATGTTTCCCGTAGTGAGGATGTGCGTGTCGGTCATCGTGAACTTGGGCTATAGCTGCTGTGATCAGTGTCACCTCTCTTGTCCCTGGTGAGACATTCTGGATGTAATTAACTTCTTGTCTCTCCTTTGGGATTTTATCTGCAACCATCAGTCAGGCTGCCACGTGCATCTTTGGTGAGGGGTTTCGTTTCTGGTTTGATCCTAAAGGAGTCTGTTCTTTCTTTATGGCACAATATTGTGGAGTATTTGAAGCCTACAATGGGCTTTATGGTTGGGATTCTGCTGGGGCTGGCGAGGGGGTGGGTGTCCAGGGCAGGAGCCTTGCATTACCCTGCCAGGATGTCTCCCTTGCAGATTTTTTGGGGAAAATTTTCTATTTTTGCAGTTAGTGGTCTTTTTCACGGGCTATTGATTTTTTTGAAGCTTTGTCACCATGTGATGAAGTGTTGTGTAGGCAGCTGGATGCCCCCCCTTACACCTCCATGTGCGGCTCTGCTCTCCAGAAACGGGAGATTTCTGACATCCAGCCCTGTTTTGCCCGGTGTGACGTGGTCCTGCAGCCCCGGCCCGGTGCAGCTGTGTGTATGTGTGGAGGTGCTTACCTCCACTAACCCCTCCTGTCACCCACAGCCTGGCCACCCACTCCCTGCTGTCTCCCTTCTCTCCTGGAGGCTCCCATCACCTTGGCATGGTTACTTTACCCATGCAGAAATGACCCCACTCCACAAAACCACCAGCATTTCAGTAGAAATAGCTGTCTAATACTGGTACCAGATGGTTTAGTAAGACTAGGCCTCAGTGTAGGCCCAAAAAGGCCTACTCTGTGTAACCTTTAGACAGAATCAACTTTCCTTTCAGTAATTTTCCTTTCAGCTAAAATAACTGCACTTTCTGAAGCTAACGGCATGTTTTGCAGACAGGGTCTGCTTCTGGGACCGATAACAGAGTTATAGTTGTCACTGATTATTGCTGGTGCTTAGTCTTATAGAATCCAAGGTCTCTGTTAAATTCCTCACTAATTACAAAGAAGGGCCAAAGATAAACAAGGCTGTGAACAACATCTTTGTAGTGTCTTAAAAGACTTGATTCATAGCTCTGATGCCAGGAGTAGAGATAAATCCTGTAAGAACCAGAACAGGATCTTCTCGGAGCCACCTGCATGTGTCAACAGAAAGGCCTCAACGACGCGTGCGCGGAAGCGGGGTCACACAGCATCGCTGTGGGGGGATTACGATCCCCAGAGACCACCCGAGACCCCTTCCCCAATTTAGTACGCATGCACAAAGATATTACGTGATGTATTAGCATATGCATAAGATTTCTTGGAATAGGCGGGCTTTTCTCAGGAATTATATGAATATTCATTTTTCTATAAGTATATAATGAGTGTGCTTTTGTGCCTCAGTGGGCATGTTAGGAGGAGAGATCCCCCATGTCCCTCGGTGGAATAAAGTAATGCCTGCTTGTTAACGCTAAACCCGGCGTTAAGGAGTTTTATTCCCAATTTTGGTGACAATACTATAATGCTAAATAATTCTAACAGTCCTGCAAGCTGATGTGGTTTATTTTGCTGTTAATAGACTTTTGTAATCTGAATTTCAACCTATTATCTTGTCCAAATTAATATTGTTGTGTATATTGCAACCCTGATCCTGTCCCTGGGATGGGGAATGTCAGAGAAATCAGCTCCACATGTTTATTCACATAAGTGCTGTTAGGAAGGAGCAGGTCTGCTGTTCCTCTCTTGTCAGACTTGAAGAACTTAATATAAAGCTACACAACTTGTGTGAGCTGGAAAAAAAAATACGCTTGGAAGAGGAAATGCGGCCACAGAATATTTTTTAAAAAGTAAATTCAAAATCTCTCTACTTGAGAAAAAACATGGTAAAGGCATTGTCTTGTGCCTTGGGAAGGATGCTTGGTAAGTTAACATGAAAAAGCCCAAAATTCCCTGCAAAATCTGGGACAAAAATGCTAAGCATTCACCTCCGCCTGCTTTAAATAGATCAGGCTTTGAATAATGAAGTAATAAATTCAATCTCAAACAAAAATTTTACCCCCAAAAAGGAGAAAAAGTACTGCTAGAGATTTCACATTAGCATTGAGTTTTGACATGTTCATCCATTACAATAAAAACACGTAAAGTTATGATAAACATAACTTTAAAAATGGAAATGCCAGCATCAAAAATTGCTGTGAAACTGTTGCTCCCTCAATGATCTGATTGTGCTATAAATTTGATTGTGCTGTAACTTTCCAACAATTATGAAAACATTTATGCATTTTTATTAGCACTTGTAAACTATGCAGGGTTTTTACTGCTGAGTTATAAAAGAGAGGGAAGCCTAAACATATGGTAGAGATCTCCAAAGTTCTCAACATAGAAGAAAGTAATGATTATCCTTCACTTAATTAATGTCATGTTTAATAGTGTATTATTTTTCTGCAAAGATTTAGCATGCTCTCAGGGAAGGAGACAGAGATCACCCATGGCTGGATAACCTTTTCTGGTCTCTTAGGAATAAAACTGCAGCTCAGGGTATAATGATTACTAATAATGAGGTATTTTCTCAGCACACTACTGCTAAATCCTGTAGACAAGAAAAGCATGAGGGGAAGACTCATAGCTGGAGCAAACTGCCCTGGCCTCTGGAGCGACAGCTGGGAAAAGTTAAATCCCTGACAATGGGTCAGGCTTTATTCACTCCTTAGTACTTGGGCAGATCCAGAATATGCCATTAATGGGAAGGGATTTTCTCTAGATTTACATTCATTTTAAACAGGAATTCTTCTGCTGTCTAGTATAAGCCTCTTGTTCTGTGGCATATCCTTAAAACTAGGCGTTGCAGTCCTTTTCTTTGATTTTGTGGTCTTGGGTGTGCTGCAAGCAGCTTGTTTTATCTAGAGGGAGCCCTTGTCCTGTACCCTAAGATCTCTGCAGACACTGGTGGCTGCTAAAAGTGCTCTCTGCCCACATTTGAGAAGTGCCGACACGGCCTTATCTGTCTCTTAACGTTTAAAAACCCATCATTTATTTTTAAAAAATGAAAAAAAAATTTCAATGTACATGCAGTTTCCTTCTCTTTGCAGCTGTTCATCCTCCAACGGTATTTCTACCTGCCCTCGCTTCTTTGATGGGATCAGCCTGCTCCAGGTCTAGGTGGACTCAATGCCGTGACAAGTGATACAGGAGGATGCTGGGACCACACTCCCCCATCCTAAGCTGAGCCAGTCCCACCATGGCTGTAGGGGTCCCTGTGTCCCCTGGGGGATGGAGCCCCAGTGCCTGCGGTTGTTCAAGGCACCAGGGAAGTTTCACAAGGAAAATGACATCAGTTTTCTCCAGAAAGACAGTGCAGTGCAAATGGTTACAGACTGTGTCTCCCTCTGCTGAGCTTGTTAAAAAGTTGCTGCGTTTCACTAATGAAAATGGAGCTGGTTGAGAACGTGATGTTTAAGATGACTGTTGGGACTTATTACTCCAGCTGCAACACGCTATGACAAACGCTCCAGCTAACCAAAGTACTCTGCTGCTTTCCTTTCCCAGGTTCGTACTCCTTGTTTTCCTCAGTTTAGATTATTTTACAATATTCTGTTCTATTTTTCCTATTTTCAGATCAGCACTGGGCTAACGTGGAAACCCTGTTGCCAGTTGAAGCCAGCTTTGACGTGTGGATCTGATGGAGGATAAATAGGGCCACTGAGGAAGGAGCCTGTCATCCTGACCTGGCTATCTGGGACCGCAGACAGACATGGGCCAGCTATTTTTTGATGTGCCTCTGAATAAAGTCACCAAGATGATTTGCAGCTCTACTTTTGGGCACTCACGTCAACTGCCACAATCCTGGCTGGGGCAGCTCGTGTGCCTCTGGATGGAGATGGAAATTTTGGGGATGCCGACACTGTGGCAGGATCATTTCAACAATGCAGTGAGCACTGTCCTTCTGATGAGGGGACAAACCTGGCAGCATCCAAACACGGCAGTTGTGACCTGATCTCCCCTTGCACGGGGATCCCAGCAGGGCGCTTGTCCTGTGCTCCCCAGGGAATCATGTTCACCAAGGCACGAATCTTGGTGACTTCAGGAGCCCTGAAGTTACTTCATTTTTAGTGGTACCTTAGGGATGTCATGAAAACCTTAAGATGTCTTAAAAGTGGTGGAAATGGGCTTTGTTATGTGTGAAAATGCTGAGCTGGCTTCTGGAGGGAGCAGGAGCTCATCTGCCCACCAAGTGAGCACTGCAAAAACCTGCACCTGTATTTGCTGCAAAGGAGACAATCAGACCCTCACCAGAAGCATAAACTACTACAGAAAGAATAAAATCAAAGTCCAAGCAAAGTCTGCAAAGGAAAGGTGAAAATATTTTAATCACTGCTACAGTTTTCTCATTTTTAATATAGAGGAGAAGCTGAAAACTTCTCATTTTTTAAGCAAAAATGCCTTAGTAGCAAGTGGCTTCAGGTTCCTGATGGGTGCACAGGAGGAAGCGGGGTGAGATGAGGGAAGCAGGCATTTTTGGACAGCTTAGCCGAGGGTTGAGGTTCCTGCTCCAAAGGTTGCAGTGACTGAGTCCACAGGGTGATGGTCTGGCTTTTGGTGGATATCAGTCTCTCAAGCAGAATGATGAGGTGATCAAATGAAAAGAGTAAAAACTCACTAAATATTTATCATGCATGAAGCCACCTTCAACCTGTCAAGAGAAATAATTGCAAAATGATGCAGTAACACACCTGACTTGCTGAGGTCTGTGTCAGCTCTAACTGGGAAGTAAATAATACACTGAATTTAGTGGTTGAAGATCCTTGAATTCAAATGTTATTTTAATGAAATAACTCAGCTGTCAGAAGTGCCAAAACAAGCCATTATTGTACAATCACACTCGAGTGAGGGCTGAGCATACTTTACTCACACAACTAAGCTGTTGCCTCGAAGTGAAAGAAGAAAGTTTTCAGTAGTGTCCAATTCTTTCCCCAAATTTACGGACTACTTTTTAACCTCACTTTCTTGCTGTTGTAGATACTCAGTCCCCAAGTCTGAAAACTCCTGATGGATGGACATATTTGAAAACATTAATCCACTTACAGGTAAGCAAAGGTAGAGTTTGTTTTCAAGCAAAGAGATTAAGGGATGTTGTGTAAAGTTATTAGTATGAGATTTTACTATCAGTAATGACAAGTTAATATTGTTTTTCTCACTGTTTGAAAAAGAAGTAAAAAAAATAACATTCCAGGAATGAAGAAATTAAAATGTTAACAGCTTAGACTCTCCGACAGGTTAGATTTTACACTTCTTTACAAGAATCTGTTCATATTAATTTCAGGCTCCCAAAACAAGATCCTCAGACAGCATCAGTAAGCATAGCTCCATCTGCGTTAGTGAGATAATGAAGTTTTTGCTCAGTGGACTTTTTGACAGAATGAAAATTTTGGAGTTCACAAACACATTGATACAGTTTGTTCCCCCATAACACCTGCAGAGAATGGTGGAGTGAAACCAGCTAATGTCTGTGCTAACCAGTACAGACAAATCCAGTCCTCTGTCTCCTTTGGAGAAAATTTATTTACAGAAGAATATTTCATTGTAAATCTGCTTTATTCTGCTTTTTATTGCATCAGCCTGTTTGTCTGTTCATCATTCTAGTCATCAACTCTTCTATTTCTCGTTCCAGGATCAGTTTAGAGCCAAATAATGGGGATTACCCATTAATTTACTCCACTTGTTATGTGCACAGCACCAGGAAAAGTCCATATCCTCTGCACCAAACCTAGCTAATGCATAAAGAATCCAGTTTTCTTCTTTGAAAGCAGAAGTAATGATGGGCAAGCAGGGAAAGGGCAGACAGTGAAAAAACCCCTTGTAGTGTGACTCCCTTTATTACCATTTTCTAGAAGGATCCAGCTGGAAGGTTTATGAGCAGCGAACTGGTGTTTCTCTGTGGTGGAGCCCATCCATCGCAGCAGAGCTGGAGCCAACTGCAGGTCATTAGAGCTGGCAACGGGCATGGTGTGCAGAGGAGTGACGGCCCCGCGCTAGAGGGGCAGCAAGAGAATTGTGTTGGGTGCTCGAGCAGAAGGCATGGGGGGCAGTTATCACTGGTGGCAGCGGTTGGAGGTACCGCCTTTGGAAAGTTGGAAAAAAATGCATCTAGTGCAGAAGTCCCAGCAGACTTGCAAGTCCCGTGTGAATGATAAATGTCTTGGGGGTGGGGAACAAATGGAGATGCTGTGGAAAGGTGCAGCTGCAAATAAATCAGAAAGTTTTCTGTGATCATAAAACAATTTACTTTGACTTAAGGATTGTTATTAAATAAAAGTGAAGTGCCTGCACACCATGAGCACAGCCTTCCTGAGCTGGCAAAAGGTACCTGGGATTCGGGGAATGGCGTTAGCATCCATTGCGCAGGGCAGATGAAAGGGTGCTGCGAGGTGCCTGGCAGCGTGAGACTCAGCGATGTTCACAGCATCGTTGGTCCTAGGCAGCCTGTTTTGGGAGGACCTCCAGCGCTCCCTTCCAGCCCCAGCCCTTCAGTGAGTCTGGGAGAAGGCACCGCCTTTAAGAATTCACAGTTTGGACTTGTCTGCCTTTACATGCCAGAATGCCACAATTTAAATGCAGCCTTTGGTATCTTCCTTTTTTTTGGCTTCAAATTCTTCAGGTCACTCTCTGTAAATTATTAAAATGTATATTAAAATGTGCAAAGCTCTGGCTAATTATGATGTACTGATTAATTTCAGGAGACAATTGTGGCAGTTCTGATGAATATTAATATTTTTTAGGTTAGGAGCTGCTGGCAAGACGAACAAGTTTTCTGCATGGGTAGCGAGCATGGCAGAGCACTGTGGGGCTGATCAACATCTCCTTGACTTTGCCTGGTGATGATTTCAAGTCTTGTTTGCAGCATCGACTTCCCCCTTACAAAATGTAGACTGTGAGCAGCTACAAATGAGCTATGAATGTTTCATATTAATTAGAATCACCCTAAAATCACCACCACCGCCCGAAGAAAGGAAGAATGATTCATTGTCATGTTTCTAGTTGATATCACCCACTGTAAAGCATTAGGAAAAACATGCTACTTATTGAAAGTTAAGTAATGAGATTTACAATTAAATGACTTTCTGGGAGAAACAGATTTATATGGTAATATGGAACTTAGTGCAGATGCAGCATCCTCACAAATTCATACAAGTGGGCTGCTCTGCTTGCTAAAAGCTCAGTCTGCAGCTTCAGCGAACATTAAGTAATAGCAGCAGCAGAAGAAAATTTCATCCTCCCCTTTGGTCATGTTTTCCTCCTCGGCCAGCCAGCGCTGCCAGAGCACATAGAAAGCTCTGAATATGCACACGTCAGCGTGACCATCAGTCAGAGCAGCTGCCCCATCCGTGGCCAAGTTGTGGCTTTAATCAAATGCAGCGATATTAACACGGAAAGTCTTTTCGCAAGCTGACAACTCAATTACGAGTGATAAGGAACTATTCTATTGAACTAAATTGAGGGGGGGCTATGAGAAACATTTTTAACTTCAAGGTTTTTGAGACACGGGACATGGAGGTAAAGACTTGAGACCTGCAATCACAGGAACGTTTCCCAATGTCCAGGGATGTTTCCCAAAAAAAAAGTCATATCTAACAGGAGAACAGTGTCAGGGCTTGCGTCAGTTTTATATTTTGAAGGGATGTAGGTAAACTTTTTTTAACCTTTATTTAAGTGCTATCACACACAGGAAGTCCAGAATATTCTACCTACCACCATGTCTTCCAAGCGCTGAGGTTTCTGGCTGAAGGTCTCAGGGTGTGCAATGCACTGTGCATGTTTTCGGGTACTCAAGAATATGAGAACAAATCTGTGATGTTCTTAGGTGTCTCCTGCTCCACTGGGGTGATCTGGAGGTTAAAGGAGGATGGTTGATAGGCTATGCCTCAATTGCAGGTTAATTATAAGAGCCTTTGAGACATTCCTGCCAAAAACCACTTAGGTTTATATTTTTGTGAGGTATCTATATTTTTTTCAATCATTGAAAAGAAATAAGTGTGCATGGTTGGGTCACCTTAACCTGCATGGTGTGCAGTAGTTGGATAAAGAAAACATAGATGTTAATAAGAAAACAAGCAATTTTTTCTATATATTGCCTCTTTTTCCCAAGGAAAGAGCTCTGGGATGCCCTTTGGTGCTATTGAATGCTCTGTGGAGGTGAGCTCAGCAGCATGGATAGCCCTGAAGGCTACGCTTGGCTGCTTGGGTCTGCCTGGGTGTTCCTGCTCATGCCAGCTTCTGCAGGAAAAACTCCAGTGAAAGTAGCTCTCCTGGGATTGCAGGCAATGATTAAGATGTTGGAAGCTACTGGGCTGTCTGATCTTTGTAAGGAGTCAGACTGGAAAGAAGCAGCGTGAAGAGAAGTGTGATGCAGAAGGAGACGGTGGTTTGGTTTGTGGGATGTTTTCTTGGAAGCCTCTTCCCCAGCTCATCACAGGAGAAATGAAATTTAGATTTCACTGCTGAGAATAAATGGCAGGAAAAAAAATAAGGTAAAACTTTACTTTTGTTGGGGCGGGGGGGGGGCGGAAACGGGGTTTGCAGTGTCCCTGTGACTAAAGTTTATGGTAGAGAAGAGTGAAGGAATAGCTTGAGATAAGAAAGGAAAAGAGAAATGGGGATGTGAAAGTGGTGCCTGGGTGAGCTGGGGGAGCTTTCTCGGTGCCAAACCATGCTGAAGGGAAATAACCATTAGTGTGTCCAGTATCTGCCATAAATCTTGACCTGTGAATACTGATTAACAGTAGTGTTCGACCTGTATTTTCTTGACAAACACCACTCAAGAAACAACCAAATCTCTATTTGGAGTAGTTATTTTTGTTTGAAGATCACTAAAAAACCTGTTGCAATTTGCTGAAGGTCTTTCGAAACTCAAGATGATGTTTAAGGCGATGGAGCTTGTATCTGTGGCTGATCCTGACTTGAACTCCAAAGGATTTTATCTGTACCAAAATTATCCTGGACATTTTAATACAGTTACGTGTATGCCAGGTAAATGCTCCTGGCGTTATTTTGAGGCATGCACTCATATTTAAGGCAATATTCTATCATCTGTGTAACACAACAGAAAGGTGCACAATAGAAAAAGACAGAAACGGCCTTACCTGAACCTGCAGCTTCCTCCTTGAATACCCTTTAATTACGTAAAACCACACGAGTGAGGCTTGGTCAGGTGGAATCACTGTTCTTTCCTCCAAATGTTGGTATTTGTTGGTGTAGCCTCATGGAAGTAGGTTAGAGTCATGCAAAAGCAGCTGGCAGTCAGCCCAGCATAGCGTCTGAAGCATCTGTTTTAATAGCTGACTGCCATAGTCTTAAAAAGAAAAAAAAAAACAGAATACTATGGACTACAAAAGCTCAGGAAAAAAACACATGTAATTATGATTATATAATTATATAATATCTATTATATATATAAAAGTGTAATTAAATCATCAGAAAACCTGCAAAAATTCTAATCCCAGTTCTATCAATTAATTTCTAAAATTGTCATAAAATTGGCTACCCAGGAGATTTATAAACGCCAAGAAGACAAAATAAAAAAATGAATGAGAAGTAAAATAGGCACAAAGGATTGCGATTTTTTTCTTGAGGCAAAAAGCTGACCATGAATTTCATTAATTCTGCTTAATATCCTATACCTTGACATTCATTGTTAAGACCTTAACGTTCCTCTCCAGTGGTGAAGTATACAGAACTGGGTAAAAGGAAAAAAAAACGGATATTAGACCTGCTTTTATAATGTATATGAAACATATTGTGGCCCACATTATCTTTTACAACAGCAGGAGTGATGGAATATGGGGATGCAGCCTCATGGATACAATTATGTTTCAGAACATCATTTCTTCTGAGTGGGAAAAACTGGTATTACTGTAATTACAACAACCGAAATTTAGTGTATTCTGCTGGTTTTAAGCTGAGATGGAATCAGGGAATTGAAACAAATAATACGGCTTCACATATTGGGCAGAAAGTAGCTTTCTCTATAAAGAATATGCTCTGTATAAGAATGTTTTACAGGCTGACAAACAGCATCTTAAACCTACAAAATGTGCTGGTGTACGTTATTGCAGCAAGATTTATCATAAAAGAACATTTTGGCTGAAGTTCTTGTCTGTCCTGAGCTTTGCCCCTTTGATTTCCTGAGTTTTCTGGTCAGAGCACCTACAAGTGGTGGAGGTTTTTGGTGCTACAAACCAAACTGCCTAGATAAAAACGTTGATGCTATATTATTTATGACAAAAAAAAAAATTTATATTTTTTTCTGCTTGAAAATCACAGTATTGTTTTATATATAGTTTCTGCTAATTTAATTGTACGTACAGAGGAAGGAGACAAGACCTCACTGCACGATATAAATGCATATAGATAAAATAGAACTGTTCTTAACAGCCTGGATTTATTAAATTCATAGATGAAACAGTGAAAATCAGCTTGAAAAACACAGGCAGAGTTTTCCTAGTAATTCCTAACAACCAGTGCAAAAACCCAACCACCGAATGAGTGGACTGGGACATGGATGGAAACTCCTGAGGTTTTTACCTGAAAGCTGAAGGACTTGTGCCATCACCTCTTCTAGAGACTAAACATCAGTTAATCCCTACCAGGTAGGTAGGGTGTCCCTGCCCCTCTGTTTTCTCATCAGAATGAGATTGCTGATCATCTGTAGGTTTCTCATGAAGGTAAACAATCCTTACTGCTCTTGATGTTTTGGTGCTGGAAATACTTTTCTGGGTTAGGCACCAGTGAGGCTGGCGGATGCTCCAGCTGCCTTTCAGTACCCAGAACCGCTCGGTGCAATTAAGCTTTTGTATGGACCCAGATGGATGACACAGCAGCTCCCATCCAAAAATCCTGGCACGTGTCAAAGCGTAAAGCGATACGAGAGCACTGGAATGGGGGGGATGTTCTCTGCGTTTTACTTTCTGGAAGGTTTTGGCTGCCCCTGAATGAGCAGTGAAATGGGTCCGGGAGCTCGGGGGACAGCACGTGCTGGGGGCTCACCGGAGCATGAGCCTCGGGGGCATCTCTGGCACTGGAGTTGGGGCCTCTGGGAGATGGGGGATAGGTCTGGTTTCTGCTGGGGCATTTGTACAGGCTTGTAGCAAGGAGGCATCTGCCTCCCACATCAGTTCCCTGGGACTGAGACAAACTGCTCAGCTCCAGATTTTTTACTGAAAGCTTGAGGTCAGGAAAGGGACAGCAGGAGACTAATTTTTTAACATGCTCAAACCTCGGTTTTAATTGAAAGAATATAATTTTAAATGAGTTTAATAGGTAATATATGACAGAGCCTTTTACCTAATTCATGTACATTGTATTAAGAAACAACCAACCTGAGGAGCTGCTGACTCTCCAGCCATCCTTGTGACTTTTTCCTTCCTTCCTCTTTAAAAAAGAAAAAAAGGTCACAGTCTTTTCTGGGACTTTGAATTGAAACCTTAACTTTTGGCTTTAATGAAAATGATATGACTTGAACTAGAGTGACTTAAAAAAAAATCCTGGGCAAATCAGTAAGTTATGTTTTTTCTGTTTTTTCTTGTTTCTTATCAGGAGGCTGGGGCAGGGTTTGGAGGGCGAGGCGCTCCCATCCGTCTCCCCCTGACAGGCCACTTCCATCACCTGCCCGCTGCGCCCGTGCGATAGATCAGGACGAGGGACCTTGACACGTGCGTCGCATTAGCTGTGACTCCTGTTGAAACAGCGTCTACCCCAGTCACCAAAACTACGCACTAAAATTACACTGGGAGTACTGGTTCTTTGAATTGCCTGGGAGGATAATTGAATCGTGTTCCCTCTGCACCTTCAGAAGGAAATCCCATCACCATTCGGAAAGCGAGAGTAAACAATAAGCATGCACCTTTGTTTATTTGACACCCAGATAAGGATGATAAATCACTACTTTATTTTCACTTAGGAGAATTGAAACAGCAGAGGTGACGACACCCCTCCTTTTGGAGTGGATTACCATAAAGAGAGGGAACAGTCTGCTTGATTAAATGTAACATTTGTATAGATTATTCTCAGCTATGAGATGTTTCCAGATTATTATCTTTTTATTTCTATTGATTTTCTTTTTTTTTTCCTTGGGATTTATACACACTGCAGCAGCCAACACAGGGAAAGTCAAACCCAGGAACTGCAAGAGTTTCCCTCTCTAGCTCTTTATCCTCTCCTCCTCACTACCCTTATGCTCATTGGTATATGTCCCTTCCACCAGAGAACAGAAATAGCGATTACCAGGCAGCCAGCTGGACCTGGTGCTGCCAAAACCGAGGCGTGGGGTCAGCTCTCACGGATGTCCACGGGGAGCTGCAGGTGATGCCAGTCGGGATGCCCAGGCACGGGCTGGGTGCCCGGGAGTCCCTGGGGCACAGGGCAGCATGTGCTGGCTGACAGCCCCACGGGGCTCGGGGCCAGGAGGGCGGCATGAGGGGTCTGGGTATTGTGCTGGGTTATTTCTGTCCCTATTCAGAATTTCCTTTGTTTTAGTCAGGCAAAGCTCCTGCTGGAGACAATAGGGCTTTTCTGGCAGCAGGGAATGCTAAATAGGGCCCTCGCTGAGCAAACCGCAGCTAGCTGCTTATTCCAACACATAGCTGGATGCAACAGATATTATCAGAAGTACAAAGGGCTGTTCTTTCAATTACATCCTTGACTTAAAAAAAAAAGTCTATCTTAAATATAAGCATTTATGTATATCTCTTGCCATAGGTAGCTAACCATACTGTGTGCTCCAGGGGTGCTTGCAGTCCCCGTCACCTCTCCCTGGGTCTGCTGCAGCCGTTGCCACACAGGCTGCGTGGAGCAGCCTCATAGATATTTGCTGACAAACCTTTTCAG